>NC_134834.1:146473262-146797769 GCF_004210375.1 Tachypleus tridentatus
AAAAAAAATACTTGCCAACAAGAAGAGTGCTAGTGTATTAAATAAGGGCTAAAAATAAAGACCTGTTCAGACACGTTGAAATAAGTCAGACATCAACATAGTAACGGTTTATAAGTACTAACTTGTTTATACTTTCTCTTCAAAAACCAAATCACCTTCCTGAACATTTCACCTCGAATGTCAGGATGTGATGACTTCCTGTAGTTAATATTCATATTACATAAAATCAACAACAAAAGAATCTATAGAGTAGGCTTAATGTTGTAAGCATTGTACTGGCTGCTGACCAGTATGACTCTCTTAAAATGGAGCACGGTTTCTTTGGACGGATGTAAAAGGAAAAATTTACTGCTCATTTTTCTTTTAAGTTAAATATCGGCCTTTGATACTAGTGGTTGGTAGAGCACAAATAGTCTGATTTAGTGTTTCGCTTAATAAAAACTAATTACATGTTTTGAAGAAACTTTTTTACAACTTGGTATTTGCGGACCTTTCTTGTTCACTATCATAAAACAAAATGGCCGTTTCACTTTCAGATGATATCGGAAGACATTACAGTGGCAGTGAACATATCTGATGCTAATCATATCAGCTGACAGCTGTTTGCTCTAATATTAATAGATTCACAGTATAATTAGGAAAGAAGCTAATTTCGAGGAGTTGTATGATCCTCCATTATAGTTACTACTGTCGTTAGCACGAAACAAAATATTACCATAATTACACTGTGATGCGTAGATTCATTTCTATGGAGAAAGACGATTAGTGTTAACGTATATTATGGTCGTTCATATGTATAACTTAGCAACAGACAATCATAAGATCAACAGTGCCTGTATTATGTGTCCTCCGCTGAGTCAGCGGTAAGTCTTCGGATATACAAAACTAAAATCAGGGGTTTGACTTACCTCGGTGGACACAGTAGATAGCCCGATGTGGCTTTGCTATAGGAAAATATACACACACGCCTGTATTGTGCGTGCGGTCCATCAAAAATATATTAACTTCAGGAGCATCGTTTCACGTGAAGGAAACACTCCCACAAATAAATAATTTTTAATGATTTAATTTATTGTCGGAAAATTTGGGAGTTCGTTAAAAGAGTTGGCATTTTTGTGATAAACCAATGTTAAAACGTGGCATAAAAGTTACTTAGTTTTACGCTTACAACATATCACAATTCTTGTGGTAGATATACTTACCAAGGTCGTAAGAGACTTAAGTTAGTAGGAAAAACGAGTTTATACTACACTAGTGTACCCTAGCGATAGTTATACGTACTAAGGTACTGATACATTAGAATATTAATTTGGAAGAAAAAGCCTTCTTCGTTAGTGCACCCTGGTGATAAGTACGTGTACTAAAGTAACTAGGTTATAAACTTAAATTGGAATGATTGTCATGTTTAGGTTTTATAAGTTAAGTTTCGACCGTTAGATAATTCGTTTCATTTTTGTTTGTGTAAATTAGCTAAATAGTGAGAGATAAATTCTAACAGACTGTAAGACTGTTGATGTGTATAATGAATTTTGTATGCTGTTTAAAATGTTTCATAATTATGCTTAAATATCTAAATATGGCGATGTTAAGAAGCATTAGTTGTTTCCATTTATGTGAATAAACTAGGCTAACTTTGAATCAAATAAAACCGTGATCATAATAATAACAAAAGTGAAACTGGGACTAAAAGTGATTTGTTTGAGAAGATGGAAAATAATCAATGCTCGTAGAAATAATCTTTTTTGGGAGGGGGGGGGGAATCAAGTTAAGCTAGCTCCTCTAAATGTTGTAAGACACCAGTTCCACACTGCTTTAAAAAACAATGCTCCCTCTAGTGGATTTTGAAAGAGGAGAAAAGGCGAATATATGGAGGATATTATTGTTTTAATTCCATTAGATTTCGAAGAAATATGTATTAAACTTTGTAGTGAGTATGTTATCAAGTCGAATAAACAAGTGTGAAACTAATAGTTACAGTACTTGGATATATTAGGAAATTCCGAACTCAGTGTTGTATAGTAACAACTTGTAGAGGAACCAGTAATAATCGCATGTACTGGGAACCTGTCTTGGATGTATGGTGACCACTTGTAGAGGAACCAGTCCAGCTTGTGTATAATAACGACTTGTAGAAGACTCATCCTAGGCAAGAAGTAACACAAAAGCAGGATATATAACTCTTCAACCACAATCGAGCTTAAATTGTATTTTTTCTCTCTCAACATTCTACTACTGTGTGCCTGGATTATAATTATTATTTAGGGATGATGTAAATGCCATCTTTACCATCTTGTATTTGTTTTATTTTTGACTGATATTAGCCATCCCTACATTTCTTTTTATTTTTTGTTTTCTTTACTTGTAGGCCCTGAATGGCCAGGTGGTTAGTGTGCTTGACTCGCAGTCTGAGGTTCGAATTCCCATCCCAACAAATATGCTATCCCTTTCACCCATGGGGTCCTTTATAAAGTTAAGGTTAATCCCACTACTCGTTGGTAAAAGATTAGCCTAAGAGTTGGCGGTGGGTGGTGATAACTAGTTGCCTTTTCTCTAGTCTCTTAGATAAATTAGGGACGGCTAGTGATGATAGCCCTCGTGTAGCTTTGCACAAAATTCCAAGCAAATATTTGTGACTTGTATATTAACTACTTGTAGGCGATGTAGTCTAGAATGTATATATTAACTTGGGTATGCCTTTGTAACTGAAAATATATCTGCATTAAATAACGAGATAATTGTTTATGTAAATATTTCGTGAAAATAGCTATTATCTTTTCAGATAATTGTCATTAGCTGAATTTTACTCCTGAGTGAAATAGCACAATTTTCACGATATTGAATTTTTGTACCTGTGTATGATAAACAGTTAGATAAAAGTCGGATATTTCAACATACCTAGAAGAAGGGGGTAAAATAAGAAATATTTTTGATTCTGCTTATATTAAAACTTTAGATCAAAACTTTATTTTCGTTCTCTTTAAGATACTGATTCACGTGGCAGAAAAGTGTAGGGAAAATGTTAATGATGTGGTGATTTATTGTTCGAATCTCAGTTCTATTCAACTTTTCATTACACCATTTGGTGTTTGTTAAATGCACTTATCGAGTAAAGTTTACAGTGGTTGCGGTGTTTGTTGTCCTCCGTTTCTGTTGCATCCTACCAATTAACAGCAGCAACAAAGACAGACGCACTTCGTCAAACCTATCTAGAAACTATTCGGAAGTTACATCATTCGTTGTGGTGTCTACCGGAAACTGCTGGTTTCTCTTCTCAGCGAGTTTACTCGCGGATTTATGTTCCTTTTATGTATTAGACGTTGAACTGGGAAGACTTATTTTCAGCGTTTGTATCAAATGGTAAAAATCGAAGAACAAAACAAACTGAAAACCTACAATAGTATTGTTAATTTTCCAAGTCCTCCAAAAATTGTATTTAAAAAACAAAATATTTCGTTTAAAAATCTTAGCTTTCGTATTATTATTATTTTTTCATTTATGGACTTAAATAGACCTCCAGTGGCACAATCATAAGTTTAAAGACTCATAACGCCGAAAACTGGGTTTCAACACTCGTGGTTTGCACAACAACAGACATCCAGTTGCGTAGTTTTGTGCCTAACAACAAACAAACGTTGTGTTGATTTTTGATTATTCCATTTCCAACACTCGCAACTACTAAGTAAGATAGTTCAGCCAAATTTTATTCCCCCTGTACCAACATGAGGAGATTCACTTTCACAACAGCTTGTCTGTTTTTACGCTTCCATAGGCGATCTATATAGCAGGGATTTACAACCAATAAAACACGTAACGAGACTTTTGTAACCCCAGCACTTACTGGTACAACTTTTAGGCCGTTGCAAAAGTGAAGAAAGGCGAATCGATTTTCCCTGTGTCTTTAATTTTTTTGTATATAACGTTAGAAACCGGGTTTCGATACCTGTAGTGGGCAGAGCACAACGAAACTTTCTTTACAAACGTGCCTACACAGAATAAAGAATGTTTGCAGGGGTGGAAGGTTTTTTTTATCGATATCAAGGTTGATATTCTTGCTGTTTATTAACTTGACTAAGAAGCCCCCAGCTCCTCTCACGTGGTGTTCATTTCCTTCCTCTCTGTGTTCTAGTAGGTTTTGTTGACAAGTACGTCTAGAAGCCCTAGCGTTAAACACTTCATTACTTGTGACAGTTTCTAACCTCTTCATCTGGTGCCTAGGTTTCAGATTAAAGCTAGAAGTGGTGTGTTCGAAGTCCTTTCTTTCAAACCGGGGTTAAACTAAAGAAAACATCACTGTTTTTCTTTGTAATCTTGCGTTGAGCCAGCTCACTCGTTTATCTCTATCCAGTTGTCTAATTCCTGTTCCCTGTGTTATGGTATCTCGTACTGCCATTTTCTCTTCATCTAATCTCCATTTCTTGTAGCTTTCTGTACGTAATTGTTGACGAAATGCCTGTAATCTAAATAGTCGCAGGAATTTCGGGCGGTGACACCCCCATCTGCTGTCTTTGTAAGAATCAATACAGCTAGAACGTTCTGCTCTGTTGTTGGAAGATATACTGGCTTTTCGTCTGTCTTCTCCAAGGTTGTTGATTAACAGACTGGACGTATTGATGTATGCACTTGGTGGCGCTGTTCTTCTCCCTTCATCTTTATTGTAGAGATCTTGTGTCTGCTGTAAGTAGATCCTATCGAATTTGTTCACGTTGTGGCCCCCCAGTGGCTCAGTTGTGTCAATAGATTTACAATGCCGGGTTTCAATTTTCGTGGTAAGCACAGCACAAATAACCCGTTGTGTAGCTTTATGCTTAGCTATAAACGGGTAAACAAACCACGCTCGTGTATCAATCATTTTAACAATTTCTCTCTGTCTCTCTCTGTTTTCTTTGTTTATTAACGGAGATCTCACTTTATCAGAAACAAATATCTCGTGCAGTTTTAACCTTTTACCGCACGGTATTGGTAAAGTCGATCCGATTTCTCTCAACCCTTTGTACAAACATTTTTATACTAACAAGAACCTCGTGCAGTTTTGACTTTTAACCCTTTGCTTCACAATACCATGCATTTTGTTGTTTATGACAAGGTCACTAAGACTGTCTGTCGTCGTCTCTAAATTTTATACTACTGACTACAGGAAATTGAACCATTCAGCAGTACTATACCACCCCACTAGTAAACAGTGGCTAACACTACTAGTTAACGGTGGCTTTTGAACAGCATGTTGATAAAACCGGTGGTTCTAGTCATTAGAAAAAAACCAAACAAAACTGCCCGTCGTAATACAGTAACCAGGAAATTCCAAACTGAATTAATGCACAGAAACCTTTCTTAAAGTTGTAATTTGTCGCCCATTATCGTTTTAACATGACGGTTCTCTATATCTTAATCCCTGGAAAACCAGAGTACACTATCTGTTTACTATGGTTTTCAGGAATTAAGATATAGAGAATCGTCATGTTAAAACGATAATGCGCCTCAGCCAATAAATAATGCTAACTTTAATCGCACCTATAATAACATTGTAAAGCACATATCATAGATAAAGACGACACGTTTTAGACTTCCAGAGGCAAATAATAGAAATTTTGATAAGCGTGGGTTCTGTGGTTTACACCATCATAAAGTTGCATGTGTGGTTACTGCGAGAGAAGTAACATATTCTGCAGTTTTTACGAACTCCAGTTAACACTCGTTTCTTCAGTATTTTAGACGTTGGATATAATAGTGGAATAACGTGTCGGTTTGCGTGTTTTTTTTGCTTTCAATACGAGTTGTTAAATTACAATTCAACGTTTACCCATAGTAACAGCAGTTGTTTTTGTTTCAGCTTTTTTTGATCATAATTAATGATTTAATATTAGCTTGTGAACATCTTCGTGGTAAATAGTTTAAACGTATTTTGGACGAATTTCTTGGTTGAAAAGTGATGTATTTAATGGTTAATTTTGCCCAAATAGCACGTGAATTGGCTGAATATGGGGAGAGTATATGATTCGGGGCAATCCAAGAATCGCGCATCCCACAAACTTCTACAAGAAATGTTTACATTTCACCGTTTCACTAACTGTTTCTGCTTATTTTGTTACAATAACTAGTTTCGACGTCATTGACCTTACATAACACGTGACAGCCACAGTAATGAAAGTGTCATGGTGTATGTGTGTTTCTTATAGCAAAGCCACATTCGGCTATCTGCTTTGTCTACCGAGGGGAATCGAACCCCTGATTTTAGCGTATTTTATGAAAGGATTCATAGGTTAGTCTCGGAAGCAGTAAAAAAAAACACAACAGAAAACTTTTATATTTGAAAGCAATAAGAAAAGTTGGAACTAGAAATGAAAAATGTATGACGTGATTTGAGCTCCCCAAGCTAATGATTCGTTCATCAGAATTCTGTATTTATTAGCGACACTTGTCATCAGTGCTGAATTCTATATTTATTAGCGACATTTGTGATACGTTTTTATATCACGCTTATCTTTGTAATACAAACAAAACATCGTCTGAACTTTGAAATTAAAAAATATTTTGTGTGTGGGCACGGTTAACTATGTAATAATTAAACTTCAAAGCATCAGCTACTGTTTAAATAAACTTTGTATTAAGTTTAAGAATTGTATAGAATACAGTTGTGAATATCACAGTTTTCCCACAACTTGTATATAAAACTATATGCAATTACGCTGGATCCCTGAAAGTGTTCCGTTTCAAGAATAAATAAACCCAATATCAAATTACACATTGTTATTTTTTGCTTTTGAAGTTCATGTGTCATGCTATGTTGTGGTTTACATAGTACACAACTCTTTTCGTGATTCATGGTATGCGCACGTTTTACTGACGTAACTAGAGTACAAATTGCAACGTTAAGCGTTCTATGTGATGTTATTTTTATGATCTGTTGACTGACTGACAGATGACACCCTATTTATTTCGTAGGGGTGAAGGGGCTTAAACCAGATAACCCCTCCAGGCTGTCTTTGGCCCTCTTTCGGGGAAATCATATTTTCCTCAAAAATGTGCTGTAAGAGATTCGTTAATACTCTTTGAAAAGACATTGAGTACTCGTTTACTTGTACGCAGGCACGCATTATAAAGTAAATTAATACAGCCTGTTTTCATTCAATTTGGAGACTTTCCCTGTGAAGTTATCCAGTTCATCTTATTACATGAAGTTGTGGAGAGCTTTATGGCAACTCGTTAGTTTTATAAGCATCTGGTCTTGTGATCCTTGGGCTTAACGTTATAATCAGCCTTTGAAATGTCCATTATTCTGATTCATGGATAAAACTTAATCGCCACACTTTTAAAGAGCTTTTTGGATTAATGTAATCATTAGATTTTGAAACAGTTGTCTTTGTGGTTCTTGGATTAATGTAATCACCAGACTTTTAAACAGTTGTCTTTGTGGTCCTCGGATTAACGTAATCACCAGACTTTTAAACAGTTGTCTTTGTGGTCCTCGGATTAACGTAATCACCAGACTTTTAAACAGTTGTCTTTGTGGTTCTTGGATTAATGTAATCACCAGACTTTTAAACAGTTGTCTTTGTGGTCCTCGGATTAATGTAATCACCAGACTTTTAAACAGTTGTCTTTGTGGTCCTCGGATTAACGTAATCACTAGATTTTTAAATAGCTGTCATTGTGATCCTTGGATTACATTAATCATCAGACTATTAAACAGCTGTCTTTGTGGTCCTTGGATTAATGTAATCACTAGATATTTAAATAGCTGTCATTGTGAGCCTTGGATTAATCTAAGTCTACAAGACTTTAATAAATAAATATCTAGCACAGCATTCACGCAGTGAATTTAAAATCAGTATGTATGTATGTGAACTTGTTTAGTAAACTCTTCATCCATTGATAATGAAGAGATGTCAACGCGCACTTGTTTCAGCTTCCAGCTATATATAGAGGAATTACACTGGGGAACACTTTTTCAGTAACTTTGAGTTGCATTGGATATTTTAACTGATTCTGAAGGAGTTTTAGGCGCTGATTTCAAATCTGAAATTAGTTTTTCTCTACAAGCTCTAGTTTGTATGCAATTTGAGGTTAATGAAATTGTACAAATGTGAACTTGCGTAAACCATGTATAAGCATTTTCACGTCCATTTTTTGAACAGCCACCTTGATAAGTTCCCTTACAACCTGGGGGCTGTGAGTGACGAACAAGGAGAACGATTCCACCAAGACCTAAAGGTCATGGAAGAACGCTACCAAGGGCGCTGGGACAAAAGTATGATGGGTGACTACTGCTGGAGCATTAAACGAGATTGTCCAGATGAAGTGTACAAACGCAAAAGTTACAAACGCAAATTCCTACCTGAATAAAATACACAAACAAATTGATAAGCTATTCCTATAATTTCCTATAGTAACGAAACATTAAAAAATAAATAAAAATGTCAAATTGCATAAAATCTGTAGCTTGCAGACAAAAACCGACTTCAGATTTGAAATCAACACACTCGAATTGACTATAGACAGGTCTTTTTTTTAAATGCAACATAATGAGTGTTCCCCAGTGTTATTAAAGCTATAGGAACACAAAGGTTACGGGTAAGATCAGTTACTGTGTGAAAGTACCTACTTACCAATTAGTTTTCAGTATTGAGACTGTTGGTAACTGTCTAGTATGATTCTCAGAAAATGTTCATGTTTTTTTACTTGGGTCAGACGTGGCTAAGAGGTTAGTTAGCATGCAGACTGTGGATTTGAAGGTTTGAGTCTCGTTGCTGTAGGAATAAAAATGTCGTACTCCGCACTTTGAGATAGTGGGTGTTTTATCAGCTTGAACGTCAAATTCCGCTATTCCATTATAAGGGCCAAGACTTAGTGGTGGGTGCTGTTGACTTGTTGCCTTCCCTCTGGTTTATCGTTTACAAATTAGGGACAAATTATACAGATACCCCTTGTATAATTTTGCATGAATGTCGGAAACAAAGAAAACATTAACTATGTGGGAAAAATATGTTCGTAAAGGTTACTATTTTTAGCATAAAGTTAAACATAAGTAACTCGTGTAATCAAGTTAGAAACGTTCGATTACTGTTACGATGTTAAAACCCTGAAGTAAAACAGTTGAAGAAAGGTTTTATGTATTTGTAAGGCAGTCATTATTCAATGTATCTGTGTTGTTAAATTTTGTTGGAAAAGATATGATTTGGTTGAGCACGAGTTTTGAGAATACTTTGAAATTAAGTAAATACCCTGTTTTACAAATAGGTGACTATTTCATAAATACAGCTATACAGGATCTAACGAATCACAAACACCTATTTGTATTCTTTCTCTCTCTCTCTCGACTCGAGGTAGCAAATACTGTCGCACTGTTCTATACTACACAAACCTCAGTCGATATCCTACACACCCTTAGGCAGTGTTAGTTCCAGCTTCGAGAGAGAAATTTTAGAGTACATGGATTAAAAGCACTCTTTCCTTAAGACTTTTAATCCCATTAGACGGAAGCAGAATGGCCTTTAAAGTCACAGCTGTGTGTTTACTTGTCAAATTGATTTGTTGTTTATAAAGATGCATAGCTCGAAATATGTTGGAGAATGCAGCATTTAATATACGTACTTTCTCGCTGTTTTTAAAATATTTTAGGATTCGTGAATGAAAGCTAAGAAGAGTGTGTTATCCACACTGCATTTGTCGTATCCAATGCTAATATCGGGGTTCATCAAACTGGCTGGGATATAAGAAATATACGCAAGTGGTGGTGTTAAATATACCATCAACTCTCCTGGTGTGAACCAGATTAAATAAGAATTTTAATTGTTATCAATTTTATCATTTTATAAGTTTTTACTTTTACAAGTCGGATTATAATGGTAAAAATTAACGCGATATTATTTATTTTATGACACCTCCGTGAATCATAAAGTTAAGGTTTGGATAATCTCATAGTACAGTTTGTTCTTGTGGGAAAATCACGTGCCAGCTAAGGTGTCTCGCGCAAGTTGCTGTGTTTAAATAATAAAAAAAAAAAATTAATAGTAATACTGTTTTAAAGAGTTATAACCAACCAGATGCCCTGTCAGAGGGCCCGGCATGGCCAGGTGATTAAGACACTTGACTCGTTGTCTGAGGGTCGCGGGTTCGGATTCCTGTCACACCAAACATGCTCGCCCTTTTAGCCGTGGGGGCGTTATAATGTGACGGTCAATCACACTTTTCACTGGTAAAAGAGTGATCTAAGAGTTAGCGGTGGGTGGTGATGACTAGTTGCCTTCCCTCTAGTTTTACACTGCAAAATTAGGGACGGCTAGCGCAGATAGCCTTCGTGCAGCTTTGCGCGAAATTCAGAACAAACCAAACCCCCTTAGAGCTAGGAGAAGGGATTCTGTGTGATAATCGATGGTGTAGTAAGAGTACATAGTAATGGTCAAACAGAAAGTAACGTTGATTTTTAACTGCGAGTTTGAAGTAAAACGTGCTGATGTTATTTATAAATCCTTATTAATGGTGAGCCAACTAACTACGTAGGTGACAATTTAAAGAATTTCAATATAACTCAAGTTCATAGATGCAGTCCTATGTAATAGCGTGGTTGAAAGTCTAAACTAGTTGGGTTAAAGAATACACATTTAAAGAAAGTATTGCACAACAGTAGAGAGAGAGAGAGAGAGAACAAGTCTTTCCAGGAACATGCTTTAAAATTCAAGTAAAATGGCGTTGTAAACTGAACAAGAGTACTGGCATATTAATACTAGAAATAAATAACCTTGTTAACACCAAGATGTTGCTTTTATTTAATTAGACACTTAACCTTTCGCTTTACAGTTTCTTCAGCAACGTTCACTAAAACTCAAGCTGAAACTAATAGTACATAGCTTCAAAGTATTCATTTCTAGTATTAATGTCTTGTATACACCAATATGCATTAAATAAATTAAATAATCCAGTACTTGTTGATTACAAACGTTAGCAGTACTCGTGCGAACATTTTGATCTGTAACGACTCGATATACAAATTAATTAAATTAATAAGTAAAATACGTACACTACAGATAAGACCAGTAATGCATGTGGGTAGCTACGACTGACACAACTATGGCAAAAACACAGCGTTCTTCTGTATGTAAGAGCTAAACAAATAGCGTACGCCCCTTACAAGATATGATTGATGGATGTACTTCTGAAACGTTCTTTTTTATTCTGTGCCCACTGCTGCCCTCTATTTGCTTATTAATCGTGTGTCATAATAGTGACACCTGGTATAATGTTTAATGGCTGCTATTGAGAATAAACTGTTACTGTTTAGAAATGATAGGGAAGTTATCAGATTATGGGTGGGGGTAGGGGGTAACAAAGTTTCTGTAAAAGGAATTTTGTGTCCTTTGTCGCTTTATTATGACAAGGGAAGCTTACAGTATATTACAAAAATAACTGCTCAGCATTATTTACATTCCTTGGTTTATTGATTGTTGGAACTGGTCCATGTCATGTTTCTTCTGTCGAGGGGAAGGAAACTCGGTTTTCATTACCTGTATGATACGTTGAGGTTGAGCAATTGGTATGGCTTAGTTTAATTCTCTGATTAGAGTAACTTCCTGCTAAGTAATCGTGTAAGTATTAGCTGTAAAAATAATTCAACACCACATAGAAAAAGAGTTGTATTTAAGAGAGTAGACGGGAATTTACTCGTATGTTATGGGCGTATCCGTTGCCAAGTTGTTTTTAAAACGTCTAACATTTTACGCACTGTACTTTTTGTAGAAGCGAGCATCTGTACGTACGTGTGTACAGACGCAAGAATACATACAGTAAATCAACATTCACATTCTGAAGAAATCAAAAGATCTCTTTCAAAGTCCATCATATCGCCTGTTATGACTAAGATTTCGGTCTATTTTATGACCGATAATAATCAGTCTCAATGAAATGATTCAATAAATACTATACATACCCTTCCAGGAACCAGTAAGTCACTATTTACGGCTATTGTTTGTTATTCATGGAAATCAATTATTAACTCGTAAGTTGCCTAAGCAACCCTTACTAGGACGATCGTTAGTTGTTTATACCAGGGAATTATTCAATGGTGGCTGTACTATACCTGAAAATACGTGTAATTTAGCTGAATAAGCGATGTGTTAAGAGTGTACAAGTTAGTTAACAATGATCTTGAAAAGTTGGTGAATGTGAGAGCAACTCGTGTTATTCGTAGGTAGCTTGAACTATTTTTATCTACCAATGCTAGGAGTATAGAAGTAACTCGTATCTTTGTTTACTCGTATAAAATATCAGCATTTAGTGGGACTTGTAGAAAATGTATGAACTATTTTAGTTAAGTTTAATCGACTCATTCAAGAAATGTAGGAACAGTTCGTTAGTTTGGTGTAAAGATACTCAGTGGTGTTCAAGTTTATTTCCTCGAACCGCGGATGTTAGCAGTGTAAGTCCATAATCTCGCTGAAAGTTCAGTGGAACGAGTCCTTTAGAAACTAACTCTTCAGTGTCAGCGGAACGCCCATTTGTATAAGCCCCCCAACAATCAAAAGAAAAAAAGAATTACACAGTCAAAATGCACAAATTAATTTTCCACTACAGGACTCGAATTATATACATATTTGTAAAACAGTTTGGTGTTAATTCATACGTTTACCTGTCTGTCTATATCGTTGGTGAAAAGTATTACCTTTGTACTTTCTCTTTGTCTGCATTATCAAGGTAATATTGTAGATAAATAAACCACCTTAGTTAAGTTTTTTCTGCTTAATGAAGTATTCCTTTCACGTATTGAAATGTGGAAGTACACGGGAGTCACGCGAATTAAAGTCTGTATCGCTGTGCTTTATCATCGCATAAACTATTGATTGCTCTAATCTGTGTGGCTATACCATTACGGATAAAAAAAGTTATTGTAGAATTCTTCCAGACAGAAACGAAGCTCGAAGGGTTTAGTGTTAAGTGACTTGGAAATTTCGAAAATGTTTTGCTTAGCGGATTGAATATGTTGAACTGACGTTTTGAAGTCTAAATCTGTGTGAAAACGGTTCAAAAGAGATGACGGGATATTGATTAATGGTACTTGATAACATTTAACGACTTTCTAATCTCGGGGGACAGTATGTTAAGTCATGAGGTAGCAGATTTTAATCTTAATGCTTTGAACTAATGATTTAATTAGCTGAAATGAGCCGCAAGGAAAACAGGTTTTTGTTTTATTATTTTTCTCAACTTGCTTAAAACTCAAAACCCTGTTTTTATAAAGGCAGAAGAGGGTGTTTTGTAATATTAATACAATATTTCTCAGTTTACATTTACTTGAACTTCACGAAACGAGCGGCCGAGCGTGGCCCAATTATTAGCGTGCCAGACACTGGATCTTCGGATCAAACCTTCATGTCCTGTTATCGCAGTAATAATAATAATAAGATACTGTGGGGTCGTGAGCATAAGAGTAACAGTCAGTTCTCACTATTCGGTCAAGCAGTTGAAGGTCGGTATACAGTTGGCGGTGGATGCTCTTTGAATACCTACCTTTCCTCTAGTCTGAGAGATAGAGATTGTAAGAGAGATTTCTAACGCATGTAGTTTCTCGCTGGTACAGCGGTAAGTCTGTGGATTTATAACACTAAAATCAGGAGTTCTATTCCATTCGGTGGATTTAGCAGGTAGCCCGATGTGGCTTTAATACAAGAAAAACAAATCTAACGCAGGTAATAAGAGACAGAACGACCTGACACTTCACATGCAGATTTTGGTCCGCAATAGAATATAATACGGAGACAATTTATGTGATTTTCTTTACCATCGGAACGATGTTGTAGTGGTGTAGACAAACAACTGGTGGAAGTTCTCTCTAAAAAACCACAGTAAGTTGTATTTCTTCCTCTTACCAACATTAAAAAGACTATTTCCGCTGTTTGTACATGAGCTACAAATATTCTGTAACTTCGTCAGAAAATCTACGGCAGTGCTTACTCATCTGAATAATTAAAGAAACTATGATAACCATAGTGGTTCGGACCAGACGTATAATGATTAGCCTGCCGGAATATAAGCCCGAAATCCTTCATTCGTGTCCCGTTAACTCAAAGATAGCGCAGTGCACTTGTGGCTATGGGCACGCTATAAGAGTGACTATCAAACCTTACTATTCGATTGGAGTATCCTAGTTGATGTTGGTAAACGCTGTAAACTTCACTGCCTTCCGTTTAGTCTGTCAGTTCAAACTTAGGGTTAGCCAGGGTAGTCTTGTGTAGCTTTGGGGGAATATCCGAAATAAACAAACTGCTTAGGGGACTGTGAACTCTTCTTAAGCTACAAGTGTCAAAGAAATGCTCATATCTGAGAAAATTAAAGATTTTCGTTTATATGTATGAATTTTATAAAAGTAATCAAAATATATACTCTTCAAAACAAACACAAAAGGGATATTTTTTTATTTTAAAGAGAAATATATGTAATAACGTTACAAGCTCAGAGTATGTGATGTTACACGTGTTAAGGCACTGATTGTCAGACCAAAATGACAATAAAAGTTGTGCACTTTGAAAACGGAGGAAAACATCGGATTTTTCGCCAAAACGCATTCGTGTCCAATAAATTTGTTTGAGAGATCTGCATGTTCTGGAAGTGCAACATGTGCAAAATCCCTATAAAAGTGACGGGTTCTCGGTTTCCATAGTTCAGTGTTAAGCCACCGACACACAACACAGTTACGCCAAGACTGACTGAAGCACAACGCAACAATGCCATTGGTCGATTGGAAGCAGGCGAATCTCGATCAGATGTTGCCAGAGCTGTGAATGTCCACCCCAGTACCATCACAAAGCTATGGAATCGTCACCAACAACATGGATCAACTCGTGACCGTCCATGATCTGGCAGACTTTGTGTGACCACGCCCGCACAAGATCGCTACATCCGGTTACGTCACCTTCAGGATAGGACCACCACTGCGACGTCTACTGCCTCAACCATACCAGGGCTGCGTAGGATTTCCGATCAGACCGTACGCAACCGTCTACAAGATGCAGGAATCCGACCTCGACGTACAGTCAGAAGCGTCATCCTCACCCAGCAACATCGTCAAGCACGACTGCAGTGGACTCGGGCACATCGGGTATGGCCCCATCGACGATGGAGGCATGTTTGGTTCAGCGATGATTCACGTTTTATGCTTCGTAGGCAGGATGGAAGGACCCGTGTTTACCGTCGCCGAGGTGAACGTTTTGCAGCAAACTGTGTGCAGGAAGTTGACAGATTTGGTGGTAGCAGCGTCATGATGTGGGCTGCCATCGCCTGCAATGCCAGAACAGACCTTTAGAGGGAATCTTACGGCTCAACGATACGTCGACGAGATTCTTAGGCCCCATGTGCAACCCATCATGGTGAACGTCAGTGACGTTTTTCAACATGACAACGCCCGTCCTCACACAGCCCGACTCACCACTGTCTTCTTGAGACACCACAACATCAATGTTCTTCCCTGGCCCTCCAGATCACCAGATTTAAACCCCATCGAACATCTTTGGGACGAGTTGGACCGACGTCTGCGACGGCGACAACCTCAACCGCAGACTCTACCTCAGCTTGCAGCAGCTTTGCAGGCTGAGTTTGACAGCCATTCCACAGGATGTGATTCGTCATCTCATCACTTCCATGGGCAGGAGATGCCAAGCAGTTATTGATGCTCACAGGGGGCATACTCGTTATTGACTTTGAGTGACGTTAAACTTCAACTAGTGAGCGTGGACTTCGCCTTTGCAGACTTTGGATGTTCAGCAGTGAATGTGCAAAGTTACACACATGTCATACAGAACTACCCGGAATAAACTTGTTAACAATTTGTCTCATATTTTGCCTTTTGGGTTTCTTTTTTTGAAGAGTATATATGCATTTCCAGGACGGCTTCTGGGCAAGCAGTAATAAGTATAGCATTGCTGTTTGTGATACTTATACCGATGTATTACATCTGATACGAATTTTTATTAAGTGTGAAGTCTAAGAATAATCATTCAAATGGATCACTTGAGGAAGCTAAGCTGACATAAGACTTGTGCCATGATTTTCTATGCAATTTTAACCATAGATAACGCCTATTTCACTACTGAAAGGGCCTTAAAACATTACAAAGTTATGCGCAGTTTTTAAATTCCCATCATAAGTTAAATACGGGATAACTTAAACTCATGTCTTTGTTTCTAAATAGGACAAGCAAGAACAGCAAACACGGATTTAAAATTTTAAAAAAAATATTGGTTGCTATGACTTAGTTGTCTTGGAAGCTACTTCTCAGGAAGAAAACATTTGAAGATAAGGAGCTTTTAAATGTGGTCAAGTTTGCAAAGTGCTCAACAGATGGCACTGCTTTGACTTAGAAAAATTAGATATTTATTCTTTTTCTTCATATCAAGTTAAATGACTCGTAAACACCAACTTTCTCCACACACACACACACACACACACACCATTTTGATATTTTGAAGTGTTACTGTATCGTTCAATACTGATTTTATTACAAATTTTTCGTTTTAATGTTTTCTTCGAGCTTATTACAAGTATTCGTGAAGATAGAAAGAAAAAAATTGTAAGTAATTACATCGAAATAAATCAAAATTACACTAAAATGTAACCCATCTACAACATATACCCCCACACACACACACACACACTTTTAGTGAAAGTACACCTTTTTTTTTTTTCCGCAAATTTTTAAAGGTATTTGTCTAAGGGGACTTCCATGGTGGACACAGCACAGATAGCCTGTTGTGTATGTTAGTACTTACCAACACCACTGTTTAGTGTGTAAAGATACCAAAGCTCTATTAGTTAGGTATTCACACGTCACAACTTTAGAAACCAATAAAAAACTATGCGGTTGGATGAAGTTAACTGCACTCTTTTTTTTTTTTTTTTCTGAGAAGTAGACTACCTAGTCGATTTGTGTTTGAGCAGGGGGAATGTGCAGAAAACTCACCTTATTAATACGTTAAGAACTCGTATCCTCACAGCAAAGAAACCGAAGCAGAATAGAGAAGAAAAAAAACAGCTTAGTTTACTACTTACAATTAAATATAAAATAAAATACGAGTGAAAATAATAAGAAAAACTAGCCACAACAATTACAATAAAAGAAACTGCGCCCGGATACAAAACTCAACTGTATCGAGACACAATCTTAATATTGAAATACCATAAATATCCGGAACACGAAGACGTGAAAAGAACAAATTTCAAGTGAATCTAATAGCTAAACTATGTCTATAATGTAGACTATAAATAAAACTATTACACCGAAAGTCGCCCAAAATTGCAAGTGGCGTCTCCAAACTGAACTCTTACCAAAATCTCTTGCATCCCGACATTTCGCTCAGTTTACGATAATCGTACATTCTAGCGATCACCACCGATATTTGTCATATCCGTTTTCTTTATACCTGCTTTGTTAGTTAACTGTTTTGTGTTTATCACCAGATCTACATTGTCTCCCATTAAGTCCCCTAAACCACCTATGCCCACCTTCCTCATCAGTCAGAACATTTGTTTTCTCGCAGTGAGTTGAATTGTGAATGTTAGCGTTGCAAGTCCAAACATAGCGCTATGCCACATTGGGAGACGCGACCATCAAATACATAACAGCGTAACGTCTTAAGATTACGAACCATCTATCAGTTGTTAACATGGGTGATGACTATGTTTAGGCTTGTTCTTTTTTCCACCCTTACGGTGTAAGTTTTGTAAAGAGGACCAAATAATTATTGTGCTATTGACATTGGTATTTGCTTGTCAAAAAAGGAAACTCGTGGATAATTTAAAATATATTGAGAAATAACGATATAGTCCCTTCATTTATTACTATACTGCAGAATTTGTGTAATTTTAACAGCACTTGATTAATGCTAGGTAGTTGCCAACCAAAATAATTGTTTTTGTCATTCAAGCCACTAACTACGGTAATAGTTATTATTTATTTGTAGGATTTGTGTAATTTTAACAGCACTTGATTAATGCTAGGTAGTTGCCAACCAAAATAATTGTTTTTGTCATTCAAGCCACTAACTACGGTAATAGTTATTATTTATTTGTAGGATTTGTGTAATTTTAACAGCACTTGATTAATGCTAGGTAGTTGCCAACCAAAATAATTGTTTTTGTCATTCAAGCCACTAACTACGGTAATAGTTATTATTTATTTGTAGGATTTGTGTAATTTTAACAGCACTTGATTAATGCTAGGTAGTTGCCAACCAAAATAATTGTTTTTGTCATTCAAGCCACTAACTACGGTAATAGTTATTATTTATTAATTCAGCATTAGTTACACCCTCAGGCGCAGAATCTTGAATTTCCTGTGTGCTAAAGGTGACGTAACATACATTTGGCCTGCGGTCGTAACGCGTTGTTGCGTACGTGCTTTAGGCTTTAGCGTGATATGTACGTGGTGTCATATAAATGTACGTCCTTTATGAAGTTTTCCAGGTACGTTGTTGTCTTCCTACGTAGCCTTGCGTGAATTCTACATCTTGGAACAGTTTTACAGGATCGCATCGTCATCATTAACAGAAAATATTAGCTAACTAGACATACGTAACGACGTTTGTGTTACGCAGAATATTAGAAAATAAAAACTCCGTGCTGTCCTTGTTCCATGCTGTGGATACTGTGATAGGATTTGGGTCGTTTTTCTTATAGTTGACTTTCTTCTAGGTTTGTTGCCCAATGGCTACAGTTTCTCTAAACACGAACATTCCTCCCTTCTTGAGGCTAGGTCAGTTAGAGCACTCGTAATCTGTGGGTCACGGGTTCGAATCCACTTCGCACCAAACGTGTTCGCTCTTTCAGCCGTGAGAACGTTATAATGTGATATTCAAACCTACTCGCTGTTCGTTTGCCCAAGAGTTGGTGGTGATTACCAATGTTCCCTCTATTTTCTTCAGTTCACGTGCAGCGTGATTTTTGTTTCCTCTCATGCGTACCAGTATCAAAGCAACATGCATCGCCAAGTGGTTTATTTGGGCTTTAAGCCTATCGACTGCTAGGGTCACAAGGGTCATCAACGTGTTGAGACTCTTCACCATCATCGAAGATGTGCGTGATACTTGATAGATTTTTGCGGGACTGCGCAGATTTGAGAGAACTCTAGTGTTTACAAGCTGTCTTTCCTCTGAGTCTGTCACCGCTAAATTAGGAACGGCTAGCGCAGATAGATAGCTCTCGTATTGCTTTTCGCGAAACTCAAACCATACTTCCCGAATCTATGAGTCGAGTTCATGATAAGCGGAATGCAAGTTTAATACAGTACGTGCATTATGGGTTTCTTTAGTAGGGCTAACAGCAGCCACTGTTCGATGACGTAAGCATCGTTAGAAAGTCGTCCTGTTACTTCAGCTGTACGCACGTGCGCAAATTTGTTTGTTTTGTATGTCAGTTGATAAATAAATTAGGAACATTGTCATTACAGGTGTTATGGAAGAAACTCTGACTGCAGAGGTCATAGAAGGAAACTGTTGAGGAACAAACCGAATTCGAGTGTTTACAAATTAATGAGAATCTAGTTTATATCGCGAAACTTTGCTTCAACAGAAAATTTCAAAAGATTATTTCTTTCTGTAAAATTTTATTTACAGCGAAAAGTAGTTCAGTATTGTGAAGCGACTCCCCCGTATTTACAAAGCAAGCAATCTTTCTTGCAACTTGCGGTATTCCTTGTAAATATATTTCAATACAAGTTTCTCTTGTGAGCACGAGTAAAATGTTAGGATACTTTAAACGTTCAGCAAACAATACCGTATTCTTGTCATACATTTTCAAACAAATACCAAGTTATAATTGAATATCGACCTCTTAAAAACACTACTAAGTGGATGAAATAAAACAAAAATCAAGTTTGGTAGAAACCAATTATTATTACGTAGTTTCTTTTCTAACCGGTTTTCTGTGGTCTTGTGTTATTAAAGTTGTCGACGTGACTGATCAATGTTCACCCCCTAGCGGTGGTTTGCCTTTCATTTGTTAAGTCAACATGTAAGGGCTAAAGGCGTTAAATTACGAAAGGAGATTATAGGGCTTTTTCTGGCGTGGCATTTACTACTGCTTTAGACTTTCGGTTATCCTGACGAGGAACATGCAACCTAGACTCTAACCCCGGGGGAATTCTTCGAGATTCTTTTCTCCATACTGTTTATCCGTTCGTTACTCTGTTGAAACGTGTATGTGGAAATGTTCCAACTGTCGTAATACTACTTAAAGTAGTAATTTTATTGCACGAGCTAATTTTTCTCCGTGAAGAAAGATAGATGAATAAGTCGTGGGAGAGAGAGAGAGAATGTCAAATACCGAGAATAATTAGGAAGAGATTTAGGTACTTTTCGTTAGCTGAATGAGGTACTTTTATCAAATATACGTTGAATAATTTATATTAATATCAAGATAATGGAAAGCTATCAACTTACAGCGAATTAAACATCAGTATCACTAACCAAACTTTCCTTACGTTCGGGTTTAGAAAGATTAGGATGCATTGTTTCATCATATGAGTACCCTCGCTTGTAACGTTATTTTCGGTCGTAAACCCAGTAATATCTAACGAGGCTCAGCTAGCTAGCTTAACAAATTTAGGTTAAACTAATATTCTCTTGCACTGAGTACCTCTACTAAACAAACTTTGGTCACATTGGAATTATCCAAAAGAAAATGCTGAGCCTAAAATATGAATGGTCTAAGCCTAACATATTCACAGTTGTAAATGTGAGCAACTTTTAAACTGTTAACGAATGTAACATTCTTAACCGCAAAATTACCGATGTTTGTATACATCACCAGCTTTCGAAACGTATTTAAAAAAAAAATATATATATCTATGTACCAATTTGTGGATCCAAGTTAAGAGTCTCCTAATGATAAGTAAAAGCACATTCAGTGTTGCACATTATTCCATTTTTTTCTTCGTGTTACACAAAAATGTTCAGTTCTTCACACTGACTGCTACGTTTGTCTAATATGAATAATAGGCAATATTGCTAAAGTATGTTTTAAAGCGATTATATACTTTTGTACACGTAGTTCTCACTTTTGAATAACATGTTTACAAATAGCTGTGACTAATAAATCTAACTATAGTCTTAGATCATTAAATGTACAATTTTTGCAGCCTAAGGAAACGTAGATCGCTGTTTAGGGTTCAGAACTAACCAACTCTTCTTACTTAAGAGTTCGCTTGGAACTTCAAGCAAGGTTCTTGCTCTGTTGAAAAAGTTATTCAAGGATTACTTTTATGTTAATTAGTTGTCTTTCGTCAGTTATTTTCCTCTTTCCTCATGTTCTGATGACATTAGAATAAATTGTTGGAAGTACGTCATAGGAATGCTAAAAAAGATAGTGTGAATTTTTTTTTTCTGAACGGACACGTGCAAGTATCTTTTGTTTTTTCAAAAGTTACAGCCTTGTCTGTTAAAATGCTCCTAAAGTATTTGTGAATTTGAAAGTTAGAAACAGAAGAGACGTTAAGCCTGTCACGTTAAAATTTTAGGTTTCCAAACTGTATAGTGATCACGGTGTGTAGGTGCTTGTGTATATTTTAACTAATGTGGCGCCATCTCTTGTCTAATTCGTAAGTATTACGTTTTACACGTAACTGTAATAGAATCAATTCTAGCAACTATCAGTGTCATTCATGATCAATATCTGCCGTGTTAAAAAGCTCGAGTCGTCGAAGTTGACGCCAAAGAACTCGAGCATAAAAACACGCCGGCTGTACAAAGGGGGAGAGAGAGGTGGGGTGGGGTGTAATACCAAAGACGCAAAACTAACAGCCATTAATAACTTGACTAGACGCTTCATAAACTTTGTTCCGTTTATTGAAGAATGGATGGGTAGGGTCAGACATGTGTACGGTGCGTGAACAAAGACTAATGTTAGAGTAGCTTAGTGGGAGTGGGGAGGCTTCGCTTCTGTTGCCACGAAACCTTCAATTTTCTTCCCGTTGTCTCGAAATGTTAGAATATACTCTTTGCTTTATCATCTCTTGCTTTGTAGTGATTATTTTGTGACTAGCACAGAAATAGCAGGTTTGCCTGTGTTTCGTAGAAACGCAAAAAAAAAAAAAAAATATTCAACTCGAAAACAGGCGTTTAATTTGCAGGGAATAACAAACAGCTGTCGTGGAGCCTTTGTTTAGGTTTACTTTATTTTCTGTCGGTTGTTTTCTAAATTAACTGTACAGGTTGATATGAAGATAATTCGACACTCTGTGCCCCCTTCCTCTTTATTTCTTTAATTATGTTTATGAATACAAGCCTTTTAGAAGCAATTATTACTTCCTTGATATAAACACTAGTAATGTTCTCTAAATATCCGCCAGGTGGAAAAAAAAACATTAGAAGGTTATTTTTGTACTTGGTTCAGTTGTTTGCAGAAAATAAGGGTTAGTTTTATTATGTTGCGTGGTGATATCTTCTTAATGTGTTAGCTTCCGCGTCATTTGTTTAGTTTATAAATAGAAGCTAATACCAGTAGATACATCAGTAATACTTGAATGCAGATGTTCCTTTCTAGCTACGATAATTGACAAACTGTTGACTTGGTGTTAGGAACAAGCAAATAATACACAATAAAGGCTGGAGTTTTCTGATTCTAGTACAATGTATGAAACGACAGTCACGCTTTTTTTTATTTTAAACCCTGGATGAACAAACACTCGTCGAAACTAGAACCTTTTGTATAAATAAACAATTTGGTCTTATATCAAGATTGTAAAATTTGTGTTTCTGTTTGAAAGTTGGTCTTGTTACTCCAGTCTTCATGTTGAAATCCTCAAAGAGGAAACCGAGGGGTTGTAGACGGGGAGTTATATATGTTTGGAACTGTACAGGGTGTAACAAAACGAGCCATCTGTTAACACCGTGTAAAAACTCTTGTTGCACACAGAACCATAGAAGCCGCACGTTCTAATTTGATGCCCTTCGATTACCAAAAACTGATGACCTTATTTTCAGAATCATGCACTTTTACATACATTTTTACAAGTATTGCACGTGCAGCACATTTGCCACCACAACTCCTCCTCCTCTAGTGACGTAACGCTAGAATTTGGATTTCAAGACCCGGATTGGGTGTAACTTTGTACTTAACACCTAGCAAAATATCAGCCAGATACCACACTTGACGTTGATACGTGTTAGGTTATTTGCTCCAAATAGTTGGATAAGGCACTCGACTCGTAATCCGAAGGTCCCGGGTTCGAATCCTCGTCACACCAAACACGCTCGCCCTTTCATCTGTGGGGGCGTTATAATGTGACAGTCAGTCCCATTATTCGTTGGTAAAAAAAAAAAAGCCCAAGAGCTGGCGGTAGGTGGTGATGAGTAGCTGCTTTCCCTCTAGTCTTCAGGGATATCTGCGCTAGCCGTCCCTAAAGTAGCTTTGCGCGAAATTCAAAACAAAACAAAAACCAAATAGTTGGGTGGGATAAGAAAAAAAAAACTTGTAACCATGCAATTTTTTTTCTAAAGAGAGGCATTAAGAACATAAAAATTGATAAAACTGTGTATGTGTGTAAATATATAAGAATGATCGTCTCGAACGTAATATATATTAAAAGGACCACTATGTTTAGAATGCTGGATTTTCAAATATTCTTAGTTAGTTGGAAGTATTTTACTACTTTACACAATTCTTCGGTCAACCGCTATATATTTACATGAATTTATTAAACTTAGATTTTTTTTATGTTTAATAAACAAAATATAATTTTAAACTTTTCTTGTAGGTAACCTTACAAACAATCTGTAATAGAAACATTCAAGTATCGCCTTTTAACCAAACATGAATTATCTATAGTAAATACATATTTTTCAAAATATACAAAAATGATTTTAATATAAACTAAATACGTTGAAATATATTAAAGTAAATAACTTAAACTCGTCGAGTATACTTCCACTTCTTTTCTCTTGCTTTATAATTTTTACTTTGATTGAACCTTTCTATTAATTATACTTTCTCCTATTGTTATAGAAAATTTTCCCCGTAATTTTAGACAAATTAATACAAAATATTCGTTTTAATTTATTGTTTTTGTAATTCCTAGTTATAGTTTTTACCCCTTCACGATTCCAACAGCACCTAGTGACACTTCGGAATATCTGCAGATTTATAACACGTGCTCAGCTACAAACTACCAATTCCAACAAGCTGTACAGAACTACCATCTTACCTGTGTCTGTTTAAAGTGTCGTCACAAATATTTTTAATAAGTTTATTTTGTGTTTATGACAAAAAGGAAACATCTGAAAATATGGTTCTTTCTGAAATTTAAATTTGCTCAAAAACAAACATTTAAATGTTTGCTGACATATAGCGGGCTTTTTTGGACGATGTAACATGTATGTAAATTCACCCTTATTCTTAAATTACCTTACTTAGAATAGAATTCACTACAATTTACACATTATTAAAAGCGTTGTGTTTCTATAATTAGTTATGCTGACGAAACAAATAACAGAAAAATAAATTTTCATAGGTTACATGTTAGATTTTCAAACAAATCTCAATACGTGACAGCAAATATTTTAATGAATGTATTTTAAGAACATATTTTTTAAAAAGGGGCACAATAAATTAATTTTTAAACATGAAACATTAAAACATTATTTTGGAAAATCGCTTCTTTAATTGTTTGGAATACAAAGGAAGGTAAAGTATAAATAATATTTTGCGAGTATATTTCAATGTAATTTTTATAACGGCTGCATTCTTGTTTTCACGTGTTGAAAAGTACTCCTCCCTCCTCATCAGCGACACAGACTTGTACTGCTAGAAACCGGGTTTTGATAGCTGTGGTGGGCAAGAACACAGCTAACTCTATCTATAAGTTTGTGTTTGATTATGAAACAATAACATACATTAAAAATACGTATTTAAGCTTTTATTATTATTCTGGTTGATAATTGAATGCGGTTATTGTAGATTATCTGTAAAAGCACATCCTGAAGAGTGAACTTTGAAAGCAAGAAACCGACAGTAGAAAATAATGAACATGAAAGTACTAGTTAAACTTAATAACTGGTATAACAAACCTTGACACGTACCATTAACGTTTCTATGTATTTTAACGTTAGAAACCCTTGTGATTTGCGCTGTTGTGAATTATAATAATTCGAAAATTACACAGGCCTGCGAATTTAAACTTTTTTAAAGTTTTGTTTTTAATTTCCATTATCCAGGTAGGTAGATTTCGAAAACAATATTCCTTTTTTTCCATCGTGTAAGGTTTTTCCTCTTTTACATATCGGGAAGAAAAACAACTCTTACTTAAATCAAATTTACCACAAATAATCTTTGGGTCATTTGCACAACCTCTTGTTACCATAGCGACAAATAAATAATATTGAAAAAATATCATGTAGTAGTGTGCGCACAAACAGTTACTATCCAGAAATGACATGCCATGCGACTTGTTAGCCCGACATGGCCAGGTGGTTAAGGCACTCGACTCGTAATCCGAGGGTCGCGAATTCGAATTCCCGTCACACCAAACATGCTTGCCCTTTCAGCCGTGGGGGCGTTATAATGTGACGGTCAATCCCACTATTCGTTGGTAAGAGTTGGCTGTGGTGACTAGCTGCCTTCTCTCTAGTCTTACACTGCTGAATTAGGGACAGCTAACGCAGATAGCCCTAGAGTAGCTTTGCGTGAAATTAAAAACAAACAAAGAAAAAGCGACTTGTTAACTGTTTACATATCAGCGGTGTGTTTCTCGTGGGTTCTAGAACGATCGATAAGACTATCACGTCGCGATTGGTGTAGAGAAATCTGTAGCCATTGCTTGCTAACATTTTAAACATAACAAAACGACTCGATATTAATGAAATTAAAGTATACATGACGTTTTGTGATGAAAGATCTGTACGTGATGGGGGGGGGAATGGATATCAATTTGGGATTCAACGTACAGGGATTACTGTAGAAGATGTAAACATTTCAATACAGTGAAACCATTACAGGCCTGCGTAATGGATCTAATCTATTTTTTTTTTTTTGTGAATATTAGATGATATTTTCCCAAGATCTAAGTCTAACCAGCTGGAAACTTCTCTCACTAAACCTAAGTTTTAAAATAGTTTCTTTGAACTCGAGGTAGGCCTTTGAAAGTCATGCATGCGAGTCGGATATTTTTTGTGTGTGGCGAACGATAGGATTCCAGCTGGTGAGTTCTCTGTCTTGTAATTTGTTAGTGGTTACCTTAGTTTAACAAGTGCGACAAGTGAAACGGAGAAGGAAAATGGTTGCTTGTTACAAGAGAAAACAAACGAGATGAGGTCAATAACGACACCTAGCTGCTTATGCAGAAAGTTTTATAATACGAGTATTCATAAAACAAGTAATTTGTAATACATGTGTATGTGGAGGGGGATGTCTAATGGATAAATATAAATAGTGTGTTTGTTTATTCAGTTTTGTTTTTTTTAATTTTCCCTGAAGGGGGCCGATGACTGCTTAGAGGAGTCACCTGTTTTAACGACTCGCACTTATTATACAATAGTGTGCTGTCTGCCAGTTACTTATTCAGTAGACACTAAAAATAACATCACATGGGACGCTTAACATTGCAATTTCTACTTCCGTGACGTTAGTGAAACGTGCGCATGCCATGAATCCCGAGAAGAATTATGCACTCTATAGGCTACAACACATCATGACCATAGGAAGTTCAAAAGTAAGAAATAAATATTTGTTGCTCTTAATAACACTTTACTTGCTCATTAAACGGAACACCCTTTCGGGAACCCTACACAAGTACGTCTAGTATATTTTGAATTTTGACATTTAATTACAAAGCCTTGCGATTGTCTGAACACAAATCAAACTTTCTGATGGAAAGTGTGAAAAATAGTAAATATTTTAACCTTTTTAGGAAACTAGAAGTGTCGCAGAATATAAGTTGCAAATTGCGGAGGAAGCCAGTGCATTATCATCAGACGGTCACTATGTACAAAACTTTTAAATTCCAATTCTATAAATTATTTACAGTTCGGGTGTACAGAAAAGTACATGTATCTATGGGATTAGTCCTTACTGAAAGACTACATAATAGTTTAATGTTGACTTATCAGGATGTGTTTGATGTATAGTTATTCTAGGACTATACTTAACATACACATATCCTGGTTATTACACGGCATCAAATCGACTAACCCACCAGAACTTTTATCAACTGTATAAAATCATTCAAAAGTTTGAACTATAATTAACTAACTACTTGTTATTACATCTTATAACTTTTCCTACAGAGGACCTAAAAATTAAAACTAAATAGCTAGCTACTGTTGGCTACATAATTCAAGTCCTCTATAATTACAGTTCCTTTTCGAATCTTTTAAAGGAATTGTTTTTTTTTTGTTTTTTTGCCTTTCATTAGGCTTAGCTAGTAATAACCAACAATGGCGTCTATCAGCCAACATGCTGCTTCCCTGCGCTTACAGCTTGACACAAAGATGTAACAATCCCCAGAGAAATTCCACTCGACCAGTATAACTGAGTGAAAATAAAAATGAACTAATTTAGCAAAATTCTCTCTGTGCATCTGTATTCTTTGATATCTCTGATTACCAGCCAACCAGCGTGGGTTGTGAGAGATGAGAGAAAATTAATAGGCCATGTGCTGTTCCTCTTAATATTTCGCCATTATGCTGGCAGTACTGCATGTAACTTTCGTAAAAAATAGTGTACGCATCCCAGATTAATCACAATCGTTTGATAGTCTGTTCCCGCGATTAGGTTGTCATGGAAACCTGTTTCTTTTACTCAACCTGCCATGATAATTTAAGTGACAAACTTTTTAAAGAAAAACCTAATTATCTTTCGTTCCTTAATAACAGTTTATGTTTAACAAGGGAACTATTTAGAAGTATGTATTTTATCGCGTACTTTGTAGTTTTTACGTTTTATATATATATTTTTTTTATCGTTAAGTTTTGAAATTATAATGTTTTTATATAGATGTAGGGAGCACTGATGCCACTCACAATTGATCACGTGAGCATGGTACAAGCTGTTCGGTATCACCATCTCTGTACACTTATGCTTAGTTTTATCTTGTTATGCCCGCACTGAAACAATATTTGTATTCCAAATTTTTAGAAGAGATTTGTCAAATTAACTAACCCTCTCTCTTACAGTTGTTCAAAGGGCTTGGCATGCTTTGGTTGTCACTGTTCGATTCGAAATATGCGGGTTATGGGATTAAAACCCGTCTTTAGTCTTCTCGATGGTTTACAGTTGAAAATTAGGGTCGGTGATGGATGGTCGTAGTAGCTTTGCAATTAAGACAAAATGGTTCAGCATCAGCACAATTTAATCACCGGATATATTTTTATTAACCTGTCTTAAAAGTGCCTGCTAGGTAATGTTTTCTACTTGTATTTTTACGTAAAAAATAAATTAAATATTCCAAATGATTAAGCAGCAAACAAGTTTAACAGACATTAGATGTTGGTGATATCGACATATCAAATAAGACCATTTCTCACTAAAGATTTTATTTTACGAGTAACTTTCTTAGTTATTCACTCTACAAAAAAAACCTCTGAGCCCTTTATCTCAAGTTCAACCAAACATTCGTAAATATTTATAACAGGACAATTAGTTCCAGAACTTTTCTTAACCGTAGTTAACTTGTGACCTGATGGCTTAAATCTCCTTTAGCAAAATATTTAAGTTACGTGAGTAGCATATTACTTCGTATTGGCCAAATCCCTTGGGGGGGGGGGGCGAGGTTTTCGAGTAAGTTCTAGCAATTTATCACAGGTTTACTGTAACAAAGTACACTTCAAACAGCTACCAACAATGTATATATATCGTTTTATTATTACAGATGAAGTACAGACCTCAGTTTATACGTAATGCTATCACTGACAGCTCTACATTACGTACTTCTAATGAAATTTAATCGCTATTGGATAGATACATCTTCATTTCATATAAAATATGTTTCGTGACTTGTGTTCCTAATTCGTCCGATCAGTTATTTATAGTCAGTTTTCTGTCAGTCAAAACTGTGTGTATTATTTCGCATCTGTCAGTTTTAAGTTTTTCATACGTTTCAACTAGTGTGGAGAAAATTGTGAATCTCCGCTTAAAATAAACATGAAGAAATAATAATTAAAATCACGAGTTTGTGTAAATTTTCGTCATTATCTTCGTTACCTTGAAATAATTAGAATTTCGAGTTTTAGTACAATTACACAAAGTAGAAAATTAGCTTATTAAAGAATACTTGAACAAAACTTTGGGTGTTTAAAACAAACTTGCTAAATTCATAGATCCACAGTTCCTGTGCTGTCATACAATACTTTACAATTCTAGCATTAATAATTTCGTTTATTGTTACTTGGGTCAGACGAAATTCAGTAAGCGTGCTAGGACTGTGGATCTGAATATTCGTGGCTCGCATCCCGTTGCCCACAAAACACCCCCAATACTTTTGGGGTCTTGAATGCGTTAAGTGTGACAGTTAAAGTCCGCTCTTTGAGTAGCTCAAGCGTCAGCGTCCTCTATGGTATATCAATTCCCCACCAGGGTTGGCTAATGCTTTGCGCAATTTCGAAACCAATATTCACTTCTCACCACCAGACCACTAAATTTAGCCAACTTTGGGTGATGTATAAAATAAAACAATTATAATAAAGTTCGATTTTTTTTAATAAACAGCATTAAAATTATAAAAAAAGACTGCCAGTGCATTATAAAGTCCGAAAATTTACAAATGCTTTGAAGTTTAGAACAGAAAGGAATATTTTTACTGCACTTTAAGAATCATTAAAGGTATTTTTTTTTTATATGAACCATCAACTAATTACGTTAGTTAACTCCTTCCACAAAGTAGCTCATGCATACCAATTTATCTCTGTGAATCAACCAACCATTTATTTGTAGGAATTGTAATTGGGTTATTAGTTCCAGACTATTCTTGAATTTAGTTCCGTTCTTACTGGTGATAACAGTTTAATGCCACCAGGTTCAACCTATATGGTGAGAAATTGCTGTCCGGGTTCTAACGCGTAAAATGTGTCAGCATTATGGATACAAGCGTGTGAACTTTGCTTAAAAGCTTCATATGTTGAGGCAAATCTCTGATAAGCGTTTGTTCTAAAATATTGTTAGAAAACTCAAAGCGTTTGATTTTTAGTTGATCATTCTGTATCATTCTGCTTTGTCGGCTGCTTTCAAATATAAAACGTGTTTTCAAAATATAATTCCAAAACGACCAATTTCGACGAAGTTTTATTGGCACAAAGGCCGTACTAATTTCAAAAAGCTATGCTAGAGCTTGGTTAAAGTATCCTTTAGGAACTTTAGGGTTAAAGGTGTGTATACTGGGAACATTTAGAAACACAATCTGTATAAATATAACAGCACCTACTGCACGTTCTATGTTCATCCAACTCCTTCACAGGGTGTAAATGGATCTTCAGCAAAATTTGTTTAGAGATTCATTAGATCGATGTGGGTGTACTTAAAAAAATTTCACTTTTTGCATTTTTTCTCTTTGGTGTCATGGACGTTTTTTTACCACTACTTCTTCCCTGTTGATGGATCTTCACCAAATTTGGCATGAAGGTTTGTTGGGCCTATGCGGAGATGCATGTAGACTTATGGTTTCTTATTTTGTGTTTTACAGCCTTTATGTGTTTTTTTATAGTTTTATATAGAAGGGAAGCAACTTTTCAGAAACGCGTAACTTCAATAAATTTTCATACAAAATAATAAAAAGAATCGTTTTACAGGAGTGATTTTGAAAGGCAGACCTTTCTTCAAGTTGTCATTACTCGTGACTTTACGTGACTTCTGTCTGGGCGTCAGGTGCTGCAGCTCGTGTATGAATAATACAAGTTGTGTATGTAGATATTCGTAGTTTTTCACAAAAAATAATAGAACAAAGTAACAAGATAGTAAATGTAAAACAGTAACGAGTGCAGTATGGGTCGTAATTCTGTTTCATGTGAGCCACAGGCAAGGTGAGGAACAGCGTTTCGTTGTTGTGGATTTTATTGAGGGGGGAAGGTCAATCATCTGTTGGTCCCCACTGTGATACTCCCTTTTACTACAAAAGGGAGTTCCGCTTTTTTCATATTCCCAGTTTAAACACTGAGCCCCCACCTGTTGACTAAATGGTTAAAGCGCTCGACTCGCAATCCGAGAGTCGTAGGTTCCAAACCCATCATCAAACACGCTCGTCTTTTCACGCATGGGGCCTAGTTTCGTTTTCCGTTTTTGAGAGTAGATCAAGAGTTAGTAGCGGGTGGTGTTAATTAGTGCATCGGTACTAAATCAAGAACAACTAGCGAAGATATCCCTCGTGGAGCTTTGCGCGAAATTGAAACTACAACTATTAGGGCCAAGGGACGAGAAACGTCTTGGCTCGAACTGCAAGTAACTGCCGTGTTAGGATAGAATACAAATAGATACCTGTTTTAATTCCAAGCCTAGAAATGTCTGCGTGTATAAATTGTTTTAGGTTTACTTGAAGCGGTGCACCATCGTAAATACAGTAAAAAAAAAAAAAAATCTAAATGGTACAAGTTTGAAACAAAATTGAATGTAACACTTGAATAGGAAGTGAAGAAGCTAACGTAGGCCAAACTTAGCGGATTGTTGTCGAAATGATCGAACTTAATCAAATCGAAACTGACTGGAAGTTATCCGAGATCTTACTCTCGGTGTAATGTTCGCTGCGTGTAACTAAAGCTGATATTGAGAACTATGGTATGTGATGGGAAACAGTGAAAGATTAGTCGTAGGAACAAGGTTTGACCAGTTTTGAAATGACCACGATGGTAAGTTTTTTATCCCATTCTTAAGTTGGAATGCTCATATGGAAAAAAAAAAGTTTTAAAACTGTTTCTGTATATAAAATGACCACACTGACCAATATTCAAGTCAGACTAACTTTTACTTATGTGATTTACGCGTGTTTGTCTTGCGACGTGTCATGGTTTTATTTGAAATTGAAATGCCTTAATCGACAAACACACATGATCCTTACCATAAGGAACGAATTGAATCTACAGATATATAACTGATTGAATGTATTGCATGTTCAAGCGAAGGTTAAAATCAATGAATTACCAATGGAATTACCTCTATTATCTTCACTTTATCTCCACCAATACTCATTTACTTGTTGTTGTTGCTTTTAACAAACAGTATTTAATAAATAAATTTTAAAACCCACGGAAGTATCCACAGTTTTTTCATTCTCAGCTTTTTCTTTAAGAAATATTTCTACCATGTTTGATTTCGATGTGTATGTATGTATGTATCCTTAAAGGTTTAAATGTTTTAAAAACATTAATGATTCATGTACGTATGACTGAACCATCTTTGCTTCTATTGATCGTACAAAGATTTTCATTTCCCTTGTTGTACATAATTTATGACTGACTCAGTGTCGAATGTTGTATTGTTCGTTATAAAATAACTGTTGCTAGGAGAATAAAATATAACATAATTGCACGTGAAATAAACCGTATGAATAATTCTAAGTTTGGTTTGCAGCCTTAGCTTATGCGGTGATGGCTTCCGTGCATTGGTTGAGAGTGCTTTCTAATGATTGTTTGCTAGTGTATTTAATTTCAGGGCCTGGTTACGATATCATCTCTATAACACTGAAAGAACCGAGTTTGTTTTATTCACGAAATTGTTACCATGATTGCTTATAAATATCCTTGTTGGAAGTGTTAACTGCAAACCATTGCAACGTACTCATTTACATATAATCGTGTACAGTTTTTTTTTTTTTTTTACAACTTCAAAGCAGTACTGGTTATATTAAGGCTACAATGGAGAATGTGTGTGTGTGTGTGTGTATTAAAGAAAACAGCAATTAAAATAGTAATATACACTTTATATTAGTGCAAGTTCGTGTTGTGTATGCACCAGTTTCTTCACTGACTTTTTATATCGAAGTTAAGTGTGTTGTTACACATACTGGGTTTTTTTGTTCTCTGCCCACCCAGGGAATTGAAACCCGATTTTTAGCGTCATAAGCCCATCACAAAATGACGTTTGAACCACCCAGGGTGGACTAGTATCCATGTAGAAGTATGAGAATCATTTACGAAGTAATTAATGTATACCATTCTGCATTTAGTCTGTAACATCTTTGTTATTGGTCTTTTGTTCTAACTGTAACATCTTTGTTTCATTTTATTTTCCTTTTTTACAGCGAATGTTAGCTCAAGTACGTAGCTGTAAGAATAAATATAATATGTAACCATAAGGAATAATAATTCTTTTTTTTACAGGGGTTTAAAGTATTAGCGCCATCTGGTGTTCATCACGATGAGGGGTGTGACTTTTTACCTGAACAGAAAATCGTCTTGAATTTAATCTTCCCCTCTCCCCACCCTACCCAACAAACAGATGTGTCCTCTGGGCAGTGTTCAGCAACTGTTCGTCACCATGACAACGGCTTCGCTTCCGTACCTAGTGTTGCTGAATGAATTAGTTGAAGACAGACCCGTAAACGACGGCACGGACAGAAACGTTGTGAGATTATAAAGTAACGTCTCGAAATCGGTGTTGGAGTGGCGCTTCTGTTTATTCGCACGGCGCAAAGACTTAAAGAACCGATATTTTTTTTATTTCTTATTATATCAATCTTTTTTTTTTAACCGTTATCATCTTTCGAAAAGACAGCGTAAAATGAAGAGTTAACCTGTTTTTATCGTACGATAACTAGGGTGTCGTGCTTCTGGGTGGTGTGTCATGGCGGAAGTCGAAAACGGACCTTTAAATGAAAGTAAATCCGTAAAGTGCGAAGTGAAATGTAATGTGGACAACTTCAAATCAGCGATGGTTGTAAAGGAAGGGAGAATTGGAGACGGACAGGATAAGGACTTGAGGAATACGTCCGGAAAGAAAGAAAACAAAGAGAAAGAAAGAAGCAGCCCCCGGAAGTCAAGAAGGTCTAAACTTTATACGAGACTCTCTTTACCTCCTGTTCCAGTAGGTTGTGAGGCTGAAGAAGTCGTGTGCAGCGCCTCCTTTCGACGAAGTGGTGTAGTGCGTGGACGTTTAGTCAAATCATCACGTGGCGAGATTCTGAATTATTTTTGTTATTACACTCGTATGGATTATAAGTCCGGAGGTAAGTACAGTGGTTAAATCATAGACTACTTAACATTTTAATTCCATGAATAGTAAACCAAAGAACAACCAAGGACAGAAAAATGTTATTGTTATACAGAAATACGCTGTAGTTTTATTTAGCAAACTTGTGTATATGCTTACAACTTGTCAATCCTAAACCGATTTCTACCAAACTTAGCATACATAGTGTCTTCCTTGGAGTTACTCAGAGGAGATTTGTCGAATTTCTTTCCCCTTTTGTCACCCCTTTCCCTCCCCTGTTTAAATAAGCCCGTCAGCTAGTTTTCTTTTTAATTTAATAAGGTAACTTGTGTAAATATTATGAGAAAGAGGCAGCGAGTCTGATTTCTTGAGATTTCTGGTGTACGTATTTAACCTCAGTACGTTTAAATGCTTACAATGCTAAAAACTGGGTCTCGATACCCGTGGTAAGCACAGCATAGATAGCCAATTGGGTTTATTTTAAAATTATTAAACTTAAAAAGGAATATTTTCTCTTTCTCTCTGAGCTTTTTAATCAGATCCAGTTTATTGATTTCGGAGCTTCCGGTGTATATGAAATCCATTCTGATTATCATGGTTCATCTGTATTTCGGTGTGTTATCTTTAACTCACACTTTGGAGACTATCAAGTAAGCTTAAATGATATGTTTTTCTTTCATTCTAAATGTGTAAAAATATTATAGAAAAACACAAAGAATGAAAGTAAAGAGGATTATATTTTTTGCGGGGAAAAAAAACGTTAACTTATTTGAAACATTAAAAGCGGTCTGGTTGTTATGGAAATAAAATTCTGAAATTTTTCCTCACCAGGTTGGTAATTTTTAAATTAAAGCGCTTCCATTTTGCGACTGATGACAACGAAAATGCCTATTATTGTAACCCAAATATAGCAATCACTCTAGTGGCGATTATCGTAACCAATATACAGCTTTTACTCCTCGTGTTGAATATCGTAACTAATATACAACTATTATGCCTAGAGGCGATCAGTGTCATCAAAATACAGCGATCACCCTAGTAGCTATTACTGTAACCCAGATACTTGTTTTATCTGAATGCGGGAGAAAAAGACGCACACAACATTTACATTTTATGTGAATAAAAAGGTATTGTATATTTTTATTGGTAGTTATAACAATTTGTGTGTATCAATAATAAAGATGAAAATACAACAGAATGCTCCAACAGAGAAGATAGATTGTTTAAGAAACGTAACTTTCTGCTCTGCTATAAAATATAAATCCACAGTACAACTTATAAAATGAAACTGCTTAATAGTGGACTACAAAACGAGTCGATAGTGGTTTTACTTTCAGACATTTGATTTTCGAATTTATCGATCGGTACATATAAAAAAAAAAAAAAACGCGCACAAATTAAATACATTTTATACTTTAAGAAATAATTATTACATAGAGACATTTCACATGTTTCGTATTTCAGTTTAAGTATAAGCACATGTTTTGGACGCAGTTTTCTTTGTAACAGGGATGTTGTTTGTGGTCTTTTTACGCGTGAACTGCTGGTTATGAAAGTTGAAATATAGACATATAACGATTCTGTATAGTTGTATCATATATTTGAACCCCCATTCCCTCCACCACACAGTATTGATTTTTTTATAGAGTAACTATTTGAATTTATTTGGTACCAACATCACACTGGCACTAGTTTTGTTTCGTGTCGTTTTTCAAGTCGTCTTAGTGTACACGTTATGTTTGACGTATCATGTATATTAACAAATCTAGTGAATTACATATTACTTATTCCATTATATCGGTTTACTTCTTGGTCACTTTTATTAACTGTTTGAAGAAACGATATTGATTTACGTCGTTTCCATTTATCAATACGATAAATTGTAATGACGTTTTTTGTTTGTTTTTACTTTATATATACTATGATTATGAACAATCAACCAAGAGCACTGCTAAAAATATGTATTTTGTTGTAACTTAGAGTGTGATTGATAAAATTCATGATTTTTCGCCAGGTTTACGAGACAAGTACTGTGGTCTTACACCTTGTTTTTTGCCGCCTTGTGCTCTATTTGTCTGTATTTTTTGAAAACTAGTCTTATTTCCTCGTACTCAAAACTTGCGCTCTAACGTGCTTCAGCTAATGGGTTAACCCCTGTTCACATTCAAAAGAGCACTTGTGCTGTACACACGTGTATGAATGTTTCAGTTTTATTTAAAAAAAAAAGTATCCTTTACTCACCTGAATTCCACGTGTAAGTAGTAATGGAGACGTTTATTGCAGTAGTACTAGTTGTATTTCTCCGAGAACAGAGAAATGTCCTCTGGTATTTTCAAGGTCGTAGCTTTGGCGGTATAATTATTGTCGTCACATAACGAAAGATACCATCTTTAAGTTGCGAATAATAAAAAATGGTTGAATGTTTATTTTCAAGGTATTTCTGGAATACACTTCATAAAAAAGTGTAAAATGAATTAGATGTATGGTTATGCCAAAATATTTTTGTTGAATGAGGACATCGTTTTCTATTCGGGTACCGTCCATGAAGACCCAACCCTTGTTCTTAAGCGTAAAACTATGTAATTAGTTATTTAAACTATTACCCAACTCGAGTAGGAAAACCCAAGTTTTAGCATTATAAACTCCCCAGTCTTTCCGCTGAGGAATGACGAAGTTTGGATGAATTTTGGAAAGGAAACGTTTTTAAACGTGTTCACAGTGTACCATATTGTATATTTTATTACTCTTCGTTCAAGAGGTATTTTTACTCAAGTGAAGCGCAGATCGCCCTCGTGTAGCTTTGCGCGAAATTCAAACCAAACCAGTACTCAATTGAAACTAAGCCTAAAACACGGGGACCGGTACTGTCGTTTGCCAAACGTAATGTGACATTAGTTAGGCCTAACTTTTAATGATCGTGCATATGTTAACTTAAGTGAGCTGTGTTTGAGACCCAATTATGTATTGTAATATGAAGTTGCATAATTAAACAGCACTCGCCGAAAATGACCACCGCCAGTCCGTTAAGTAGAAAGAACGTGTTTCTTCTTAAACCTACCTACCTTTATCTTTAACGTTAAAAAACGCGTTCGATATTGAATATCCGAATTTTTTCTTGCAAAGTATGAGCTCTTCAGAAAGCCTGTGTTTAAAAAACGTATTGCATTAATTTCTAGTTTCTAAAGAAACAAAAAGCAGGAGAATCATCTGAGTTTGTAAATACGTTGTAATGAATGAATATCCTTTACAGTATTCTAAAGCCAGTTTAAAAAAAAATAAAGCAGATACTAATCAATTAAACTAGTGATTTCAATTAATTAACATGTGATTGATGAAGCCCACTACCAAGTCTTTCACAGAGGGATCTAAAGAGAAACAGGATGTCAGTTAAGTTAACCCAGCATGTGTAAATACGTCGCGTTATTTAACTGTCAGTAACTTTGTAATAGTTTTAAAATACGCATATTTAAATGAAGTGCACATTTGAGAGCTTTTGGCGTAAATTTTTCAGAGTACGTGGTAGAAAGTAGAGGTCTCGATTAGCTCCATAATAAACAAATTAATAAAAAAAATCAATTTTAATTTCTATAACATATTGCAACATATAATCTATACAAGGGGCTCTCTGCGCTATGTCCACCACAAAGAATTGAAGAATAATGAATGACAAAATATCTTAAAACTGCTATACGATCAACGTTTATAGTTACTGAATTAAAATAAATGCAGGCTACTTCCTGGACATTATTAAATATATTTTCCTAACCATTCAAGGAGAATAATACTTGCTGTTTTTCGTCAAAATGCTCTTCAGTGTTTACATTTTGTATTTCATGAGTGAAATAGTGAAAGTAATTAATAAGAACTTGTCGAATAAAGATAAAAAAAAGCCTAACAAAGGCGGAAAGTGACTTAAGTTCTTACACAATTTTCTTACAGGATTTTAATTACTTGGCATGTTCTCAGTTATGCTAATTCAATTACTGTTTGAAATAGGATGTACTCTTATTCAGAAAGAAATATCCAAACATACTACAACTTTCCGTGATAACTTTAAAAAAATCTAAACTTCGAACGAGTAACCTCCTTAAGGGTTGGATTTTTAAAATGTACCTCCCCTCCCTATGTAAAAAGATTAAACCTTCCAAGAGGAAAGCGCAACGAAACAGACTCGCACCAACAAATTCATGTAAATTATTGGCTTATTTGTTTTATTAAAGCGCGTGAGAGTCTGTTTTATTGTTAAAACATTAATTTAAATTTATTAATTTCAAGGTAGTTACCCTAAATATTGTATTAAAAATTAATTTTGACAAAACATCTGAAAGTCATGCGTAGTATACCATACAGAAGTAATTACAACTACACGACTTGTATATTTGGATAAGCCTAATACTTAAACCTAAACGTACGCTTTGTTGTTTTTTTTAAACAAAGTAAGGTATTGAAATGAGTAGTAAGAAGCTCCAACTACCATTGAAGGTAATGATGTCCATAACCTTTACCCTTTGTCATCTTTTAACTTTAAAGAGGAAATTTAGATATTCTAATTAAAAGTTTAGAATGTATATAAAAAAAAACTTTTATCAAAGTCTCTTATGGTGGTGTTGTCTGTTATGAAACACAAAGGGGTATGTGTACTCTGCCCACCACGGGTATCGAAACCCGATTTCTAGAGATATCCGTAGACGTACCACTGGAGGACAGTCACTTATGGAGTAGTTGAAAACAAAATATTATATGACCAAATAAATATAATTGTTTGAACTCGTAAATAGAAACAACAGAAAATGGAAAACTGTAACAATTACAACGCTTAGAATAGACATGTGTCCCTCTCGAAAACGACGTTTTCTCTCAATGATCTCGGTTAATTACATTCGGCTCAGGAGAATTTGGTTAGGCCTAAATATACACTGTTCTAACGCAAGTTGTGTTTAGTTTTGAGTGACTATTTTATGTTCGTGCACGTTCGCACGAAAATACGTTTGAGATGTCGTAAACAAAAAAATTTGAACAGTTTTAACTACAAACCTTATTTTCTTTTTATCAGAGTTTCATTAATTCCAGTAAATGGCGCGTTTATAATACCATTCTTTATTAACTTTGTAACAGAATTTAATTTCCACAACTTGGCCAGCTGGTGGTATTAATGGAAAATATTTAAACAAAAATGATAACATTTCAAAATGGAACAACCTCCCCTCCCCCAACGTACACAGCTCCAACATATACGTGTTTTCATATAGCAAAGCCACATCGGGCTATCTGCTAAGTCACCTCTAACATTACGTTGTTAGTTTGAAAATTAATAAAATTAATAACAATCGAGAGCGAGACATTTAACGATACTTGAGCAATACAGTGGAACTTTGAGCAAGTTGTGTAATACAGTGGAACTTTTAGCAAGGTTTTGTGTACATTCTGCATTCCTTTCAGTTGATTGATATTTATAATTGAAGGGAGGGATTTTGCTTTCATTTTATGAGAGGGATGAATTCCTTTTAAACATACTCGTGAAGTACTTCCGTTTTATCTGTTGTTCATTCCCTTTTCCCTAGGGAAGGAATAAAATGCGCAACAACTCTGCGTTTCACAGAATTCGCTGACATCAAGTTTATCCCATTACCTTAATAACTATGGTGTTTTCAGTATTGTTGTGTTCAGTTGTCTGAGTGAAGAGATCCAACTGGTAAACATATTACGTCATTTATGCTTCCATATTTCTTCGGAACCATGGCATATATGTTCCAGAACTATACACAGACAGATGAGTTCAAAGTAATTTAGCAGCATTTAACTTATCTCTCAACTGCCGTATTTTTGGTTCATTTAGAATTTCTTATCGTCTTTCCTCTCACTTTATTTCTTAAAAGGTATTGGTGCCGAGAAGGATTCTTTCTCACAACGTAACGCACTCAGTGGACAGTAACATTCATCATGCTGAAACCATACGTCCGTTTGTTTGTTACTTTCTTTGTATATATTTATAAAAGAGGATTATAAAATGTCGTTATCAGATTTGTTTTTAAGCTTTGAAAATTCCAAAAACAACAACAACAAGGAAACATTACAGTAAACCGTAAACTTGTCGTCAAAGTGCAGCGTCAATTTCTTAAGATCATTTGACTGTGTGAGACTAAGGCAATTACACACGCTTACATAGTCATAAGGGCTAAAAGGCAGACAAATTCAGATAAGCTCTTCTTTACTGCCGGAAAAATATTTTTTTTTTCTTTAATTAAAGCAACTAGAAGATTGTTTTTTAATTTCGCGCAAAGCTACACGAGGGCAAACTGCGTTCTGTCCCTAATTCAGCAGTTTAAGACTAGAGGGAATGCAGCTATTCATCACCACCCACTGCCAATTTTTGGACTACTTTTTACCAGCGAATAGTGAGATTGGCCGTAACATTATAACGTCCCCACGGTTGTTGGCGTGAGCATGTTTGGTGTAACGGAGATGCGAACCTGCGACCCTGAGTGTGAGTCGAGCTTCCTTATCACCTGGCCATGTCAGGTCTTATGCGATTAGAATGAAAAAGTGTGTGTATCTCACCCAGTGTAGTGAACACCTCCTTTATTATTCACAATTCGAGCACTCTGTATACAAGGGAAACTATAATGAAATGTACACACAACTGGATAAAACCGGTATTTGTTTTAACATTGGTAACGAGGATTCTCCTGTGTATGTTTATAAATGGCAGTCGTTGAGCACACTAAACGTTAACTGAAAGACCGGCCCTACATTGTACAAGTGTATAAATACCAAGAAGTAAAATGTCAAAATTGCCCATGAATCTTCTGTCTAATATATATATATATATATAAAGGGGGGGGTGTTTACTAGATTCATTCAGTGAGAGCTAAACATTGTTTATGTGAATCCTTTAGACAAAATCTATGTTTGAACTGAACATGGAAATGAACAAATTGAGTTGAAAGTAAACTTTGTGTCCTACTAATGACTTCAATCTGAACTATTTCAGTGGTTTTAACGACTGTAAACCTTTGAAATACGTTTAGTTTTCCACCCTCCCATACTCTAGATGCAACAATGCATAATGTTTCTCGGAACGGCTGGTATAAGTATTAACGCTTATTGATAATGAAAGAAGAGGTTTTTATTTGAAGTGGGTTCCTCGTCATCAAGAATGAAGAATGCATAATGTTAGTAAACCTTAGTCACCTTGTTAACCCTCAAATTCCAAACTTTTCATATCATATGTGAGATCCATATAATGCATCATATTGAGTTATTTACTTCTGCTTTTTGTAACGTTTACCATAAACCACTGAAAAAGGAACCCTGGTGGCAGTAAGTTAGTTGTGTTAATCAGTGAACTCAATGGTCATGAAGTTGCTGATGCTCAGAACATTGCCAATACTTTTGGTGAATGTTTCTCTTATGTATCTAGCTCTTCAAACTCGTCCCCTTTGCTATTGAAACACGAATTGAACATCAGCCTCTTTCCTTTTCAACTGATCATCCCTATGACTACAATCGTCCTCTTACACTGGTGGAACTCAAACTTACGTTTCATCGGTCTGGCAAAACATCAGTTGGACATAATGATATATATTATGAGATGCTATGCCACCTTTCTCCTGCCTCTATTACTATTCTCCTGACTGTCTTTAACCGGATATGGCAGGATAATGCCTTTCCTGATGCTTGGCGCCAAACTATTGTACTCCCTATTCTTAAACCTGAGAAGGATCCAGATTCCTTCGAATTACCGTCCAGTTGCTTTGACGAGTCGTCTCAGTAAGACCTTAGAGAAGATGATTAATGCTCGTCTTGTTCGCTTCTTTGAATCAAACAATCTTCTCTCACCCACTCACAGTGGGTTACGAAGACAACGCTCCGCAATAGACCACCTAATTCGCCTTGAAGCATCAGTCAGAGAAGCCTTTTTGAAGCGACAACATCTTGTTTCTGTTTTTAGAGAAAGCTTATGATACAACATGAAGATATGGCATCTTGCGAGACCTTCACTCATACGGATTGCGTGGCAATTTGCCACTTTTTATTAAGCATTTTTAATGAATCGCCGATTCTATGTCCGTGTGGGCTCAACACTTTTCCGGTTTTTTTCTCACAGGAACTTGGAGTCCCTCAGGGCTGTGTTCTGAGTGTCAGACTTTTCATTATAAAGATTAATGCCATCAATGAACAGCTACCCCCTACATTTGCAAATGGTCTTTTCGTTTATGACTTTCACATTTCAGGTCAGTCATTAAACATGAGGTTTATTGAGCGGCAGCTACAAACTGCAATTATTAATCATATACTTAAGTGGACCACAGCAAATGGTTTTCAACTTTCTCTCCCTAAAACTGTTTGTGTACATTTCTGCCGTCAACAGGGTATTCATTCAGATCCAGAACTTCGTATTGATGATGATGTACTTCCTATCGTCCCTGAGGCAAAGTTCTTAGGTCTTATGTTTGACTGTAAATTAAGCTTTATTTTCCATACCTAGCAGCTTCATGTCAAATGTATAAGAGCACTGAACATCCTTTGTGTCCTATCTTCCACCTCTTGGGGAGCGGATCGATACTCCATGCTTAAAATTTATCGTGTCTTTATCCGATCCAAACTTGACTATGGGTTTATGGTTCTGCCAGAACATCAGCACTGAAATTGCTGGATCTTATCCACCATCAGGGGCTTCGGCTTTGCACTGGGGCCTTTCGTACTTCTCCAGTCCAAAGTTTCTATGCGGAGTCCAATGAACCCCCTCTGTATATTTGCTGTTTGTAACTGTCTTCTGTGTATGCTTTCAAACTTCGCTCTTTACCACAGCATCCTACTTGGGGTTGTGTTTTCCATCCTCAGTGGTTCACACTTTTTTATAATAGAAAATCTGCCATTGTTCCTTTTAGCCTTCGTGTCCGGACACAATCAGAAAAATTAGATCTATCTTTGAATAGCAGAGCAGTATCAACAGATCGGTCTCTTCCACCATGGCTAATTACTATCCCCAACTGTGACCTATCTTTGAGTCATCTGAGGAAGGCCAGTACTCCTGATTGGAAATATCGCTCTTTATTTGCTGAACATCTTATAAACAATTCATCCATTCCCGTATATACGGATGGTTCAAAATCAGGTGACTCTGTAGGCTCTGCAATGGATTGTTACAGTTTGGTTGTAGCACACAGAATTCCCTCTACAGTTTGTGTTCACTGCTGAATTGTATGCCATTTTCTCTTGCGCTGAATCATATTGAAACTATGCAATATACGAATTGTATGATCTGTACCAATTCACTCAGCTGTCTATAGGTCCTGGCATCATTCCATATTAGTTACGATCCTGTTTTTATCAATATCCAAAACAAACTGGCCCATCTCTGTTCATTTTTTTGAATACCAGGTCATGTTTGGTATTCGTGAGAATGAGCTAGCTGACAGGGCGGCAAAGTCCATCTGCTCTGGCTCTATCACCACTGTACATGTTTCATACATGGACTATGGTCCAGTTATCAAAACCCGACTGCAAACCAGTTGGCAGTCGACCTGGAGTGAACAAGGAAATAAGCTTTTTCAAATCAAGACTTCTTTAGCTCTTTGACCATCCTGTTTCTGTAAAGACCGAAGGGAGGAAGTTGTTTTGGTTAGGCTACGTATTGGTCACAGTTTAACTCGCCACTTCCTTGTATCTGGTACTAATGCACCAGTGTGTGGTCTGTATGGCACTCAGGTCACAATCGTACATATTTTATTATCATGCTGTCGTTACGACGACGCCATTTTAAACATATTTTTAAGGTAGGTTTGCCCTTGACATTAGTCAGTGTCATAAGTGATACTGGCTGCCTCACTCATGTTTTTACATTTGTAAGACCCATTGGTCTTAACTTAATTTAAGGTTTGTATTGGACTATACACTGTTTTAGCATGATTTTTTACACATTTTAATTTTATTTTGACCTGAACCCAGGACTGGAAAGGCTAACTTCAGATGACTGACAGCAAGTTTGAACTTAATGTTTCAGTCTTCCTGGCGAGTCTTTAATTTTACATATTTTTACCTTAATTTCAACATACCATTATAGTGTACTACATCTTGTTTGGCACAGATAGCCTAGTAGCTTTGTGCCAATAAATATGTAATACCTACCTACCTAATCAGTGGACACTTCCGGCCCCGAAGTCTTTGTTATTAACTAACAGTATTTTTATTTACATTGTTTCAGGGACCCTGTAATAAAGTCATGGAACCACAAAAAATTCAATGTATGCACAGTTTAGCGAAATATATTTTAAAAGGCCGCAGGGTTAAGTAAACAGAATGTCGTACTTTAGCAGAACTGAGGTTAATATATTATTGATATGTAAATTTATACGGAACAGCGACAGTGGTAGACGCGAGAAAGAAAACATTAAGTTTTGTGATTTCGTCTAAATTGATTAATTACGCGAATCCATAACAAAAGATCCAATTAATATTGTTCCTTTATCTCTTTTTTAGCCGCGGCATATCGGCTCATAGAATGACTGAGTTTTTCTTTTAATCATACGTGAACGTTTAGCTCATAGCTCTGTCTCTTGACTGATTTTAAAATTAATTACAACCACGAGTGTTGAACTCTTCCCTTCTGTTTTCTTCAAAGTGAAGAAATCTTTTGCAGATGCTCTTTAATCTGCGAGATTTTTACCATGTAGAAGTCATCGGTAAATAAGTGTAATCTAGAACCCATTGACTAAGGCTCAAACAGATTTATTTAAACATAAGTCCGTGTAAAGTGCTCCGTTCAAATTATTTAGTTGTTATAACTTTTAAATGCAGTTATCAAATTATTAGGAATAATTTTCGTACAAATTAATAAAATCACATTAGGCTATCTGCCTTGTACCTAGAGCAGGGATGAAACCGTCACTTTTCACTGATCCAACTCAGAGAAACAAACGCTAATGATATGCTGAGAATCATCCGGTTTATTCAGATAAGTTTAGATGTCTTCTTCCTATGGCTTAGCGGGTCTCCAGACTTTTTTTACGCTATAAATCAAGTTGTGTATCTTTGTGCTCCACGAACGTGCAAATAAACAAGTTTAGTCACAGAACAGGATGTTTCAAAACCCCATCGCACTAAACACCCAAAGCATTCCATTCACAAGCTGCTACTGCGTGTACTTTAACTTCTTTATTTCACAAAATACGAGACTGGGGAGTTGAATAAACAGAATTCATGCGCGCAACTTTTGTTTTACTGTGCTACTAAAATAAAGTCAGAACAAAAATGGACGTTTTCGAAGAGAAAACGTACATTACACTAACAATTTTTTTTTTAATTTTGGATTTCTTCAAATGGGAAGTGTAATAAAAAAAAAAAAGTCCATTAAACGCGAAGGATCTGAACACAATTAAGGGGAACGAGTTTATACAATTTAGGACCACTGATCCCTGTCCGGGACAAGAGGTTGTACCTTGTTTTATTTAGGAATATTCTTGTTAACATGTAAAGTGTTTAAAACGTCACGTTTACTGTTCTCGGAATAAAACCTAAGATTGTAACGCGTTTGTAACGAAATTTGATTTCCCTTTAGGCCAAGTAATTTTTTTTATCTCCGTTTGTTGTTATTATTATCTAGTCTGTAGTTTAAGTAGTTTTAGAAAAAAGTAACATTGAGCTATCTGCGCTGTCTGTTGCGAAAAATCGAACCTCAGATTTTAGCATTATTAATCTGTAGAGATGCCGATTTCTCGCCAGGGGCAGTTTAAGTGGACTTCTAACAAATTAAGCAGTATTGTTTTATGCTAGGAACAATTGTGTAAATATGTTTGTCGTTGGTTTATAACAACTTCAATATAAAATGTGCACACATTCATATGGTTTACCCATTGTTTTTATTCGAAAAATACTGAAATGACAGCTGTATTTATGTATGTATAAATATTATACATGTAGATCAACCAAAAAACATTCGTTCTCAAAAATGTGTTTCAAGAGTGAAGCTTTTCACAAAGTTACTTAATGAAAACTTTGATTGTGATATTGTTTGTTTATCGTAACACTTTATTAACTGATTTCTTTATATTGATTCTTGCAGATACTGTTTACATAGACAGCCAACGATCAGATCAACCCTTTTATGTGTGTAGCATCCAGTCCTTCTTCAAGGTAGGATTCGTAATCTTTCTGTCCATTTTCCTCTATCTCTGTTTTTAGTTATCTATTACTGTGTGTGCTCTAGAACTTAGTAATGAATGCACGTATTTATTTGTGACCCTTCTAATGCTGTTCTGTTATAGCACTCAGTTTAAATTAGATTGTATGAGCCGAAGCTTGCAAAATTGCTACCCCAGTGTCATAATGTAAAGGACTTTTGGGAATGATTTCAGTAAAGAGTAAATGTTTGTTATAACCAGAGTGTCATAATACATTCTTGCTAAGCAAAGTTAATGCCTGAGTATCGTAACACGTCCCTGCCATTCGTTGTTAACGGGTGTTTTGTTTTAATAAGAATGGAATTTAAGAGCCCGAGAAATGCGCGTGCGCATTTGGAACCGGTGTTAACGGGTTGAGGCAGGGACTAGCCAACTGAAATGTCGTTTCCACCTCCCGCCCGAAAGCTAGTGCTGTCCATTACTATAACTTTAGATTTGACCCCATTATATGTGTAACTGCCCCCCCCCCGTTAAAAAACGTTGGAGCATTTTTTATCACGAATAATTTAAAACTATCATATTCATGTAATAAACGTACGTTCACTATACAAATGAAAATGCTTCCCTCACGAGAAACGACTATAATTTTCCTCCAGAGTGCGTGTACAGGCTGGTTGCTGAATTATTTATGTTCCATTACACTCGAGCATGTCAAATTTTTGTTTGGATAGTATAATAACTATTATTGTACGTAATAGCTCGATTATCACAAGTTTTGTTGAGAGTATACAGTACAAGCCACAAGTTATGATTGTATTGTTGGTGTTCAACGATCGTGCTGTATAGTTGATGGTGTCATAAGAGTGTCTGTAGTTGAATGTACTTAAGTAATGTTTCGAGATTTTTGTGCATACGGTAATGCCATTCTTGTTAACCGAATGTCAAAATGTTATTTGCTAAACTTTTTACTCAAGTTGCCTAAAGCAGTGGCTGGAATCTAGTATGAAGTTAATGTATTTGTACTCACTGCCCTGGGTGACATAGATACTTGTACATACTAGTATGAGTTGATGCTTTTTTACCCTTACTTGGAGTACCTGATGATGTATATATAGTTTTGGATCATAGGAAATTGTAATTGGGTTCTTTGTCTCATTTTCTGAAAGTGCCTTACATCGTAGTTCCTACTTTTTTGTTTTATCTGATCCATCTCTGGCAACAAGTGAAGCCCCGTCTGAAATTGACAGGCCAATGTTTTATTGCTAATCTGTTCAGACTTGTTTCACCAAATTCACTGTGTTTATCATTAACACTTGGAAAAAAACAAACAAACAAGTAACTAACGCACATCTCGTATAGTGATGGAATCTAAGCATTTTGTTTGGCCTAAATATATGGGTGCTCTATGTATTAAGTGTACAGCATATTCGAATTAATTTGCCGAAAGTGTATTGTATCCTATTTGACGAATCCGCTACAATGGGTTAACTGTGGCGGTGTGTCATATTATCTTAGCAAACCAAACAAACAAATTACACTCCAGCTTGTTTGCTTAGCACGTGGATTTAGGACTAATCTAAATTTCTCAAGCTTCATCAAACTCCTGATGTATGCTTGGGATTGTGTCCTAAAATATCGATAATATAAAGATGCCTTTCTGATGTTATCAGTGTGTACTAATGTTCTAATCATTATGGGTTTTTGTTTCAATTCGTACCAATAGTTAAGACTAATTAGGCCTGTGTATTAAATTGCTGGTATTTGATCGTGGTTTTTTGCTGTGATATGTGTAGAGATCTCATTTTCTTACAAACTTGACAGCGGCGTGTTAGAACACTGTTTAGAAATATTATAATAATAAAGACCCTTCCGTAACATATTTAAAATCAAAATTCGTGTAATTTAGTGTTGAGACAGTCATGACATTAACAATGTTAACTTTGATAAGGTTTTTTCCGCAAATTTCATCTTTGAATAAAAATGGAAGTTATTTCATCGACATAAAAACAGATTACATTATAGTTTGCTGCATGTTGTACACATTTTAAAATACAAGCTAGTGGTTGACTGCTCTGTGATCAGCACTGCAGTGGAAACGTATTCATTCGTAAACAAAATACAAACTTTGATTTCGTAAATCGTGTGCACGAGTTTTTGCTTACGTGGAATACATACACCCAGGAACCGCACGCACAGACACAGAGAGAGAGAGAGAGATACACACTACTACTACTACTACTACCACTATACACGTGTAGAAGGACCTATCGGAAGTGTTGTACGGACAGCTTATGCATACGTATGTGTAACAGGCCAGGTATATACGTGCCTATGTGTAATACAGGTATGTAGGTAGCGTATATATGCTATTGCGAAAGGCGTTCGAGTGAAGGCAAGTATTCTGTACTCAACAACCACTAATGAAGAAATCGAGGACCCTGGAATACCCAGGTGGGGTATCCACTGTCTGTTGTTAGGTAAAGTGTCCTTCGTGGTTTGTTAAAGGAATTAGCTATCAATGTTTCATGAGCAAGATATGTCAAGGAATACAACTAGTTTGTGAAGTTCATACTTGTGTGGGACCAGAGTTATTTCAGGGGCAGGTTTTACTTACGTCAAACAAGGTAAAACATAACGTCGTTAGCGCTAAGAAATTTCATAGCTTCATAAAATAAAGTAACAAACATCACTTATATAGTGGTTAATGTCAGAGTTTAAATAGCTTGTTTTTCAGGAAGTTGATTTATTATAAAAATACACCTATATTAATCAGTAAGTACGTGCTTGTAAAATTTACGTGTTTGATGACTGAACGAGAAATGCTTTATTTATATATATATAAAATATTGGTATGTTTCAAGAAAACACGAGATGGCAGCACAAGCTTTAGTTTGTAGCATTCTTTATATCGCTTGAGCTTTTCCTGTTGTATATAGTAAAAACATTTGGATATAATTTGAAAACATATGGACTGCCTTTTATCACATGACTCAAATATCAAAGTTAACACTGAATGAGTGTCTCACAATAACACAGTGCCAGTGTAGCAGTTGAAATTCAATACCGAGGTTAAAGTTACCATAAAATAAAAAGTGCTCTTGAATTAAAATAAATACATAAACAGTTTACCTTTACTAAATCAAACAATACTAAATTGCTGTAACAACGAAAAATAGTAGTAATATTGCCAAATATATTTAGCATAATTCACGATGACATTATGAAAAGAATTTCTGAGCTACGTAATACACATGCGCGTTACTGCCACAGTATCGTTTACGTTAAAAATGGTGAACAGTTTCGTAAACAGTTTGAAATAGTCGGTTAATTCCAATTCTAACAATAAACGAAACAATAAATTCTGAAATGCGATTATAGCACAACAATCTAATTAAAAAAGAGAAAAATTATCGTTTACGAAGTTTATGTACTTTTCTGCATGAAAATACATTTTCTTCGCCTTCGGTAGATCATCAAAACTCGTGTAATCGATCTATGTTTCTACTATTATTACCCAAGAGAATTTTTACCAGGTATGCGAAAACCTCGAAAGATGTCTCGATTGGAGTTCGTAATTATTGAGAGGGGTATTCCACACTTGTTCTTTATATTAACGACAGATGTATTTGCGTTGCACATGCTTTTATTATTATTATTGGTAATTAAGTGTTTCAGGAGATGTATGTATATTTAACAAAGATTAAAAAGGAAGTGTGCCTTTGCGTATAGTCAAATACTTCAAGCCTTGTTTTTCAATTAACGTGTGTCACCCTGCTGGGACAGCGGTATGTCTTCGTATTTATAACGCTAAAATCAGGGGTTCGATTCCCTTTGGTGGACATAACAGATAGTCCGATGTCCTCCTTTTGCATATTTGTATGGAGATGGAGGAGGCTTGACAGATCTAAATAAAAGCCAGGTCACACCAAAGGTGAACCCGGCATGGCCAGGTGGCAGTTTAAGGGTCACGGGCTCGAATCCCCGACACATCAAATATGCTCGCCATTTCAGTCGTGGGGGCATTATAATGTGATAGTCAATACAACAAAACTATTCGTTGGTAAAAGAGTAGCCCAAGAGTTTGCGGTGGGTGGTGATGACTTAGCTGCCTACCTTCTAGTCGTACACTGCTAAATAAGAAATGGCTAGCGCAGATAGCTCTCGTGTAGCTTTATGCGAAATTCACAGAACAAACACACTGGTGACTTCACATATACAAGGCAAATGTATAAACTAAACTATAGCTCCATATTTAGTACGTGATGATTAGTAGCTTAAGCAGTCTATCTTGGCCAGTGTATATATATATATTTAGTTTTGTATCTAGTTGTGGATAACGTCATTATAAAAAGGACATTTTAAACCATATTCGATGTTTTTTAGGCTGTTATAATAAATGCTTATCTCGTTCCCTCCAACAGTTTTACAAAAACGGCAGAAAATGTGTAAATTGTTTATTAAGAAACGATGGTTTATTTAGTCTCAACATTTCGGATTGATCCATTTCCTGAGTTGGGGGGGGGGGGCTTACAAGAGTACTCAACAATTCGACTGACATCCGACCGTGATGTCAATGCTACTCTGTTTACGTTATTAATTATACGGTTTCTAGCCCTTACCGTTTTGTATCTATCTTCTTATGGTTAGAGTATCACATTGTTCTGTTTAGTTTTATCGTAACAATATAAGACGAGGCATGTTTTCTCGTTTCGTTAACTAATTTTCTGTTACCCGCAGTAATAATATGGATAAGTTGTGGAAGAGGGCGGTGTAGTCACGTCATCGATCAACAGCTTGTTTTTTCTAACAATGACTAAATCACACCAGCAAAGAGCGAATAAGTGGAGAAAGGGGTGTATATATAAGTTTATTTAGCTCTCATCTGTCGATCCAACAGTGTAGCTTTGCACTTATCTAGCTGTTTGTTTCCAGCAATATTACTTGTATTTAAAACTTTGTTTTTATTTGTACTCGTACGTTTTTTTTTGCGCGTTTGCGCACGTTATCTATCTGTAGCTTTTATAAACTATAGTATTCTACGTATTCTAATTCATATCAGACACGTATTTGGATTTTCGTTAACTATATTGGTTGTCTGCACAAAGACGGTGGTCGCTTCCACATAGAACTTTCTGGAATATTCTCTTATTTGTCAGAAATTGGTGCTAGCGATCTTGTGGTCACAGGCATCGTTGATCTGATTTTTATTCACGAATCTTTGTCACTCTTACCGAATCTTCTAATGCGATTTGCTGATCAAACAAGTGGGCATTATTATCAGAGATTATTCGAGAACTCTCTCTCGCAAGAGTTCTTACAGCAAGAACCGTTTTGTTTTTCTACTTCCAAAGCAAACGGAACATCTAAGAATACTTATCGATTGTTAAAACTACGGTGAAAGTAAAACCTTGTTCTCTCCCCCTTATTTATAGGGATCAAGTGTAGCAAGCCACATTTTGCCCTTCTTTAGCGTGCGTGTTTACTTTTGAACGCCTTTAACTCCTTCAGAACTTCTTGTTAAAGTGTTAAACATACTTCATAATAAAATATGGTTTTCGTGTGCAAAATCCTTGTAATAGTTACCAAAGTCTACCAAATTTTGTGACTTTCACTTAATATGTTAGAAATTAGTAGTATGTAATCCACAACGAGTATAAATGGTTACGATGGTGGGCATAAGGACCTATGCAGTGTTCAGAAGGTTAATACAAACTAGAATATTCTAGTGAAGTAAGCCTAAATATTAGTTTGTTAGATTTTTCTTTATATAGGTTTAGATAATGCACTAATGTAATTTATTTATTTTCATTTCTTAAATGTAAATTTAAAGCGTATCGAAAACACTTATCATTTTATCTTGTTAAATCTGCTATTATGACTTTCTTTTATTTATAACTAGAAACGACGCAAGTTAAATAATCAAGCAGAATGGACTCTTGAATTTAACCGACTTTTGATGACACTTGCCCCTTTCTCCCTGTCTTAGTGTTAAGTTAGTGCTCGTTCCTTGTGGCGAGTGTAGCAGACGTGTAGCATTTTGAAGATTTGCGCTTAACAAACGCAAGATAAGTGACATGCAAGTTGCACTGTATTTCACAGCGCAAAAATTTGTGAGTGGTTTGTGGTGCTTGAACAAGGAATGGTGTCTTATATCTCGTGTGGTGTGTTGGTGAGGTGGTAAGTTACATACTTTTGGTAAAGTAGAGGCGTAACCGACGAAAAGATCATGACCCTTCTTCGGTTTTTAGATATCATTTACATCAAATTGCATCACCATCTTTTAGTAACTACGTTACGTAAACATCTGTCACTGAGTTCTCGACCATGTAAATCTCAACAACCGGGCTTTGTTTGTTTGTTTTACTCCGTAATATAAAAAGAGTACCCGGTGTAACATTGTGTCAATTTAAGTAGGTATTATAAGGTACTGTTACGGTTTGCTGGCGTTTAGGTCGTGTTTTGTCATATGGATTGTTGACGTGTCAAATATTCCGTGTCTTATTGATGGTGGTGATAACCCTGTAACCCTAGAGGGTGAAGCGAGTCTGTCACTTTGAATCTTGACGTGTCAGATATCCAGTGCTGATTAATTGTTTTTTTCATGTATAAGTGTTTAGAACTCGATTGGTTTAATTTTAAAAAAATTGCTTTCGTAAAGTGTAAGTCAAATGTTATAGTTCAATCTCTTACAATGAAAAAAGTTTGCTTTAAAGTATATTATTATTAACAATAAACTACGTTTTTGTAAATCTCTCATACAAATATTTTCGAAAATCACAATAAAAATGTAATTTGCTGGCCTGTATGCTTCAGTATGGTTTGATCATATAAATATTTATATGAAATCTAGAATACGGAGTTCCATAAATACATCAACGCGTTCGAAATTAAAGACCGATGTATATATTATTGTGACGTCACGGAGTAGAGCCGTGCTAGGTTTTGTCATTCCAAGATGGCTGCGTCGTAGAGTACGTTCCCGAATTACGTGTCTTAGTAAGGACAAAACATATCTCGTTCGTTCGAAAGTATACTTCTAAGTTACAAGGGCTTTTACTCTGTTGTCAGTAATTTACTTTTAGAGAGCTTTCTGTGCGTATAAGGTAAGTTATTTTCTACTTTTCATTTTCCTACGGTAGCGTGTCATACCCATATAGGCCCAGTTCTTAAGAGGACAAAACGCAGTTTATGCGGGAACTAAAACCTTCGCACATCCCGCCGCGGAGTCGCTGTTGTCGGTATGGCATCTTCCCGCCCGTCGGTTAACACGCCTTTTTTTGTTCAAATCGACAATTGTGGTTAGCCGTGAGGGCCGAGATAAAGAGACAGGACGCTCGCCTCTTAAGAAAGTTCTTGTATATATAAAGACCCTTCAGATATAAATAAATATCTAACATTTTTTAAACAATTTATTTCTTATGTAAACCTTTTCTTGCGCCAGCAATATATATATATTGTGTAAGGAGCTTCTTTGGAAGGGGATTTTTTTTTCTCTAATGTAGCTTTGTTGCTGCATAGTTCCAAAGTTAGTAAGACAGCTTGTTTATAATTTCACCATACGATCTTTTTAGTAACGATTTATTAATCATTTACTAGCATTCAGAACTGTTCGTGTAGCATTTTAAGCCTACTTCTCTCAATTACGTAATTTATTTATTTTGATGCAAGTTCGTGCACTACGCGAGCGCTATACGAGTATCTACTATTCATAGTTTATTTAGAATAATTCCTGGTGCTTGTATGTTTTCACTTCACAATCATCAGAAGAAATAAAGGATGATAAAGACATAGGTTTATCACGGTTAAACAGTAATATACGACTGTAGAAGTAAATCGGGAGGAGCCTAGGGATATCTTCTAAAACCTCTGTGAAAATATGTTATAATCACGTGAATTTGTCACGTGATAATTACAATATACAACCAATAGAAAATCTGTAGATTCTCGTGGATACATTACATGCTTAGCAAAGGCAACTACTCCTGTACATAGAAAGTATATGCCTAATATACTATGGCACAACGAACATGCCCCAAGAAATATCGTGTCATATATATTGACAGACACACAGAAAGATAAACTTTAGAATCGTAAGTCTTTTTTTTTTTCTTTTTTTTTCCGTTGTCGCTGATAGAGTGAGCTTCGTGAAGTGTGGTTCAAAGTGTTCTGAATCCACACGTTACTGATATTGTGACATATCACTTCGTGTGCTGTGTGGTGAGAAGTCGTTCTAATTACACTGTGTAATAATTTACATCTGTCTATTTCATACATTTGTTACTTGTGTGTATTATTCATTTGTATCTGGGTATACCGTGTCTGTGTGTGTATTTTACTGTGTTAGCCTGACCCTCATTGAATTACACACGCACGAACTACGGCACTGAGACAAAAATCAAACGCGTAGCTAATTATCAAACCATTTTAATAGAAGAACAGTGAAATGCAGCATCTCCCTTCCCCATGTACTCTGGCTGGGAGATGGAGGGAAGGGTTCCGATCAGAGCAAGCTAAGTAATAATAAAATAACATCAATCCATCTGTTATTGAATACAGTTAATCAAATACCTTACGCTCGTACTTCCGGAGATAAGAATGCATTGTTTCGTCAGTTGAGTGCAACGCTCCATTACTGATGCCATTTTCAATTAAAATTCCAGTAATCTTACGCGATCTGGGCAGCTTGGAAGGTTTAGCCCAATCTTAAATCGGTACTAACAATGCAAAATAAATTTTAATGAAACTGTAATAAAAACTAGATATTCTTGCTAATACGCTCGTGGTTTGTTGTTATCAAAGAGGTGGTTATTAAAGTTCAAGGTTAGTTTCTTGTCCGGTGTTTTATACAAATAATACACACGCTTTCCACCTGTTTGTACGTTGGCTTGGACATCGTCTCCCGTCACACCAAACATGCTCGCTCTTTCAGCCGTGGGGGCGTTATAATTGGACGATCGATCCCACTATTCGTTGGTAAAAGAGTAGCCCAGGAGTTGGTGGTGGGTGGTGATGACTAGCTGCCTTCCCCTTTAGTTTTACACTACTAAATTAGGGTCGGCTAGTACAGGTAGCCCTCGTGTATCTTTGCGCGAAATTCAAAAAACAAACAACTTGTTTGTAAAATAAAGCAACCTACAGTATGGAAAAACAACAAATTGAGATCCTGTGGGTACTTCAGTATTCATAACCTTGCCTCATATTTTGTTTGTGTGTATACATAGAATATCAAAAGTACTAGGACCACTTTTACTAAAAGTAATGTATTTTTTAATGTCTTTAGTTGGAAGAACTTTCGTGGTTATCACTGCTCATCACCTGACATAATTAAATACAAAACATAATACTTTTTAATAAATTAAAGATCCTTTACAATAAATACATACCACTAAATTTTTTTAAAACAAAAATATAAATGAATTTTAAGTTGTTTCCATAAGAATAAGATAGAATTAAAACGTAGCTAAATACTTAAGAAATTCGCATATTATTCACCTTAAAATTCAAGTTGCTTTCTTTTTCTATTTGTGAGATAATTCTCACATAATAATCTTATTATCATCACAAGACCAAAATTGAAAATAAAAAAGGAAAGGTTCTTGTAATATAGCTTAAAATACAATTATAGAAATGTTCAGAGCTCCTAAGTGAACTATGACCTTGGTAGTTTATTATTAATGTTTGAGATCTTTTGTTATAGTTACAACGCTTGTGGTTAACATATGGTTAACCGTATTCATTTCCTATACATCACGTGATTTACAGGCCATAATGCTAAAGCGCCTAAATACATAACTACATTTAATTTATATGTAGTCGATACCTCTGGTAATGGGAACTGGTTGATTTGATTCAACGTATCGTATTAGAATAAAACACAGCATCACATGCGACGCTCGAAACGCACGCGTATGTTGATAGGTTAAGTTACTTTCGCTCGAGAGAAAAAATAAACCAGGGTAAAATACATAGAAATTTTGTTATTAATTCTTTATAATTTTATTACTTATTTTACAGCAACTGAATATAATGTTAGTAAAACCAAAGCTTTATGGAGTATCGCCAATACAAGAAATGACCTGAAACACGACAGGTTTTAAGCATTGTGTAATTTAATAGCGGTAAAGTTAAATTATAGAGAAAAACGCATTAATACAAGTAAAACTAGTAGCAGAAAGGAAGACAAGGTTGTCTTTCGCAGACAGGAATGTATATGGTATATACCTGCATCTTAACTCGAATTAACAACTGTATTTTTCTTTTTTACCGTTCACTTCTCCTGGGGCCCACATATTACATCGTATTGTGTAATATTGTGCCTATTCTGTTACGACAACCATAGGGAAAAAGTGAAATTGGTGGACTAATCAATTTTCCTATTTATAATATACAAAAACGTAGTGAGTAGTTATGCTAAATGCAGTGTTACCAATACGTGATTTAAATATTTTATGGTGTGATTCGGTTGTTATTAAACACCCCGTAACTAAGTATTATGGATACACAAGTAGTACGATACGTAACAAGTTCATTAAAATGTGTTTAGAAAATCGATGAATTCTCTACAGACTTTCATCGGTTATTTTAGGGTTAACAACTACTTCACATGTTAGATAAAACCAGTAATTGTACGTGTAAATGGTGTAAACGACGTCTCAAACAAGTAGAACGAAATAATTAAAAAAATAAACTGGCGAATTGCGTGATTGAGTTTGAAAATCGAAATAAACAGTCAACCAGCTGATTATGTACGTGCGTGGTGAAAGAGTAGATATTTTGTGCGTGACATTAGAAATATGTGCAGCATTCTTACCTGAACTGTGTTTGGTACTATTTCTGTAGGTGTCCAAAATTATTGAAATAGACAAATTTTACGAACCTGCACTGTGTGTTAAGAAGTGGAGTTAATTATATGTTAGGGTAAGATTAAATATAATCATTTTACACCTTTAAGTAGATTATAAATCGATAATTTGATGTGCTGTTTCGAGTGTAATATTACTGTCTTGAGGTTTTAACTTTCGTCATGGTCATCGTGGTGACACACTTATTTTGATCTTTGTGTTCAGTTTCAGCCTTCTGTGTTAACGTTGGTTAATCATGATAAGAACCAGAGTAAATTTAGTTGGGTTCTGTTTCAGAGTTTTCTTAAATTATTCAAACAGTTGTACATAATAACTTCCTTCATGTAATATTGCACAAAACTGATTACATTTCATAGGAGTGTTACATTATAGTAAAGACAGGGGTGGGGTGCAGGCTATGTGAATAGACTTAATTGTTGTTTCCCGGCGTAGATTTTAGTTTCTAAATAACTTGGTCTTATACTGTTATATGTTAAGGGTAATACAAAACGGTATCCATTAATGCCATCATAATGAGTATGGCTGTTTTTCCTTTCTGATATTTTCGCAAAGTTACACAGAGTATAATATGACGGATTTAAGGTTGCGTAGGCCTAGGGGCTATGATTTTCGTGAGCTTTTTATCCCATGTAATTTTACCTGGAATAAAATTATCAGTGGGCCCTGGGGATGAGACCACTCTAGCTCCTACCTAAATATGCCACTGATTAGAGGAAGGAAGGCAACTAATTGGTCAACACCATCCCTCGTCATTCTTATGACGCATCCATAGCACCAAAGTGTGTAGCTCGATTTTGTGACAAGGGGCGCAAATTCACATTTCGGCGCACTAACCACTAGGCCACACCCGACTTCATAACATACTCGTTATTAAAGTCGCTTCCAGTTATCCTAGTCATAGTGCGCTTTTAATTACTTAAGAATAACAGTTATCCTAGTCATAGTGCGCTTTTAATTACTTAAGAATAACAGTTATCCTAGTCATAGTGCGCTTTTAATTACTTAAGAATAACAGTTATCCTAGTCATAGTGCGCTTTTAATTACTTAAGAATAACAGTTATCCTAGTCATAGTGCGCTTTTAATTACTTCAGAATGATGTAATTGTTTGTTTTTAAATCGGCTGCTTTTGCCAATTATAGTTGCGTACGTTACAAATGACATCACTGGTCACGTGATTCCACTTACTGGCTGATTCTGGCATATCATCATTCATTTACTGTTGATATTGTTTGACACGTACAATCTAAATATTTGCTGGTTTTGGCCAACTGTATAAATCCAGTTATCCGTGCTAATACCAATTATTACGATACCATATATTCTGTCTTTAACCAATCGCATATTGTGACTTTTCATATCCCACTTGAAGTTGACCAATCGTAGAATGCTTTACGACATCAAATGTCGGTACGTTAATAGCTAGGAGAACAACGATCTGTGATGGAACATACTATATGTCAATAGAACATTGGCCTGTCTACATGTTCTGTTGAAACACGTAGTGTTTGTTCTCTACCATCAATAAAACTGTTCTTTATAATACACAAGTCGTTGATTGTCTACCTATTAAGATGTTAGCGTAACGCTCTTCTTTACTAAAATACATCATATTCTGACGGTATTTCACTGCTATGCATTGTACATGTAAAAATCTGTTTACTGTACAGTGAAGTCAATGGTTGGTTCGCACTACGCCCTGTTTGTTCCCTTCTTATCTTTAGGATAGTGTTATTCGTGGCATGTGTATCTTAAAATACAATAAACTGTTTTTAACTTGTTTTTTTAAATAACCTAACTCAGTTTGCAGAGTAGAAACAAGATACCGTAAGTAGCTCTCTGTGTAAATGATCGTACGTCAAATGGTATCCAAACCACATTTTGCTTTACCAAACATTAACACTAACAGAAGCGTCACCGTACTTCACTTAAAGAAAAACTGAACATTTTCCAAAATATAATAAATTGGGAAATACTGCACGGGAAAATTGTTGGGATTGTGCTGATATAAACTGTAATGTTTTTTACTTATTAAACGTGGTACTTTTTCTTTTTTTTAATGCTCTATTTACCAATTCCATAATCAAACCCTTACAACTAGTGAAAATCATGTCCTTGTTTTAAGGATAATACTTTCATATAAACTTGTTGTGTGATAAAGAAATGGTTGTTGTGCATGCCTAGTTATTTTTTTATAATTTTCTGATTATTGAATACCAAAAATGAGAAGTTTTTAATGGATTTTTGTTGGTGGCGTCGTTTAATTGATGGTGCAGGAGTTTTCATCACATACATAGATATTGACATACACGCTACGTCTATTATAGTAATATGAAAGGAAGCATGCTTACAGTAAAAAAAAAAATCGATCATCACTTCGAACTGGACTGAAAGTCATGGATTCAGACTGGAGTGACAGATCGTACGTGACTGTTCTTCCGAAGTCTGTTATGGTTATCTGGAAAATGTGTTGAAACATAAGTATTTTACTTCTTTGGACCTAATTACGCAGTGTTAAAGAAAGTAAAAAAGAACACAGATCACAGATTTTAAATATATATGTGTGTGTGTGTGTGTGTGTGTGTGTGTTGATCGCGCGTGAACGTGATCCTAAAATCAGGTGACTGACCACATGTTTGTGCGTGCACATGATTATCGATAGCAGGTGACTAACGAAATTGTCTTGTATCATCAGGACCAGAATTGTTTATTAGTTGTTGATTCTTATCTGACTACTTGACCTTTTAACATGCTTCTAAAGTTCGTGGCTTTCATGGAAGATGGTAAAATAGTCATTAGACCACGAAATGGCTGAAAGGGAATTTAAAATATAGGTTGATATCAACCAGCAATGTACTTACGATGTTTAAAAATAACAAGTTTCAGTTCTTAAAATATCCTCGTTCCCCTAGAAAATAACGCTTTATATCCTCGTTCCCCTAGAAAATAACGCTTTATACGTACGGTTACTTTTTAAGAAATTAAGAAAGTTTGGTTTCACACACGTTGGAAATGATACCAGTGTGAGGGGAAAATGTTCAATGATTTGTAACAAAAATTGACATCTCTATTAATTAAATTAGAAAAAGTGAATTTGACCAGTTTATTAATTTATTCATACCTGTTAAGTGTTAACTGTCATATTGTCCGACACGTTCCATTTATATATGATCGAAGAATTGACCAAAGAAAACAGATTAAAAAAAAATACACAGGACACACTGACAGCAAATTAGTAGGATTAGTTGCAAAGTTGACCGCCGTGATGACGAGAAACTCATTTGAAGTAAAATGTATTCTCCAAACGGCTGGTATGGGTATTAAAACTTCACTTAAAATAAAGTATAGAACAACAAACTCCTCTTTGTTAACCTCAAAATGACCTAAGAAGGTCGAAATGCTATTCTGTACTCTAACTAAAATAAAGTTTTAACACCACCACCTCCTTACCAACCGTCTTGAGAATACAAAGTTGACGGTAGTTTCTTTTGTGACAAGTATTTGTCAGTTAACCTTTAAGTAACAGATTCACGTACGGAAAGTCCAAGTTAGCGTAACACACATTGCTAAGATAAAGCGGCCATTTTGCACTCGTTGTTAAATATTTTTAACTTCATTTCAAACACGTATGATTATGTGTACTGTTACTAATGGCGTGTTTAATACGTTTACAGATGAAACTGTTGACATGTCATCTCGACAGCTACGAAGAGTCACTAGGAAACATGCCATTTACACTGCATACGTCATATCCGGTGGCGCACGCCCTACTAGTTTTATCGCTCTTTGGCGCGTAAGAGTAAAAATGAAAGATGTTGACAGCTTCAGTTGTTCCCTCTTCATAGCTCCCTTGAAAAGGCCTCTTTCATCGAAAGGGTAAATAATTCTATAGCGCTTGAAACGATACAGCAGCTGCGAACGAAGAAGCACTTCTGACAAATAGGGCGAGAACGCGCAGGGTTCGTGCGGCCCCAGTGTTTCTACGGGGGAGACTTGTGCGTTCTACCGAATGCAATGCAAGTAAGCGCGTGTTAAAAACAGGGTAACAAATAAAAAAAAAAAGAAAGAAAAAAGGCCAAGTTTCGGAAATGTCAACCAACTGGCTGAATGCTGTATAAACGGAGATATCTCGTGCACTTCGTACTTATGATTTCTTACTTAAGATCCCAGTTATCTGACACGCTAGACATCTTGCGCTCAGTACATCCAACTGAATTCACACATTATATGATGCTTTTGTAATGAACGAGGAAACTCCGAACCATCTAAATGACAGGAATTAGTGCCAAGTGTTTAAAGTTTTATTGACGTCAGCACGAAATATAATAGGAATCGTTTGCATAAAGTGTAGGATTTTGATCCGTTTGTCTTTTTTTTTTTTGTGTTATCTGAGATTATAGATTGTTCCAACACGAATCGGTTATCTAACTTCTTTGCTGTGTGTCACGTATAATATTCGTTTATGTTTTCTTTTAATTTCGCGCAAAGCTACACGAGGCTATCCGCACCAGCCGTCTCTAATTTAGCAGTGTAAGACTAGAGGGAAGGCAGCTAGTCATCATCGCCCATTGCCAACTCTTAGACTACTCTTTTACCAACGAACAGTGGGATTGACTGTTACATTATAACGCCCCCACGGCTTAAAGGGCGAGCGTGTTTAGTGTGACGGAGATTCGAACCCGTAACCCTCAGATTACGAGTCGAACGCCTTAAACACCTGGCTATGCCGGGCCCACGTATAGTTACAAATACTTGTAACCAGACTGTTTCTATAAATGTTTGTTTTCGCGTAGCATTGTACCTCTGCTACTTAGGGGAGATTGGTGGGACGTCTGGAATTTTCCTAGCCGTATTTCAGACTAGGGTTTCATGACAGATATTTTAACACCGACCTTGTATCATAACTTCTTCGTTAGTAGATATCCTTTGTGACAAGTTGCTTCGGACTCCATATATCCGCTAAGTGTGAGGGCTTATATAAAAATTGATTTTCGACACGCGTGGTGGGCACAGCAAGCCCATGGAGAGTAGTCTTGTGCTCAAATTCAATGTATCGAGGTTCATGCAACTCTCCACAATGACAGAGCATTATGCCTGCAGACTTACAAATCTAGAATCCGGGTTTCGACACCGTGGTGGGCACAGCACAGATAGCTTACTTTGTAGCTCTGTGCATGATTACAAACAATAACATGAAAACGTTTAGATTACTTGTATTTTTTGTCTTCGTTATTTTATAATCTAACATCTAAACCACAGAACTACAGCTTGCATGTAAGATGAAATTATTCGTATTTAGTATTTCTTTACAGTTTAGTGGCATGTATTCTTACACGTACACGGCTTTTCCGCCTTGTAATTTGATATCCTGATTAGCAATATTGTGAACTAGCCACACATACAAGAAACAAACGCCATTACTAGACTAGGCTGTGAGGTTGAGCAGTGTTGCGGTGGACTACTTGATGTGGAGAAACAACACCGTGTATAGATTGTCGTAAACAATAAGGGTTACAGTAGTAAATAATGTAGCAGGTATATTGTCGGTGGGTTAAGACGCATCGTACGGTAATACACGTGTTTGTGTATTTGTAAGTTGTCAGACAACCATGCGTTAAATTAGAATATCTTTTGTTCTCATTTTCCGTTATCGGAATGCTTCAGCACGTAAACAATAAATCTGTAGATAAACGAGGCGGAATATTTGTAAAGCCTTATTTATTATGAGACTTTCACAAAGATGTTTCACACATTTCTAGCCCAGTTGATGATAATATTAAGGCCAGTTTATTTTTAGTACACACGTTTTTTGTTTTTCATTTTAATGTTGTTTATTTGAAAAATACAAAATTAAAAACTTGTACGTAAAGATTATTTGCGTTTTTTTCTTCAGAAATTCAGAACAAATAAACACCAGAGATAACGTCTAATTTTTATATGCTTTGACTTTTTTATAATGTTGTGTTTATATATATAGTTGGTTTATTTATTCCGGCTTTATTTTTAACCAATAGCTACTAAATGGCTTAGGCCTGGGTGTTAGGGTTTTCGACTCGTAGCCTGCGGGTCGCGGATTCGAATATCAGTCACCGAACATGGTTGCCCTTTTAGTGGTGGGGACGTCATTAACTGATTATCAGACTCGCTATTCGTTGGTAAAAGAGTAGCCGAAAATTTGGCGGTGGGTGGTATTTACCACTTGTCTTCTGCCTAGTCCAGGGGTCACCAAACTTTTTTCACAGGGGGCCAGATTACTTGGGGAATGAGAAGAATGGAGAATGCGGGCCGCATAATTATTATGTTCAATACTCATAAGCTAGAACGAAAGCTCTCTGTAAAAGACTTAACACTAAGTTTAGGATGCCACATTAACCATGTGGGAGTTGCATGCAATAGACACATATAATAAAAAAAAAAACCAGAAATATAACCAACATTTTTATTTACCAAAAGGTTATCAAAGAAGGTGACATTAGCAAAAACAATTGTCACATCCACATAGTGAGTACATATCTGAATTTCACCAAGCCGCAAAGGCGTTAGTAATATTTACGAAATTGGCGTTTGGCTTTGAAAATATCTTCAATGTTCGGTTTTGAATTGCTGCAACCAATCATTAGAATTGCTTTCAAATGTTCATCAGTCAACCTTGATCGATGTACCGACTTCACATACTTCATTTTTGAAAATGCTTGTTCACAGACATAAGTTGTTTCGAACACTGATGCCATATCAGATGCAAACTGCTTCAGCTTTGGAAAATCATCTTCAGGTATGCAGCTGTAAAATTCAATAAGTTGCCCCTCTCTGTGTTTTGCTTTCAACAAGTCATTTCCTTGCAAATCGATGACCTCCAGCTGAAGTTCCACTGGCACGTCATTAATGACACAATCAAAAGGATTCTGAAAAAGGAGAATGTCACTTTCGATTCTGTCGAGATCCGAAAATCTCTCTAAAAAATGCTTATTCAAATCACCAATAATCTTTTTCTGAAACTCCAGGCTGATATCTTCTGTGATTCCAGCATGAAACTCATTGAAACACTGAAAATGATAAGAGGTTTCCTCCTTCCAAATGTGCTTCAATGACAGCTTTCTCCGAAATCCTTTAATGATTCTATAAAGATCACAGACAAGGTTATTCTTCCCCTGAAGTTTCAAGTTCAATTCATTCATGTGGGATGTGATGTCAACCAAAAACGACAACTTTGACAATCAGCTTGGATCCGACAGAAATGGATCGGCTCTATATTTCTCCATAAGAAATATATCTATTTCTCTTCTCAGCTTATAAAAACGAGGCAAGACTTTACCGCAGCTGAGCCACCTCACCGCCGTGTGATAAGGCTAGTCACAGAAATCCGAATAAATTTCTTCAAGAAACGCCTTGAACTGGCGATGATTAAGTGCATGACCCCCAATGAAGTTCACTGCAGAAATGACTTGTTTCAATACGCAAGAAATATCTGAGAGTTTTCCGCAGAGTGCTTGCTGATGTATGATGCAGTGTATGAACAGAGCGCTTGGGAGTTGAAGATCTTCCAACTGTTTCCTTATCAGCCCCATCAGACCCTTCTTTACTCCAGCCATGTTTTTTCCTCCATCAACTGTTACACCTCTAAGCTGATTCCACTGAAGGTTATAGTATTGCAAAGTTTTATGCATTTCCATGAAAATGTCTTCTCTAGTTGTTCTTCCGTACATGCTGCAAAGTGATGCCAACTCTTCAGTGATCTGAAAGTCCAAATTAACTCCACGAATGAACACGAGAAGTTGTGACGTACTCGAGAGATCAGTAGACTCATCCAGTACCAGAGAATACGATAGGAAGTTTCTAGCTTTTTGGCGTATCTGTAATGCAATGTTCTCTCCAAGTTCTTCTGCTCTCCGTACAACTAAAGTTGCTGAAAGGCTGATACTTTCAAAGAAATTGGCTTTTTTCAGGACACAGCTCATTTGCTGCTTCCATCATACACTTTTTGATGAAGTTGCCGTCAGTAAAAGGTTTTCCTCGCTCTGCCATCCCATGCACTATTTTGTAACTTATACAAGTGACAGATTCATTTTCGGCAAACTTCCTCGTGAAGAGATTCTTATGAGATTCAAAAACACATTTCATGGATTCAAATTTCTCAGAACGGAACTTTCCTAAAAATTTCAAATATGTTGATAGATGTTTCATAGTGACACCAAAGATTGTACTCTTTCAAAACGGCAACACTTTCGATGCATATCACACAAGTAGCTTTCTGGTTTTTTTGTTTCCACAAAGAAGTGCTTTTCTCCCCATTCTTCATTGAAAGCACGACACTCAGAGTCCACTTTTCTTCTTTTAAAAGCAGCCATAACGATGGGTGAAAAAAAAATAGGATCTGAAAATGAAAAACACAGAACACTGTGAGAAAAGTATTGTACTTGTCCAAGAACGCACAAACAAAATATATTGAAACGTACTTTTGCCACGACACTTACCTAAGAACGAATTTCGAAAAGCGCATAACCCGACTTCTAAGAGAAATGAGCTTGCTGAAGCGGTAACTCTAGGCCTCTGAATTTACAAGACGAGTCGATAGGACGAGGGTTAAGTCCATACTTCAGTGACGTCGATAAAACCCACTTGTAGAGAAATATATATGCAAAAACGGCTCTTTGGGGTTGATAAAATATTTTACATAGGAGAGCGAACAACGTTTCGACCTTCTATGTAAAATATTTTCTCAACCCAAACGAGCCGTTTTTGCATATACAAGTCCGTACTTGTTTTCGAAATCCTAATACTTTCATAGATACGTGCCTCGTTATGAATAAACGGGCAGCAAGGACGAAAGAAGAATTTTCCTATTGGTTAAAAATGCGCGTGACAACCTTGTTATTTTTATCATAACGTCTTGTGTTTGCCAGCTTAAAGCAACCATCGGTGTGATTTATTTTGTTATGACAGTCGGACATTTGATGAAATGTCACTTTTTATTTCCAAACCGCTAGCTGGTGGCGGGTTTCGAGGGCCATAGTTTGGTGACTCCTGGCCTAGTCCATCACTCCTAAATTAGAGATGGCTACCGCAGGTAGTCTTCGCCCAATTTTGCCCGAAATTCAAACCAAACAATTCAAATATCTTTGTTTACGTTTTGAGTAAAAAAAATATATAAATGAAAGGTGTAACGTGTTTTTTTTTTTATAGTCCATATAATGAAAACATGGCGTTAAGGTTGTTGTCAGTCAAGGTTAGATTCGTTTCTGTATCCTTCAGTTGTTAAGAAACAGTTGTGTTTCGCGGTAGTAACGTGATATATGCAGCCAAACAGATGCTTTTAGAACACGTACTGGTAGAGACATTTATTGACAAATATAACTACTGTACTATAACTTTAAGAGAAACTTGATAAAATAACAAAATATACAAACGTCTGCAGCATATAAAAACAGAAACCAGAAGGTAAGTAACTATTTGGTTAATAATATTACAAAATATACAAACTTGTTTAGAAAACGTAAAACAACAACAACAACAAAAGACAAATGTATCAGCTACAGTCTAATTATTATTTTAACATATACTCTTCCAAAAAAGAAACGCAAGAGGCAAAACATGAGACACATTGTCAAGTTTATTCCGGTAGTTCTGTATGACGTGTGAAACTTTGCACATTCACTGCTGAACATCCAAAGTCTGCAAAGGCGAAGTCCACGCTCACTAGTTGAAGTTTAACGTCACTCAACGTCAATAACGAGTATGCCCCCTGTGAGCATCAATAACTGCTTGGCATCTCCTGCCCATGGAAGTGATGAGATGACGAATCACATCCTGTGGAATGGCTGTCCACTCAGCCTGCAAAGCTGCTGCAAGCTGAGGTAGAGTCTGCGGTTGAGGTTGTCGCCGTCGCAGACGTCGGTCCAAATCGTCCCAAAGATGTTCGATGGGGTTTAAATCTGGTGATCTGAGAAGAACGTTGATGTTGTGGTGTTTCAAGAAGACAGTGGTGAGTAGGGCTGTGTGAGGACGGGCGTTGTCATGTTGAAAAACGTCGTTGACGTTCACCATGATGGGTTGCACATTAGGCCTAAGAATCTCGTCGACGGTTGCGTACAGTCTGATCGGAAATCCTACGCAACTCTTGTATGGTTGAGGCAGTAGACGTCGCAGTGGTGGTCCTATCCCGAAGGTGACGTAACCGGATGTTGCGATCTTGTGCGGGCGTGGTCACACAAGGTCTGCCAGATCGTGGACGGTCACGAGTTGATCCATGTTGTTGGTGACGATTCCATAGCTTTGTGATGGTGCTTGGGTGGACATTCACAGCTCTGGCAACATCTGATCGAGATTCACCTGCTTCCAAGCGACCAATGGCGTTGTTGCGTTGTGCTTCAGTCAGTCTTGGCGTAACTGTATTGCGTGTCGGTGGCTTAACACTGAGCTATGGAAACCGAGAACCCGTCACTTTTATAGGGATTTTGCACATGTTGCACTTCCAGAACATGCAGATCTCAAACAAATTTATTGGACACGCATGCGTTTTGGCGAAAAATCCGATGTTTTCCTCCGTTTTCAAAGTGCACAACTTTTATTGTCATTTTGGTCTGACAATCAGTGCCTTAACACGTGTAACATCACATACTCTGAGCTTGTAACGTTATTACATATATTTCTCTTTAAAATAACAAAAATATCCCTTTTGCGTTTCTTTTTTTGAAGAGTATATTTGGCACATTGGTTTCCGATGCTGCACCATCTGTAAGACAAATTACTGTTGTTATGTTTCTGTACGGGAGTTGATACGTAAGCGTAGTTGAAACTACGCACACACGTGTATACTGGTAGACCATCTTATAAGAATACCCGCTTGTTATTTTTAGTTAATTTGGAATTCTTATGGAAAACAGTTTGTAAAGTTACCCAAAAACGTAAACTTGAATGATTAGGATACAGCGAAAATTATTGTATAACGTTATTCAAGTATCGTTTAGTGTATATACCAGTGAGGGAGGACTGTTTAGTGTATATGCCAGTGAGGGAGGACTGTTTAGTGTATATGCCAGTGAGGGAGGACTGTTTAGTGTATATGCCAGTGAGGGAGGACTGTTTAGTGTATATGCCAGTGAGGGAGGACTGTTTAGTGTATATGCCAGTGAGGGAGGACTGTTTAGTGTATATGCCAGTGAGGGAGGACTGTTTAGTGTATATGCCAGTGAGGGAGGACTGTTTAGTGTATATGCCAGTGAGGGAGGACTGTTTAGTGTATATGCCAGTGAGGGAGGACTGTTTAGTGTATATGCCAGTGAGGGAGGACTGTTTATGGTATATGCCAGTGAGGGAGGACTGTTTATGGTATATGCCAGTGAGGGAGGACTGTTTATGGTATATGCCAGTGAGGGAGGACTGTTTATGGTATATGCCAGTGAGGGAGGACTGTTTATGGTATATGCCAGTGAGGGAGGACTGTTTATGGTATATGCCAGTGAGGGAGGACTGTTTAGGTATATGCCAGTGAGGAAGGACTGTTTAAAATGGTTTAATCAGATACGTTTTTAAAACTATACGAGAGAAGTGTAGAACCTCGGAAAGATGAGGAACCATAACTGTCGTACAGGATTAAAAACATGGCAAGCCTTGTTTCTATCCGTTGCTGGAACTGTAAGTAAAGAAAAATTATATCCACAATACTGCCACAGTAGTGTCTTCACTGACGTAGAATCGGTGTTGTTTGTTTGTATTAAAATGAAATTTAATATTAACGGTATATGAACGACTAGAATTTAACTTTGTGTTTAGTTAAGGACTTTCTTACCGTCACAGTTAGCCATTCTGTCACTGAACGTGCTCGCCCTTTCGGTTATGGGAACGTAATAATGTTATAGTCAATCCCCGTTCGTTGGTAAAACGTTAGTAGCATAGTTGGCGGTGGGTGGTGTTGGCTATATGCTTTCTGAATGTGTGTGTGTGTGTGTGTGTAATATTCTTTTGTAGCTTTGAAGCTAATCAGGTCTAAATTAAGGCCAACAAGCACAGATAGCTCTTGAGAAGCCGTATACGAAATTCAACAAACACAACGAGCCATGTTCGATTCCCTGTTGGCCAGACTTAACTTGCACATGATATCTACTGTAATTGTAAGAACTGCTATTTAAGAAATCTTACGAGATCAACTCGATTGTTGAAGTGCTTGTAGTAGTTATATAATCATAGTAAGCTTACAGTAGTTAATGTAGAATCGACTTACCTTGTATTGTGACGCATCTGACGCGGTTTGGTTTGTTAACTGTAGGCTCATCATCTTAGTTACTGTGTTCAAAGAAAGCATCTCGGAAAAACTCTAAAACTTGACACGTTTTATGATAACTTGCATTTCTTCTTTTAATATTCATACTTGCTACTCCTCAGATGATTGTGGATAATTTGTAGCCGGTCGTACCCTGTTTGTTAGCCTATGGGGCTACAAATCGTGGGGTTCAGGGTTCATGACGTGATGTAACTAAACATGCTTTGCAGAATTATCTGGCCCGGCCTGGCCAGGTGGTTAAAACACGCCACTCATAATCTGAGGGTCGTGGGTTCGAATCCCCGTCACACCAAACATGCTCGCCCTTTCAGCTGTGGGGGCGTTATAAAGTTACGGTCAATCCCAATGTTCGTTGGTAAAAGCGTAGCCCAAGAGTTTGCGGTGGATGGCGATAACTAGCTGCCTTCTCTCTTGTATTACACTATTAAATTATGGACACCTAGCGCAGATAGCTCTCGTGTAGCTTTGCGCGAAATTCAAAAACAAATTAAACCACAATTATCTGTGGGTGCTTTCTGAAAGCAACCGGCACATACGAGGGCTGTTCAAAAAATACGCGGACTGACTTCATAAAACAAAATGTACTTTATTTAGAAGTTACTGGTCTGGGACCCCTTCAAAGTACTCTCCTCCCCAACGCACACACTTATCCCAACGGTGTTTCCACTTGTTGAAACAGTCCTGGTACGCTTCTTTTGTAATGTCCTCCAGCTCCTTCGTCGCATTTGCCTTAATCTCGGGAATCGTCTCAAATCTTCTTCCTTTCAAGGGTCTTTTGAGTTTGGGGAACAAGAAAAAATCGCAAGGAGCAAGGTCAGGTGAGTAGGGGGGGTGGGGAAGAACAGTGATCGAGTGTTTGGCCAAAACCTCACGAGTTCTGAGGCACAAATTTCGCAGCAACGCGGTGCATCTTCAAATTTTCGGTCAAAATCTCGTAACAAGATCCAACTGATATCCCACACTCTTCAGCAAGCTCCCTGACAGTCAGACGTCGATTTGCCCGCACCAGGGTGTTGATTTTGTCGACGTGTGGGTCGTCAGTTGACGTGGAAGGACGTCCAGGACGCTCATCATCTTCAATGGACTGTCGACCATCCTTAAAACGTTCATGCCACTTGAAACATGCTGTACGATTCATAGCAACATCACCGTAAGCCGTGTTAAGCATAGCAAAAGTTTCAGTCGCAGATTTTCCAAGTTTAACACACAATTTCACAGCAAGTCGTTGCTTCTTCGGGTCATTCATTCTGAAATCCGCCAAACGAAAAAATCGTACTTCACTTAAAACCGCGTAGCTAATACACAAATGAAGATATCTGCAATCGGGAAATGGCGTCGTAATCAGCTGATCTGTGCGAACCTAGCAACACCAAGTGAATTCCCCTGGAACCAACTGGAGCCGCGCAATTCAAACAGTCCGCGTATTTTTTGAACAGACCTCGTACTTAGAGCCATAGTGTCGGTGGGTGTTGCTAGTTCGTTACCTCTGCTTGTTTGTTATTATTTCACATTTAAATTTTGGAATAGTTATGATGCTTAAATCCTTGGAGTTTCTGGCCTAGCTATTTAGTGCATCTATCTATAAAGTGACTTTCGGGTTATATTTTAGTAGTCAGTTCCGAGTTTGTACAAATAGCATATGATGATCCGTTTCAGTCATGTCCTCCAGAGTTACTATTGTGAAGCTAGCTGGTTGGGTGGCGTTTTGTGATGTCTTTTGTTGCATAGTTTTTATTAATAAATTTCTTACCATTTTAACTTGGGTTTACATATTATACTTGTCAAAAAACGTGCTTGTTTAGAAATGTTCATTTCTTCTTTTCCTTTATTCGCCTGGAGGATTGTTTTTATGTTGACTTGGAGGTTTAGTGGTGAACTCTTGAAAGTATTCTAGAAGATAAACCTAAAATAATATTTAAATGTAAGTTTGTGTCTACTTACATTTAGATTATGTAGTCCTTAGAACTTTCCGGAAAGCTAAAGCTTTGGAATAGATCAAATCAGTGTCAAAATTACATTGAAATTAGTGAAACTGAAAAAAAGATTATTGGGTTGAGGAAGTCGGAGTTTCATTTTGTTTCGGAAGTTTGAAGATAGAGTAACCTGATATTTAGGTGAAGCAGTTGAAAGGTGCAAGTAAGTTATTCAAAAAACTATGTGTAATTAGAGAAAAAAAATACTCATAATTGGCTTGAAACATTCGGATATATTGTTGAACGACATTATCGGGTAAGTGCACTCTCGGACGTTTGCAGTTGACGGTGTTATCAAATTATTGACATAAACCATAACTTGCTAACTGCAACGCCTACAGTCAGGCCTAGTTATTTAAAAATATGTTTGGACACAAAATTTCAAATGTAGACGACAGCTGTTAGATAGGTATAGCCAACGTAAATTGATTGAAATCTCTTAAATACAACGTTGTCTTTGAATGTAATGTAATTTGTGTTTATTGTATTTCTCCGTTTCTGAGGTTGTCTTTTCACTTCTAAATGCGTTCACTGTAGTTTAATGAATAGATCTGAGACAGTGAAAGGTAGTCGACCCCATAAAGCAACATTCTAGTTGGCGCTTTCCCGTAAAGAACGTAGCATGTTTCCTTCTGTCTCATTTGTTCCAGTAGTTTAGGCTATACAAGAGGTCCTAATCCCTTGCTGGGCAGATACGTCATAAATTTCCATTTTCTTATCTTCTGATTCATGCGCAGTGATGTTTCTGGGATAGTCTCTCACCTGTATAATGATCGAGACATTAGGTATTAATTATTTCTTCACGCTTAGTTTCATTTGTTAAACACTGAATTATGGGAAACTCTAATAATACATTATATTTTAATAAGTGCCACGACATTATTATATCCATGTGGTATCCGGTACATAGTATTCCCGGGTTTAAATTCTGTCCCCTTGCACTAAATATCTGTCCTGTTTGTATGAAAATGTATATTTTATGAGTTGTATTATTATTGAATTTAGAATATATAATTCTATAGCGTAACTTTGAGAACTTAAAATTTCGCAAAGTTTTGGGGCTAGTAATCTGTATTTAAAAACAGATTAGATGGTGTATTGGAAAAATACAATCGCGTTAGAATATATGACACGACACAATACAGTGAAAGCTCTTTGGTTTCTGTTTTCTAATTGTAAGTAAAACTTACGAAGTAACCGACATTTTAAAATTGAACTCAAGGAAGGGGTATTGTACTGTCTTCAACGAACTGGAGTCAGTGGCATGTTTCGTTAGATACAACTACCTGTTTGGTAAGAATCCATTAATTCTTGCATAAGAGTGAATCAAACAACTGTAAGTTAGGTCAGGTGTGGTTTATTCTGTCAACTACTGATTTACATGTTCGTTGCATATCTGTAGGCTGTCTTAGTTCACCATACGGTGGCTTAAATTAATTTAGTTACGTGAATATTGTTATGAGATTTTGTCTAATTCGTTATCCAGTATTACACAGCTGACAAACTGATTTAATATCTGTAAAACATTTTTATTTTTCACCAAAGATGAAATTAAAACGGAAATCTGTGGGGCAGAGACGTAACATGTTCACAGAATCTCCAATTTCGTCTTTGGTGAAAAACAAATCTTTACGATTTTCTTTAATGAAGTAGAACATTTTTATTTGGAGCGTGTCTGTCTGTACCTCGGTTCTTGTAGGTTCACGGTGTGTCAGAAATATTCAGCTTATTTCATGCGAGTAAAGGTACTAATAAAATCACAAGTATTCAGCTTATTTCATGTGTGTAAAGGTACTAATAAAATCACAAGTATTCAGCTTATTTCATGTGTGTAAAGGTACTAATAAAATCACAAGCGAAAATGGGGGTTTCCAAATATAATTTTATCACACGCATGTTCACCAATTCGAATCAGTAAAGCTGATAATGGTGACGGTCGGGTCGCTATAGATTCCTCACTCTATCCGTAAACTATTTATTGACACGAGAATGGGATCGAATAAAACATCCTTCTAACCCTTTTACGTAATGCAGTTTTAAATATGTCGTGTCACTGACGATTTGCACTGAATCGTTTTCACTAATTTTAAAATGTTAGAGTAAGTCGCTAAGCAACATCCATAGACTTTAAGCTCAACAATAATTTGTCTGTCTTATTTTTTGTATTTCGCGTGTGAGAGCGTTACAGATGCATTGTGGGTATGCTACGTAGTGATAGACATATTATACACCACCTACTAGCTTTTGAGCGTTATCTTCGTCCCTTAGCTAATAACAGGTTCACAGATCCTAATGATAGGTTTGGCTGAGAAAGTCTGACGTAGCCATTCATAAACAGCAGGAACTACTATTAATCTACATCGTAGTTCTTAATCCCAGCAACGCCCTCTAGAGCAGAGTTTTTGCGTATCTTGTATTATATATTTGGCTGTATGTAATGAATCGTGTATAATTATTTTTCTTCGTAGTGTTTAGCTATAAAAATATTTTTCTTATCGTTACTTCGTGTTTTACCTTTCAGACCAAAGCAACTTCGAATAGCAAAATATTCCTTAGTTAACAGAAATTACACTTCAAAGTTGTCGTTTATTTATGTTATTGTAGTACGTAAAGTTTACAAGGGAAACCAAGACCAGCAGCTTCCTGATTGGATGAAACGAGACGTGTGAAACTACTGTGTTTAATTAACATCCTCATAGGTTCCGTGCCTGGTGTGGAAAGGAAGAATCGATCCTTGTAATATTAATTAACCAAACTAACAGTTGCATTGGCGAAAGAATAATTTACATCTTAATTAGTCGGAAACCTCACCGTTCTTGTTAAGATTACCAAAGTCTCTCACGCACGTACACCGCGCGCGCGCGCGCGCACGCACACACACACACACACACACACACACACGTTATTATGAATTTTATGAAATTTAAAACACGCATGAAACGCTGTAAAAATCTGTTTGGTGACTTGTTCAAGAATCTAGTTATTTCGCTGATCAAATGTTTGATTCATATTCTGGGTGAGATGTATCCTATGTGCTTGAAAATTAGTATGACATGAAACAGTGACACTAATTCCACCTAAAATGCATTTAATTCCGTATGACATTTTTTTCTCAGTTTTTATCAAGTTTTGTACTTCCTCAGTTTCCACCAGTTGCTATACTTCCTGGGAACTTGTGTTGATTACCACTCTTACCCGTTTCGTTATTTTATCCTTCTTAATTAACTAAATTCGTTAAAGTTCTGTCTCTGTTTTTCATTTATATTACTTTTCCACTGATTCGGTGGTTCGTTTGTTGTTATTTGCTGTCTTTTTCTGTTATTCTTCATTTTCGGTTATTTTGTTTTTCTCCTACTATTAGCACATTTCCTGCTGTTTTGTTGTTTTTTATACTTGTATCAGTTTGTGGTTCCACAAGAGCTGGCGAAGAGCGACCTCTACCTCTGTCCAATCGTATATAATACCTGAAAACTCGCTAGCCAGGAAAAAAAAATATCGCTGTCTATAGGCAGTCTCTAAACATGCAAGTCATGTAGGGAGTAGTGCGTTTCTTTATTCTTCCTCTTTGAAAATTAGTCCCTTCGAGACGTAGTAATTCAAACAGAATTGGTCTAATACGCTGTAAAATGTAATTTGATCAAACTTTTATTAATTAAGCCTATATGAGTGACTTGTAACTTCACCTGATGACAGTGAGCCGAGGTCAACGAAACTCCAAACACCGTTACAAAAGGTGAAAACGTAATAGATGTTTCAGTGATTGGAAAATGTTCTATTTTCTTTTTGTTTACACTCCCTGTAGTTCATGTTAGTGTTTGAACGTTAAATATTTCAATGTTGTATTTCAGTGTTTATTATTAACTTTATTAAGTTGATTAAATCGTCGATTAACTAATCCTTCCATGAGGTTAAGAATTCTAATGTCTAAAAGTGAAAGTACCACGTACACCTTAACCGAATTGGCTGATCAAAAGGCAGAGATTCAGTGTGAAACTTCCTGATAAATAACCATATTTATATACTTAACGCGTCGTTTAGACATTGATAAATAGTGTATAAGCGTTACTCAAAACCACTTATTTATCTTGTTTGCTGTTGGCAAAAGTAGCTCGTCACCTAATTAGAAGAACGTTATTACTGAACTACACACGTATCCCTCCTTACCTAATAACCTCTTCAAACAGTTTTGACCAACTACGTATAACAGTACCCCGTTACTTCCCGTTCTGTATATCTTTCTTACTGTTGACGAGAGTAGTTCAACAACTAATTGGAAATGAATCTGAAATTTCATTAGAACCGCACGCCTTTAAACCCATCATTTATGTTCTAAACGTTTTGACGGTGAATACCAGCGTTAGTTCTAGTCAGTTTGGTCCAAGCAACATTAGTGCTAGATTATTAAAGTATTTGGTATGCTGGCAGCATTTTGGGTTTCTGATGTTAATACTAGGCCTAAGTTTAAATACTTGAAAAATTGGATTTATAGTCTTCTTTGTTCATCTAGTAGCCCTTTTTGTTTAGTCGGCAGTTTAACTGGAACATATTACTACTAGACAAAATTAACATCATCAGATGTAGGTGTGTTTATGACTGCATCATTTTTCATCGATGATAAGTCTATAGTTCTTAGATAACCATGGCATTATCGATCTTGGTAAAGATATTTGGTGATTGTATCGCCATCTATTATCGACTTTATGATGTACTATATAATATAAGCGTAATTTCATCTATCAGGTCATCCCTTAAGTAATGTTCGATTTTTGGTTCAGAAAAAGAGAGAGTATTTTAAACGATTTTAATATTATTTAATCAATAATGTACGTTCCATTATTATTAATTACTTCCTGCCAACGATTTACAAGCTTTTGAATGCCACTTCTATAAAATTCTTGGGGTTTGTGGGAAAGGAATGTAGAGACGGTAGTTTTGACATCTTCATGTGTTCCAAGCTTTTTTCCATCAAGATAGTTCTGCAAACTTCGGAACAAATGATAATCGGATGGGGCAAGGTCTGGAGAATAAGGAGGATGTGGAAGTTTTTCCCAGTCTAGCTCTTCAGTCTTTGCAGATGTGATCATTGCTGTATGGGGCCGTGCATTATTATGGTGTAACACAACACCTTTACGATTGACCAAAGCAAGCCTCTTTTCTGTCATTGCAACATTCAAGTGCTCTAACTGTTCACAGTCGAGGTTTGATGTGATTGTTACATTGAGTGGCAGCAACTCAAAGTGGATCACATCAACAATATCCCACCAAACGCTTAACAATACTTTCCTACGGTGGAGGTCTATTTTGGGCTGTGCTGTAATCAGTGTACTTGTACCGAGCCATTGTCTGCGGCACTTAACATTTTTATAATACATCAATTGTTCATCTTTAGTGAATAACCTGTCCAAAAAAGATGAGTTGCGTTCACGAGAGTGCAAAAAAGTGCAAATGTCTACTATTGCTCTAAGGTTGGCTTCTATCAAATCATGGGGGACCCATTTTCCAAGTTTTGACACCTTTCCAAGCTGTTGCAGATAACTGTGAACTGTTGAATGGGTTGAATTAAGCTTCTGTGCTAGTTCTTCAATTGTTACAGCACAACCTTCATCAAGTGCAGTCAGTAGCAAGTCGTCATTTAACTCAACAGGACAACCTGAAGGTGGCGCATCACTTATGCTGTAGTCACCTGATCTGGACTTCTGAAACCACCTTCGACATTTTCTTTCATTGAGAGACTCCGCACCATAAACACCTTGAATGTTTCATGTAGTTTCTGCTGCACTTTTGCCTTTTTTAAACTCTTAAAGCATTATATGCCTAATGTGCTCCTCAGACACATCCATCTTCATGAGGGTTTATTGATCAATGATATGAAAAAGTGGAGTTGGGTTAGTTTATTTTATTTGTCTGAACATTTTTATACACGTCCTACTACATATTTTAGTCATTAAAGTCTTCTATGAAGATAGAAATGATGATGCACTTTTTGTATTAAATTTTCGGACATTACTTATGGGATGACCAGACACTTTTGACAGTAATCGGGTGTCCGTTTTTTTTTATCTTACGTGTTTTTTTTGTGCCATGATGTGCTTACTGGAACGTAAAAAAATAAACCAACAGCTTGCCTGAAATGCCGTTGATAAAAGCATCGTAACAAAATGAAATTACGAAGCGAAGTTAAAGATTTCGAAACGTATGAAAGGTGAAATGTGATGTTTAACGGGTCAAAAATTATTTAGCTTCTGTGTTATTGTAAAAAACGTAAGTTATTATCTTTTTATTTTAACGTCCATTATAGTGAGTAATGCTTTTTTTTGTCTTTCACCCAAACTCGGTGTAAAGAACCATCTAAAGAAAACGAAATAAGTGAAATCATTTATTTTGCTTGTAAAGTACATACTCAGAATCCTAGCGGTGAGTAGGGGCATTTACTACACTATAAGTAGTGTTTTATCAGGGATATAATAATCAGTTACAGACCCACAAACAAGATTTATAAATATTTTGAATAAACGCTTACAAAATCTACTGGGTCACTGTCAGTCATTGTGAGGTTTTTGAGGTAGTCCTGAAAAACGTGTCACGTGTCGTGGAATAATGCAGATTTTCCCGGGAAATGTCATATCTGCAAGATAGAGAACAGCCGAACATTTCATGAAATAGAAGATGGTATATACGTGCTGGTTTAAGAACTTTTTTTTGTATGAACATTCTTGTTATATTTCATAGCGATAAAAAGTTTAAGGCTAGACAGCTTTCAAGTTAATTTTAACTCTTAAGCCTTGTTTACATTGTGGCGATATAAACTGAAGTGTGAACCTTGTGTTCGCTGTTATTAGATATCACGTGATTATTTATATGGTGGTGTCAGTTTCAAACACACATGTTAAGTTAATTAAATGTTTAGACTGTCGAAAGCATTAAAGACGTCAGTTACTAAACTAAGAAAAATTAAGACACAATAGATCATCGTAAGGACATTAAGAAAAATTAAAGACAAGATACGCCATCCGAAGGATAAGACAAGGCACATTATAAAAATTGTGGTAAAAAAAAAAAAGTCTCGTGGCTGCCTCTGGCTTTGTAGAACACTCTTAATTATAGTCGTATTTCAGATAAGCTGTTTATAAAATTCTAATAGCCGCTAACTTAAGTCAACGTAAGTACTAATACAATTGACCAATAGGGAATCAACTGTTTGGTTATTTTCTTGTGTAGTTCGCTAACAAGTTCAACATGGTGAGTGAGTGAGTCTAGTGATTGGTGAATGCTCCCTCTAAGATCCTGTCGCTTTGCCTTAAACGCGTTAATCTGTAATGGTAATGTGAGACCAAAGTTTATCCGTTGGCCGGGAGCCGGTGCCTGCTGGATTAGGTTGCCTCGTCAGTTGCTGCCCGGTGCTCCAAAAACCACATTTCTTTTTTGCTTTAAAAACTCGCATATTCGGTCCGTCAGTAAATCAGTGACGACGACACCGTGGCGGTGCTTAAAGTTTGTAGTTTACGGGGCTCCGCTTTCGATCGAGCGTGTGTAAGAACAAGTTCAATCCGCTACTGAGCGTAACACTTATCGTGAACTTGCCATTTACCGTCTGGATTGTTTGGAATTTATTCGTTAAACATTGTGAGATAAGTATATTGTAAATCAACGTGAGAAAAAACAACAACAAAACAATAACAGAATACGTTAGCGCTTGAAGGCTTTAGCTCTGGCGTATCATGTTTTAAACGCACACGTTGAGCAGAAAAATTATAGAAAGTTGAAAATCAGAGTGATATAATACTTATATAATGTCCCCCCTTCCCCCCGTTCTTGGAATTCACAGTCCAACAGGCTATTAGGCCATGCCTGGACAAAACAAAGTCAAGTTAAAATCAAGGGGAGAATTTGCATTCTCTTGACTGAAATGTTTACAATTTGTTTATAAACTTTGTTGGTTTTGTTCCCCTATTGAGAGATTTTATTATCTTCACTAAAAGTCATGATAGAATTTTGTACCTTGGCCACGTCCATGTTTTTCTAATTGGTGCAACAGACTAAACGAGGAATTCAATATTTAAACATTGCTTTTACAGTGATTTCTCTCTGAAACAGTCTGTTTTGCATGTCTACCATAGATGAAACGTTATTTTGGATTCGGAGCAATTTTATTCCCTCTTCTCCTTTCTTTTACCCAGGCGTCACCTAGTGGTGTTAAGCTCTATAGTAGTTAACTCTTAGTATTTGATTAGAGGACTTTAGCAGCTGGTGGTGGGTACTGTTGACAAAGTGCCTTTTCTTTAGTTTATCAACTTGAAATCTGTGATAGCTAATGCAAATAACCCTAAATCTCTTTCATCATCAAAAATGTTTTATCTTGATTATGTTAACAGCTACATTAAAAGATCACATTAATGAAGAATCAAAAGATTTGAAACTACAGGAAGTAAACAAATCTGACTCAACCAAAAATAAAAGTGACACACATTTCACAAGGTCACAGAACACTTATTTGAACATTATTACAAACCATAACGCTATTCTGTAGCAGGTGAAAGGTGTCTGTGATCAGTAATACTTGCTCTTCATGTTTGCTGCTGTATATAAATGGCTATTGAGTAAAGCTAATTCTGATTATACAATGGCTATGGGACTGTCACAAGACTTGATTGATAGTGATTCTGGTTTAGACAATGTCTACTGGACTGTATTAAAATAATATTGCAGTTTTACTTTTACTACTGATGGCTTTGTAGAATGCTAAACTTGTTATAAACAACTTCTTGTGTATGTGATAGCTTTCTTGAGAAAAAGAAATGGATAGGCAGCTAACTCCTTTGTTTTACTTTGAGGTTTAAATGAGACAGTAGCATGATAGGCACCAAAAGACCCTGTTAAATGATAATTAGGTAAGAACTCCCACAGTTTACACTTTGACACGAGCTGTTACCAAGATACCAGATAATTAAGACCATCTTAAGCAGTTATCCTGTGAGTTGGTTAGGTGTGAAAATATAAGTGGTTAAGTCTATCATACAAACTTGACTTTCTCTAAAGGGAAGATTAGCAATGTTCTACAACAACTTATAATTCAGTACAAAATTTTTCTCACATTTTTACTAAATTATATATTTGTACGTATGTTATTGGATGGCTTAGCTTAAGACATCTGCATATTATAGAGGAAGTATTAAATATTTAACCACTTTTTAAACTAGGCTTACTTTTTTTTTTCTTAGATATATTTAGCTAAATCATTGGCCATTATTCTTAAACTACAGTTTGATTAAAAGCTCCTATTTAATTTAGTTTACTTCAATGTTCAACATATTCTGATGCATGCATCCTTGTGGCTGTTTCCTTTCAGAGCAAGAAAGATGTATTAATGGTCAACGTCAGATGGTATTACAGACACTGTGAGGTTCCAGACACTGTTTATCAACTTCTAGTGCAAGACAGAAACAATGAAAATGGTAAGAAGGTGACCTTTAGCTGAGAAGTATACAAGCTTTATCTTTCAAATTCCTTATCTCATTAGACCATATAAAGCCAGTTTTTTTTGTCAGACACGTGTAGAAGTAACTTTGTAAAGTGTTGATGGAATATTTTATCCTTCTTCCAGTTAGTAAGAATGTTGTTTAGAATATATGCTGATGAGTAAGCTAATTTACATCATATATTTTTGTTCTTGTTTAGAGACCTGTGAATGTTTTCTTGTATGAACTTTGTAAATAATTACCTATAACTTAGCAAATTAAAATGAAGTACTTTTGATTTGGTTTTTAAAATGTCTCTGCCTGACAACTTTTTCCATATGTTTCAGGAAAATGTTTTTAAAGTTATTTTAAAGGTTTTTGCCACTTTTTGAGTATCATTTTGTTCCTTGTACATTTTATTTGTTTGTATTTCATGTATCACATGAGAAGCAAACTTAACTTTGATTCCAAGTAGATAACCAAAATACTAAACTTATGAACCTCCAATGTTTACGTATGTGCAATTCAACAGAATTCAATTGTTTTAGGCCTCGAAAGAAGAAAACAAGTTGCATTATGAGAATTTAAACTTCATCATCAAGAAAATGTAACATACCTTTAACAGTGATTTATTTATGTATTTTACCCATTGAGTATGGGTATTAAAACTTCAATTTGGGATGGGACAATGGGGATGCCCCACATGGCTTCTGTGAGCAGTTTTTAGTCAGGATGGGTTAACACAAAGAAACAAATTGTGCCTTTAATATAGGACTCCCAGCTGAATTATGAGAGGGCTCATGAAGTCTGTCTCTTTCTATCTCTCTTTTCTTTTTTATCTCCTTCAAACTTTGAGATGATGAATTAAAATGATAATTACAAAGTTTATTCTTGTTATTTTTCCTGTGTTAGTTTAATAAATAAGATAATAAAATTTTCAATTTAGATTATAAATAAACCTAAAAGCCAAAAAACATGTTTTTCATGCTTTATTCGAAAAAGTAAAGTATAAATGAGTTGGATGTTTACACATGGATTTTATTGTACAGTTTCATGCAGTACATTGTTACTATCCAAAACAAGGCTTATGCACTAAAGTGTGAAATATTATTTCACCGAATATTGGAACTTTTTTTTCAAATGTTGTGAAGTTATTACCTGGTGTAGAAAACTTATTCGTACATGGGCTGTAAGTAATGACACATTCATTACTGTTGAATTTATTCTAGTTTCTGGGAAAGACTTGATCATCCATGACCCTGTAGTCAAAACAAGAGAACTATTTATTTCTGATGCTACAGATTGTCATCCAGTATCAGTTTTAAGGTAAGAATGTTCACACTTTACTAATTAGGTCTTTTTTTTTCTTATGAAAAATTTTAATGAAATATTTATATTTCTTGACTTTTTTATCAGTAATATTATCTTATGAAATAGAAGCATTTAACATGAAATATTTAAATTTCCAAACAAACCTGATAAGTTTTAATCTGTTTCAAATAATTAATGCACTGTGCTATTGGTACACTTCAGCTGTTTTTATAAATAACACTATGTAACAGAAGTTTTACTTTTTCTTATTCCTGGGCAGAAAGTGTTATTTCTGAATTGCTGATGCTTGAAGTAAATGAGAAGGACCTATTTTTTTCTTCAAACTTTGCTTTTGTGACCTGGAAGCATATAACGAAAACATGATGGGAGACTATATTTGGGAGCTAATATGTGAAAGTGATTTACACTACAATCACAAATCGCGAAAAACCAATCACTTATAAACATTTTTGTATAACTTTAGTGTAAATACATGTAAATCTTGATTCATATGTTGTTTTATTCAGACCTTATGTAAATGAAAATGTGCAAATCTGCCCGTTTTTACATAGAAAATAGGTAAATTTCTAAATGTTATTATCCAGGTCATAAAACAAAGTTTTAAAGGGAATAATGGCCATTTTCTATACTTTTACAACATAAGCAATTAAGAAATAACACATACTATCCAGGAACAAAATTTGTGTTACATCATGTAATCCACATAGTATTTCCAAAAAGAGACAGAACTCTTTTATCACCATTAATAATTAGTCTATTATAGGAAACAGTATTGAATATAACTAGAAGCTTCAGATATTTTTAGAACTTTTGGTATATGAACAAATGTATATGCCATCGCTTGGTAAAATGTGTTACAATTAGGTAGAAAGAATCTTTCAGAATAAAATTCGCTTTGGTTGTGGTTTGTGTTTGTATAATATAAAATTGAGTACTAATCTAGCACTGAGCCATTTTTTACAGATAATAGTGTAAGATTGATTATCACATTATCTTCTTGGCTCTATTTTGCAGGAAAGGGACTGTTAAAGTCAAAATCAAGTTGTAAGCTATCTATATATCTTGGTTCTTTTTTTGCTCTACAGGGGGCAATGCAAGACTCTTCTTTTAAGGTTTGGTAACAAGCCATTTTTTGTTTGTTTTATTCAATAGCGGTAGCATAAGGTTTTGTAACAAGTCATTTCTCTTAGCTTTTGTTTTTCCAAGGGGTAGTATATGTTTGGTAAAAAGCTTTTTTACATCTTTTTATAGGGGGCACTGTAAGGTTCAACATTTCCCTGACATATTTTCTGCCAAAGACTTTCTGCCAAAACAAGACACATTTTTTTACATACTTGGTTACAACCCTGAGACTCGCAGGCTGGCTAGTACACAGGGTGAAATTCGGGTTGGCCCGAGTCATCAGGCGAGGTTGCCCGAGTGTCAGCCTCATCTCACACCCCGTGAAATGCCTGAAAAGAGTGAATCTTTAGAGGAGCTGTGCTGGTCTCCTGGTGTTCCTGACTGTGATTTGATGATGTATCTTCGTGCTGCTAGGTGGGGCATTTACTGATAAAACATATATGGAAAAAATTAAAGTTTATTTTATTTACACTTCATTTGTCTTATAAACCATTTACTCTTAACTTTTTTCTGTATTTTTTAAACTTGTTAATTTTGTAAATATGCTTTTCAAATTCAAAGTTGTTTTAAAGACATTCATGTTTTACAAGTCTGGTTTTATTTCTCTGGAATACATTGAAATAATTTTGATTGCAAAATATGTTATTCTGAGCTGTCATCAAGAATGTGCATGTAAACATTATTGCCCCATTTTTAGAAGCATGGCAGCCTTTGCAGGCATGTGTGATGGTGGTTCAACAGAAGATGGTTGCCTAGCAGCGTCAAGAGATGATACTACCATTAATGCCATGGACCTTGTAAGTATCAAAATTAACTTAGGCTGGTAAAAATGCCCTTTTATTAAACAGAAATAAAGAATTAGTCTATACTTTTAGCCTACACTGAATCAAGGTTATTACTTGGATCTGTTTCTGCCAAGTAATTCTAACAATAAGGTGATAAAACCTTGTTGGAATTATGGAGTTAAAATAACAAGCTAAGAATACACAAGTTATCACCCATTAGGTAATAACCTAACTTTTATGTTTAAGTTAGAGATGGTTAGAAAAGTTAAAACTTTTATGACAAAACAATAAATTAGTGCTAAAGCAAGATAAAATCTGAAAAAAAAAATCTGTGTAGAAAAAATAAATATCTGGTCAGCATTTCTTTAAAATAACCTTAATTGAGAATGTGGTCAGTGGTAGAAATATTAAATACATATTTCTCATCTTCTTTTATTATTTCTGTTTTTATGGAAGAAGATGGTTCATATCATTTGCTTCCAACAACATAGATTGTATTTTAACAGCATGTTTTTGTATTTTTTTCCAGAGGTTAGATTGATTGTATTGTTTTAAGTCAACATCAAATACCATCTTTTGTAGCATAGGTGATCATATCCTTCTACCCTTCCTGGTTCAAGGCATTTGTCACCCTGTGTTTGTGTGTGTTTAGCCAAATTGTTAAACTAAGATCTTCCCCCCTTCTCTACCTCTACTTCTTTTCCCCCCAAATTTCCAGTTGTTACCAACTGTTCCATCCCTTTCCCCTCATCGCACGACTAAAGAATGTTGCTTGTCTCTTTGGTACTTTTGTTAATGTTGTTCTTTTTTATTCTATTTGTTGTAGAACTTCTTCATCTGTTTGTTTTCTGGTCTTTGTAGGAAACCCTAAGCATTATAGACAAGAACCATATATTGGTCGCTTTAAGCGATTTTTTTTTTTTTCCATATGTTTGTTTATTGTCTGTGATTTGCAACTATACATGAAGATTGGTTTCATGTGGCAATCAAGAACTTTTGCACACTTTCATTAATATATTTAAGCTATATTTTTAGTATTTTAATTTACATATTCATTTTCCAGTGGGTACATGACACAATATCTAGAAAGTTCTTAATAGTTAAGAACTTTGTAGAATCTAGAAATAAGGATAAAGTACAGATAACCAGATTGGTTCATTAATAAGTGGCATGTTTGTGTCGTTTAATGAGTTATTCAGTCGGTAAGTTAAACTTGGAGTTAGTGAGCATGTTGTTGATTGATCAGCATGGATGTTTTCAATAGGGTTATTCCAAATCTTCTGTTTAAACATCAAGTTAGGCCTGCAAGTGAATATAGCCTGTATTAAATGTTTTTTGATGAAAAATTAGTTATTGTAAGGTGGATTTGGTATGATTTTACAAAAAAAAAAAAAACAACAACTGCCAATGATAGAACACTTTAAAACAACATTGTATTATTAACACCCTCGAGTACGAGAGATGAATGTTACTTGCTTTTTTGTGTTTCTTAATGGTTTTTAAAAGTTGTGAAAGTTCTGTTGTCTTTACCTTTAGTTATGTCTCGTGTTTCCATCAAATGTAAGGTTTCAATTTTTCCTTGGTATATTTTAAAAAGATTAAATCTAAAGATTTAATTTTTATCTCCCCATCAGTTTACACATTTGTATCAATTCATCTTTTCCGTTCCCCTACCTATGCACTTATTTCTGTCCATCAATGTAATTTGAGGTTAGATGCCTTGTATGTGTATACAGAGTTATCTTTAAGCCCATTTGTGTGAATGTCCGCTTGTACATTTTTTAGTTTTACTTTTCAGTCCTCAAATTTGTATACATAAAGAACTTGCAGAACATTTCCTGTTTGTTAAAGTGGAAACAAAATTAAATAATCAGATAACGTTTAAAATCTCTGAAATGTTCTTTCACTAGTGATATCTGTACTGACTTGAGGATGAGGATTTTTTTTTTCTCTGTAAATACAATGGATGTAATAATTGATCAGAACTTATTATACTATGAGTGAATAAATGTTTTGCTTATCCCCTTTCTATCATTATATTTCATAAGTATATGACTGTATTCCTTGTAATTTGGGTTCAAGTACACAAACAAATAAATTGATACCAGTTGGAAGATTTTCAAAATGATTTTGAGTTCCTGCTTTAGTTGCCATTGTAATGTGTATACTTAAATGAAGCAGTCCAAATACATTTATTGTGTTTGTGTATATGTATATAAATCTGTATATATTTATTGTAATATCAAAAACGGATACCTACACACCAGCTAATCTGGAGAAATCTTGTAACGACAGTCTAAGCCTTTTGGGGGCTATCCCTGCTGACATAATTACATAAGTAGGCAGTAGATGAGATTATTTGTTTTAGAAATTTTTGAATTGTTATAATGGAAGTTTTTCACTGACCTTTTAATGTATCATCAGTATATATGTGCACATACCTTACTTGACCGTTTCTTTAAGTGTTTTTTTTGTGTTTTGTTTTGGTGCATCAATTATTTGTAAACGTTGATTCCTCCTGTTAAGTACTACTGTATTTAATAATATTGGTATTTCAAGTAGTTACATGTTTTGTGAATACAGCTTCATGAAAGTAACTACGATACTGGCAAGGCTCTTCAGGCCCTGGTCAGGAATCCAGTACCACGGGGGATCAGCAAGAAGTGGTCTGAAGAAGAACAGGTTCGTATTTTGCACAAATAACCATATTTTTTTATTTAAAAACTGCATCGCGTTTACACGTGGCAGAGACTGTCGTTTTCAGGAGTTGCTTATTTTTGTATATAATAAAATTTAATTTACCCTATTAGTTGAGCAAGAAATGAAAGATATAAACAAGAATTAACAGAATGGGCTAAGTAGAAATGAAAACAAAATTAATATATTTTATTTTCTTGCTTTAGAAACGATTTGTAAAGGGTTTACGACAGTTTGGAAAGAACTTCTTCAAGATAAGAAAGGAATTATTGCATCAGAAAGAAACTGTAAGTATCATACTCTGTTGTTAATAGTAAATTAGTTTTTAAGAAGTACAGATGTTTTGCCCAGATCCTATTAATATCTAGCAAATTATTCTGGTATTGTTTGATGTATAGTCTATCTATTGTATAATTTTTTTCAAATATCTTCCAAAAGTACTTTTAGGAAAGAAATAATGATGAAATATAACAATTTCTATTTAGAAATAATTTTAAATACTTTTTGCTATAGAAACAGCGCCATCTGGCGGTTATCATAAGGTTTAATATAAAATACGTTTTTGATTGCAATTACAGCTATTTAAAAATCAAGTGCTCTTAGATTGGTTTGTTTTGAATTTTACGCAAAGCTACACAAGAGCTAGCCATCCCTAATGTTGTAGTGTAAGGCTAGAGGGAAGACAGCTAGTCATCATAAGACTAAAACAGATCATTCTTGTAATCAGCTTTCACAACAGTAACTCTGGTAGACATGGCTGAAACAGATCATCCTTGTATGCTATTTGTACAAACTCAGAACTGATTACTAGAATATAACCCAAAAGTCACTTTATGGATAGATGCACTAAATAGCTTGGCCAGAAACTCCAAGGATTCAAACATAACTATTCCAAACTTTAAACGTGATTTAATAACAAGCAGAGGTAACGAACTGGCAACACCTGCTGACACTATGGCTCTAAGTCTCTGCTGGTTGCTTTTAGAAAGCACCCACAGATAAAAGGAAGGCAGCTAGTCATCGCCATCCACCTCTTAACTCTTGGGCCACTCTTTTATCAACGAATAGTGGGATTGACCATAACACTATAATGCCCCCACGGCTTAAAGGGCGAGCACGTTTAGTGTAACGGGGATTCGAACCCGCGACCCTCAAATTACCTGTCAAGTGCTGTAACTACCTGGACATGCGAGGCCCGTGGTCTTAGATTTCAGCTCTATTTTGCTAATGCATCTCACGCTTTTTGTTAATTTAATACAAGATTCTCGTGAGGGTCTGCTGTAAGAACGTTAATAATTGATAGTGGATATAATAATTAGACCGTACGTGCAAAGCTACTAAGACTTGTTTACCACTTACTCTACTTTTGAACTTCCTTTTACTGTCATAGTGAACCTTTTGTTTATCGTCTGGAAGTTCTGTGCAGCAGCGTGTGGCAACACCCAGTCTCCTTTTTTAACTTTCTTTATCAGTTTTACCCATTACGTGAATACTTAGAATTGTAAACCAGGATCAGAACTTGAGCAATCTGAACAGATAATCGTCTGCTTTCTTCATTCCAGTTACTATTGTGACAAGGCCCGGCATGGCCAGGTGGTTGTGGCACTCGACTCGTAATACGAGGGTCGCGGGTTGGAATCCTCGTCACACCAAACATGTTCGCCCTTACAGGCGTGGGGGCGTTATAACTTGCGGGCAATCCCATTATTCGTTGGTTAAAAGAGTAGCCCAAGAGTTGGCGTGGGTAGTGATGACTAGCTGCCTTCCCTCTAGTCTTACACTGCTAAATTAGGGACGGCTAGCGCAGATATAGCACTCAAGTAACTTTGCGCGAAATTAAAAACAAACAATAATACTGTGACTTACTGTGATAAGTGAGTTACTTCCTACCGAAAAGACCTTCACGTGGATTTACATTGTCTCCCTCCCCTCAAGATAGTTGAATGTTATATTTTTCTCCATTTCGGTTTGGGACCATATTTGGAAATATATGAATCCATAATTTCTTAATTCGTATTCTACTACTGCAAATTTTTGTTCTGCGCGTTACCCTTCTCGACTCGCAGTCTGTGGTTTTTGCGTTTGATTCTCTATCCCCCTCCCCGCCAACATGCTCTCTCTTTCAGCCGTCTGGGCGTTATTATGTCTCGATAAATCCCGCTATTCGTTGATAAAAAGGGTGGTTCAGTAATTGGCAGTGTGTGGTGGTGACTAGCTGTTGGTTTTTTAGTCGTTCACTGCTAGCTCAGGGACGGCTAGCAGAGACAGCTCTCGTGTAGTTTTGAGAGACATTCGAACCAAACCTCGCTTTGGATGCATTTATATGAAATGAACCTTCTAGTCGGAAGAAGTATATTAATAAGTACAACATATTGTAGAATAAATTAAGAAAATAAAGTGTTTGGTGAATAAAAGTTTCAATTTTAATATTCAGGCCGATCTGGTAGAATTTTACTATTTATGGAAAAAGACACCAGGTGCTGCTACTACGCGACCTCACAGACGACGACGTCAGAATGTTCTTCGTCGCATCAAGTCAAGCCCAAAGCCTAACAAGTCTGCTTCGAACGAGTTTAGTAAGTATATACCTCATTGAAAATTGTTCCTTTTTTTATTTATTTTTACTATATACATCACGAGACCCCTTAGTTTTTACTGTATCGTAAATGCATTCTTATTTAATATTTTAGGTTAACAATCGCTTTTTGCCTATCTATTATTATATTATCCTCATACGCTTCCTTCCTTAAGTACATTTTATAGCATATTTCAGTGAATAGTGGTTGGAAGCTGCTGTTCTGTTATTGTCATTATTTTACTAAGTAAGCTTAGCTAAATATTATGTCCCCCAGTAATAACATCGAGAGATACTAGGACTAAATTCGGAGCTTCGTCTATGCGAGTTGCACAGTGCAGATATCATGTTGTGCAGCTTTGCGCATGAAAACAATTCACAAGTTGAAGATAGTACTTTTTCAAGTATCCTTACAGACATTATTTGTCTGTGGGGGGGGGGAAATGATGTGTTTTATTTTTAAAATAATTTTCAGTGGTTGTTATATTAGTATTCGATGTTTGGTCTACATCAAACACGCTTGACTCAATCCAGGAAGAGAAAGATTACCTCACTGGTTCTCTGGTTCTTTGGAATGATTGTAAAATTAATTCGAATAAAACTAGATGCAGGGCTTCCTCTAGTGTTTTGTTTCGAGAGTAACAATACCAATATCGTGTGTCATGCTTTGTTGTAGCCTGCAGTGTGTAATTCATCTCGTGATTCATGGTGTGCGCACAATTTTACTGAAGCCGCTACAATACAAACTGTAACATTAAGCGTTCCTTATGTGACGTCATTTTAGCGTATACTGACTGACAACGCCCTTCTATATAGAGGTGCGAGTTGTTAAAACAGGTGACCCTCCAGGCAATCATCGACCCCATTTAGGGTAAAAATAGAAATAGATATTGTTTTACTGATCCCTTCCCTAAGAATGACTAACATTTCTAACAATTGCGAGTTACAGTTGTCATTGAAAAGTTATGACGTAAATAGGCCACTACTATGTCCGTTATATCCCACTTGACCTAATGACCTCTTTTTACTGGAAGAAAAGTCTCATCGATAGTGGATAATGACAGATGGAGTGTGGTTGTCAAATTATACCACTTTTCATCTGGTGTTGGTTTCAGACTAGAAAGTAACATTGAAATATTTCCTTTGAGGGGATGAAATTCAGCATTTGTGTGACATAATAAATTATAAGAATGTTACTAAAATTTTTTAAAATTTTGAAATATGTTTATTTTAGCAAATTTAAAGGAAACCTATATCACAAAAGTAACTTGCGTTGTATGAATATATTTTTTTGGCCATCTGAGAATAATTTAGTTTCGTATTGCTTATTAAATTTGAAAAACCCTCCCCTGTGGCACAGCGGCATATCTGCGAACTTACAATGTTATAGATCGGATTTCGATACCCGTCGTGGACAGAGCACAAATATCTCATTCTGTCGTTTGGTGCTTAACTTCAAACAGCAATAACTGGTAAAAACGACTGTACTGGATACAACAGCTTCTCCAGCTCTTCTCGTTCATTCTCGGACAAGCTGGCGAAAGGTAATTATCATTACTATCCATAACTGGTAATCCAAGTAATCATTGGCCCATAGTTGTGAATTAAAAAAAAAAAAAAGACACCAAGTAAGATAAATAAATATTGGGAATTTAAAAACTTGCAAATAGGAATTGTGAGAAAAAAAGTAAAGAAACGTGGCTGGAAATACATTAGACATTATGTACACAAACTATATCCTTATCTTCTCTACACCTAATGTAATGCTACGAAACAGCATTGTAGTTTTTGAAAATAATGTCTACAGTATCTCCAGCCTTTTTTTATTTACTGTTCTGGCATGGCCAGGTGGTTAAGACACTCGACTTGTAATCAGAGGGTCGCGGGTTCGAATCCCCGTCGCACCAAACATACACGCCATTTCAACCGTGGGGACATTATAATGTGACGGTCAATCTCACTATTCGTTGGTAAAAGAGTAGCCCAAGAGTTGGCGGTGGGTGGTGGTGATTAGTTGCCTTCCCTCTAATCTTATGATGCTAAATTAGGGACGGTAAGCGCAGATAGCCCTTTAGTAGCTTTGTGCGTATTTCAAAACAAACGAATCTTTACTTTTTTACGATCTCTACATGTAGATTGTTAAATTTCCAATTCTTTATTTATCTTTTATAAATGTAATTGAGTTCTAAATGGTCGTATATAATTATTACAATATACACATAAATGTGCGTAGTTATATGGACAGGTCTTTATGTATAGATTAAATATGTTCACAATAAGAAACTATAAGTATAGTTAAATAAAATTTAATCAAAAATATGTTTGGAGTAAAAGGGTATGGTCAAAAAAAGGATTGCAACTGCAACTGACATCATATGATGTAAGCATTTGCACGCAACATTTTGAATGGCTGTTCGTCGCAAATATTCACGAATCTGTGCGATGGCGGGCGGTGGTAGGCAGGTTTACAGAAGCCATATAAAAAGAGGTTGAACGAAGGAATTAAAATTGGCGACAAAGCTGGTAGCTGCACTTGTAGCATTGATAAATGTACAGCAAATATTTATTAATTAGTTAGCTGGGCCACGTTTTTTGTTGAATTTGAGATGTGATAATAAATAAATCAAAATACACAGCCTATCTAATTGAATAATGAACATTTGTAAAATTATTATTAATGCTATATATAGTGTTGTTACTAGGAAGTGACATTCGATAGTAGCAAACATTAGCTTTAGGATCGCAACCATATTATTCAGAACATACCTTCACTTTACAAAAAAAAAACAGATTCTTTAACATGTGTAATAATAATTTGTCGTCGCTAAAATATTGTTAATAACTTCCTTTATAGTAACGCCATGGAAACTAGATTAACAGTTTCTTGTCATCACCAGTATGCATTTGGTGAAGCTATGCCAAGAAGGAATATGTACGTTGCTTGAGATATCACGTGACGCTAAATGCTCTTTAATTGCGAAAATTTTATAAAATGTAGCAAATGTATGCTTTAAAATTGGCAATGATTAATAACTATCTACTCGTGTGATTCGTTTGGAAACTTGACTTATAAACCGCTAATTTAGTTTGTTTGTCCTATTCCAGAAGCTATATATCAGCACGTTCCTTTCATCTTGTAGTGTTGCCACTCTAAATCAGCCGTGTTTAATACGAATGTTAAGAAACTGGGCCAATTTTACTAGTTGATGAAACTGCAGTAAAAAATTTTAGAAAGATAGCTCACGTGACCTTTTTAGGGATGCGCAAAAATGGTGATCAAGAGTTGTAAAGGTTTATCACTGTACCAAATTTGAAAAACTATCCATGAAAGTTAATTATGTTTTTATATCGAGTGCGAAGAAGAAACTGCGAGAATATTAAAACAAAACTGGAGATTTTATATCTCGTGTATTTCTTAATGGATTGCCTTAAAACTTGGTATGTGAAGTAAGAGTCCAGTAGGGCGCATCCACGTAAAATGTTTTAATTAACTCAATTCAAGCTACAGCAAGTGGAAAAATTGCTGAATTTTTGCTCCTTTTAATAACGCAGTGTGTTCTGCAGGTTATTTTGGTTTTATCTAAGGCTTAGTGTACTGTCTGTTGTAAACCGTTATCAATATATACTCATTAAGCTAGGCCTAACTTTTAAAGTTATTATTTAATCCATGTACACAACTTAGTGTAAAAAATACTTATTACAGCTAGTTAAAAATGGTTTGGTATAACTAAATTAGTCTTGCAAATATGTTACAAATTTAAATGTAAGTGTAAAAGTATACAAAACGCTAACTACATCGTATTAAAATATGTTTTGTTCCTAATACTTCAGATGGCGTTGGTTTCCGTTGCTTATATACCAAATATAAATACCATTTTGATTGGTTTGTTGGTTTGGTGTTTTATGGCGCAAAGCAACTAGGCTATCTTTGCTATACCATTTTGATGACTGTCGCGCAAATCTTCTGGATTCTGGTTTTGTAAGTACGTTATTTTCATAAACAAGAGTTTTATTTTGTTTATGAAAGTAAAAGTTTGTGCGAGCAGGTACCTTAAAATTTAACGCTTTTTTCCCATAAACAAACTTTTTCTTGAACATTTAAAAATAAACGTAAATCGTGTTTATGACAGAATAAAGAAAATGTGATTGTTTGCGAAAATAAGTGTTAAGTTCAAAATTTCCTTTTGTTGAAAATAATTTCTGGAATAACGTACTATTCGTAGTTAATTCATTTTAACGATATTGTTCTTTCTGTTTATTCTACGTAATTTAATGTGTTGCTTTACTCATGGCCACCAAAGAAAAAGTTTATTTCAACAAGAACGAAATTTAATGGACCATTTTCTAACTTTTAGTAAATTACTTACAGGCTTCGCTTAAAAAGAATAACATATAAACACGTAATAACGACAGGAGCAGCCAACTGAACGTAAACGTCTAGCCTGTCGTCGCGACAACGAATGATATCGTCTCGTGATAAAATACAAAGAATAGTTTAAGGCTTAAAGCAAGTGAGTTTTAACATTAATGTTATCTAGGTTGCGTGACAAAACGAAGCACGCCAATCAATCAAGCTTTTTTTTTTTTTTTTTTTCCTCGATCTACACTCGAAGTAACCATAACGTGTAGGGCTCCGAAGCGAAATCAACCTAAGTAGAAGTTGCTAAAAATTTGTTTTTATTCCCACTTGTTTGATCTATTTCAGTTTGTTTGATTAACGTTTTATTAATTTTCAAGGAGGTTTCGGAGTGTACCGGTTATGATAGACGTGTTTAATCATTTGAAGATGTACGGCGTGTTTTATTTATCAAAGTCAGACTTTATTTACGTCAAAATCCCCAACCAGGAAAGAGGAGAACATACGTAAAATAACTGGTTTTAAACAAAGAATAAAATATTTACGTACACGATGGGGATTAACATGTGATTTATTTCAAGTTTATAGTATGGCTTTTGTAGGAGATAATTTAGTTTTTACGTAGAAGTACTGGAACCGCGAGGAAATAAGGCCTAAGATATCGTTAACATGAAATTACACCATAAAACTGTGTATTTTAATATTTATAAGTAATGGGTTTATTGTTATTTTTAACTTGCTTATCGCTTTTTGAAATTTAAGATCAAATGTTTCCAGAACTAAGCTTATTGGTATGCACGTGATATTTACCCATAATGAAAAAATAGTTTCATATTTTTGTGAAGTAGATCGCTCTGGTATATAGTTTAATTATTTGTTTGGATCATTTAAATGTTTTTCTTTTATTGGTCATCTAACGCTGCTATTGAAAGTCTGTTTTTAGTTAATTGTTATAATCTGTATACTGTAAGAGATCCCTTAAAAATAAGCGTAATTGTTGTTTAGCAAAAGTAACATAAATAGGTGATAGATTGACGAGAAACAGTTTAGGTAACTTGGTTGTTTACCCAAGCATTCATTTAGTACGTTTGGCCATGGGTGACTACACAACTCTACATGATGCTATCCATAATAACAAGGGGAGTATAAATATTTATATGTGTAGCGGGGGGGGGGATATAGTATTTTGTGACCACCAAACTTAATACTTTGGAAAGTATTTATTAAGTGGTTGCATAATGTGTGTAATATTTACCATAAACACGTCTAATTATGAGAATTATTTCATATGTATATTAGTCTTAAGACTATTTATTACAATACTGTTATAATCTATATGATAGAAACAAACAAAAAAAGTCAAGTCATGATGCTTTCAGTAATGAAAACAACAGTAGTTGTAACAATCTGCATTGTTAATGTATTTTGTTAATATTGTGTGTCCAATAACTTTCTTTTAACCTTACTCAAATTAATCAAAAACTATTATCAAGTTTAATCATTATATATCTTCTAACTCCAAAACTCCTTTAGGTTGTGTGTGTAGGTGGCCTGTTGGGTAGTGTATCAGGCTGTAGCTTAATAGTCCAGGGTTTGAGCTTGTTATATACTTCTCAATTTGCTTTGTACTTTAAACTGTAAATGTGTTATAAAAGTAAGTCATTCTTTCTGATTGGGAGATGGTATAGATTTGTTACTGTCCTTCTTGTTAGAAGTTCTAAATTAAAGATGACCATGATATAACTGGGTTTTATCACAATTTCATTTAGTCCATTTTTTGCATAAGGTTCTTCCAACTAACAGTAGTAAATACCAAAATTCTATTATCAAAAATCTTGTGTTCAATTTAGATAGTTGTGTAACTTAAAAAATAGTTTTTTGTTATGTTTTTGCCACATGTTGCATAAAGAATTGCTGGCAGATTAATTGCTAATAATATGTGGAAATTTTTCACATGTTAAAACATTAGCACCACCAAATATATTTTAATTTTCATGAATAGACCTCAGCTCAGCGAGTGAAGAAGAGGAATCCGATGACTCTGACTCAAAAGATTTGAGTGGTTATGTCTGCCACCACTGCTGTACTAAAAGTAAGTGGTTTCCACTTTCAAAACAGGACATAACCAGCTGTATTGTTGAAAACTACAAAACAAAAGTTGTGTTGCATGCAGAGTTCTCTACTTCATGCTGTTTTATATATGCTGACTGTTTATTGTGTGTGTTTGAAAACATGTTAGTTAAATAGTATTTGTTTTCACTATCATAAAATTGTGTAACCCAAGTATCATGAGGAACTCCCTTACATTGGGTGGCTGCTGATTTAGGTGGTCCAGCTTTCATACAAAATTTTCAACTTGTTTTTTTCAATTACTTAAATTAAAGGGCATGTTTAAAACACTGCAAATAATAAATTTGAATTAACTATTTCTTCAAAACTTTAACAACAAAAAGAATAATATAGCAGTTCTATGTCACTAACTAGAAGATTTGATACACAACTTTTTAAGCTTCCAAAGACTGGCACCATGCTGGTAGAAACAAGGCTCTTCTATGTACGGAATGCCGTCTTTTCTTCAAAAAATACGGAGAGCTACCTCCTCTGCAGAAGAATGGAGAGCCTTCTCCAATCACACTCAAGTCTATTAAACAAGAAGAAGAAAAGCAGTCTCTTAATGGATCGCACGTCATGCAGACTCGAAGAAGTAAAGAGGTATCAATGGTTCATTTGATGTTTGTTTGTGTTATAACAGACTGATATGAGACATCATAGACTGCTAATATATGAAGAAGTAAAGAGGTATCAATGGTTCATTTGATGTTTGTTTGTGTTATAACAGACTGATATGAGACATCATAGACTGCTAATATATGAAGAAGTAAAGAGGTATCAATGGTTCATTTGATGTTTGTTTGTGTTATAACAGACTGATATGAGACATCATAGACTGCTATTTGATGTTTGTTTGTGTTATAACAGACTGATATGAGACATCATAGACTGCTAATATATGAAGAAGTAAAGAGGTATCAATGGTTCATTTGATGTTTGTTTGTGTTATAACAGACTGATATGAGACATCATAGACTGCTAATATATGAAGAAGTAAAGAGGTATCAATGGTTCATTTGATGTTTGTTTGTGTTATAACAGACTGATATGAGACATCATAGACTGCTATTTGATGTTTGTTTGTGTTATAACAGACTGATATGAGACATCATAGACTGCTAATATATGAAGAAGAAGTAAAGAGGACTATCAATGGTTCATTTGATGTTTGTTTGTGTTATAACAGACTGATATGAGACATCATAGACTGCTAATATATGAAGAAGTAAAGAGGTATCAATGGTTCATTTGATGTTTGTTTGTGTTATAACAGACTGATATGAGACATCATAGACTGCTAATATATGAAGAAGTAAAAGAGGTATCAATGGTTCATTTGATGTTTGTTTGTGTTATAACAGACTGATATGAGACATCATAGACTGCTAATATATGATGTTTGAAGTAAAAGAGGTATCAATGGTTCATTTGATGTTTGTTTGTGTTATAACAGACTGATATGAGACATCATAGACTGCTATTTGATGTTTGTTTGTGTTATAACAGACTGATATGAGACATCATAGACTGCTAATATATGAAGAAGTAAAGAGGTATCAATGGTTCATTTGATGTTTGTTTGTGTTATAACAGACTGATATGAGACATCATAGACTGCTAATATATGAAGAAGTAAAGAGGTATCAATGGTTCATTTGATGTTTGTTTGTGTTATAACAGACTGATATGAGACATCATAGACTGCTAATATATGAAGAAGTAAAGAGGTATCAATGGTTCATTTGATGTTTGTTTGTGTTATAACAGACTGATATGAGACATCATAGACTGCTAATATATGATGAAGTTTGTTTGTGTTAAACAGACTGATATGAGACATCATAGACTGCTATTTGATGTTTGTTTGTGTTATAACAGACTGATATGAGACATCATAGACTGCTATTATGATGTTTGTTTGTGTTATAACAGACTGATATGAGACATCATAGACTGCTAATATATGAAGTATTTGATGTTTGTTTGTGTTAAACAGAGGTATCAATGGTTCATTTGATGTTTGTTTGTGTTATAACAGACTGATATGAGACATCATAGACTGCTAATATATGAAGAAGTAAAGAGGTATCAATGGTTCATTTGATGTTTGTTTGTGTTATAACAGACTGATATGAGACATCATAGACTGCTATTATGATGTTTGTTTGTGTTATAACAGACTGATATGAGACATCATAGACTGCTAATATATGAAGAAGTAAAGAGAGTATCAATGGTTCATTTGATGTTTGTTTGTGTTATAACAGACTGATATGAGACATCATAGACTGCTAATATATGAAGAAGTAAAAAGAGGTATCAATGGTTCATTTGATGTTTGTTTGTGTTATAACAGACTGATATGAGACATCATAGACTGCTAATATATGAAGAAGTAAAAGAGGTATCAATGGTTCATTTGATGTTTGTTTGTGTTATAACAGACTGATATGAGACATCATAGACTGCTAATATATGAAGAAGTATAAGAGGTATCAATGGTTCATTTGATGTTTGTTTGTGTTATAACAGACTGATATGAGACATCATAGACTGCTAATTTGATGTTTGTTTGTGTTATAACAGACTGATATGAGACATCATAGACTGCTAATATATGAAGAAGTTTGATGTGGGAGACATCATAAAGAGGTATCAATGGTTCATTTGATGTTTGTTTGTGTTATAACAGACTGATATGAGACATCATAGACTGCTAATATATGAAGAAGTAAAAGTAAATGGTAAAGAGGTATAACATGTTTTTGATGTTTGTTTGTGTTATAACAGACTGATATGAGACATCATAGACTGCTATATATGATGTTTGTTTGTGTTATAACAGACTGATATGAGACATCATAGACTGCTAATATATGAAGAAGTAAAGAGGTATCAATGGTTCATTTGATGTTTGTTTGTGTTATAACAGACTGATATGAGACATCATAGACTGCTAATATATGAAGAAGTAAAGAGGTATCAATGGTTCATTTGATGTTTGTTTTGTTATAACAGACTGATATGAGACATCATAGACTGCTAATATATGATGTTTGAAGTAAAAGAGGTATCAATGGTTCATTTGATGTTTGTTTTGTTATAACAGACTGATATGAGACATCATAGACTGCTAATATATGAAGAAGTTCATTTGATGTTTGTTTGTGTTATAACAGACTGATATGAGACATCATAGACTGCTATATATGATGTTTGTTTGTGTTATAACAGACTGATATGAGACATCATAGACTGCTAATATATGATGAAGTTTGTGTTATAACAGACTGATATGAGACATGGACTCTATATATGATGTTTGTTTTGTTATAACAGACTGATATGAGACATCATAGACTGCTAATATATGATGTTTGTTTGTGTTATAACAGACTGATATGAGACATCATAGACTGCTAATATATGATGTTTGTTTGTGTTATAACAGACTGATATGAGACATCATGTTGCTATTTGATGTTTGTTTTGTTATAACAGACTGATATGAGACATCATAGACTGCTAATATATGATGTTTGTTTGTGTTATAACAGACTGATATGAGACATCATAGACTGCTAATATATGATGTTTGTTTGTGTTATAACAGACTGATATGAGACATCATAGACTGCTATTTGATGTTTGTTTGTGTTATAACAGACTGATATGAGACATCATAGACTGCTAATATATGATGTTTGTTTGTGTTATAACAGACTGATATGAGACATCATAGACTGCTAATATATGATGTTTGTTTGTGTTATAACAGACTGATATGAGACATCATAGACTGCTAATATATGATGTTTGTTTGTGTTATAACAGACTGATATGAGACATCATAGACTGCTAATATATGATGTTTGTTTGTGTTATAACAGACTGATATGAGACATCATAGACTGCTAATATATGATGTTTGTTTGTGTTATAACAGACTGATATGAGACATCATAGACTGCTAATATATGATGTTTGTTTGTGTTATAACAGACTGATATGAGACATCATAGACTGCTAATATATGATGTTTGTTTGTGTTATAACAGACTGATATGAGACATCATAGACTGCTAATTGATGTTTGTTTGTGTTATAACAGACTGATATGAGACATCATAGACTGCTAATATATGATGTTTGTTTGTGTTATAACAGACTGATATGAGACATCATAGACTGCTAATATATGATGTTTGTTTGTGTTATAACAGACTGATATGAGACATCATAGACTGCTAATATATGATGTTTGTTTGTGTTATAACAGACTGATATGAGACATCATAGACTGCTAATATATGATGTTTGTTTGTGTTATAACAGACTGATATGAGACATCATAGACTGCTAATATATGATGTTTGTTTGTGTTATAACAGACTGATATGAGACATCATAGACTGCTAATATATGATGTTTGTTTGTGTTATAACAGACTGATATGAGACATCATAGACTGCTAATATATGATGTTTGTTTGTGTTATAACAGACTGATATGAGACATCATAGACTGCTAATATATGATGTTTGTTTGTGTTATAACAGACTGATATGAGACATCATAGACTGCTAATATATGATGTTTGTTTGTGTTATAACAGACTGATATGAGACATCATAGACTGCTAATATATGATGTTTGTTTGTGTTATAACAGACTGATATGAGACATCATAGACTGCTAATATATGATGTTTGTTTGTGTTATAACAGACTTTGTTTGTGTTATAACAGACTGATATGAGACATCATAGACTGCTAATATATGATGTTTGTTTGTGTTATAACAGACTGATATGAGACATCATAGACTGCTAATATATGATGTTTGTTTGTGTTATAACAGACTGATATGAGACATCATAGACTGCTAATATATGATGTTTGTTTGTGTTATAACAGACTGATATGAGACATCATAGACTGCTAATATATGATGTTTGTTTGTGTTATAACAGACTGATATGAGACATCATAGACTGCTAATATATGATGTTTGTTTGTGTTATAACAGACTGATATGAGACATCATAGACTGCTAATATATGATGTTTGTTTGTGTTATAACAGACTGATATGAGACATCATAGACTGCTAATATATGATGTTTGTTTGTGTTATAACAGACTGATATGAGACATCATAGACTGCTAATATATGATGTTTGTTTGTGTTATAACAGACTGATATGAGACATCATAGACTGCTAATATATGATGTTTGTTTGTGTTATAACAGACTGATATGAGACATCATAGACTGCTAATATATGATGTTTGTTTGTGTTATAACAGACTGATATGAGACATCATAGACTGCTAATATATGATGTTTGTTTGTGTTATAACAGACTGATATGAGACATCATAGACTGCTAATATATGATGTTTGTTTGTGTTATAACAGACTGATATGAGACATCATAGACTGCTAATATATGATGTTTGTTTGTGTTATAACAGACTGATATGAGACATCATAGACTGCTAATATATGATGTTTGTTTGTGTTATAACAGACTGATATGAGACATCATAGACTGCTAATATATGATGTTTGTTTGTGTTATAACAGACTGATATGAGACATCATAGACTGCTAATATATGATGTTTGTTTGTGTTATAACAGACTGATATGAGACATCATAGACTGCTAATATATGATGTTTGTTTGTGTTATAACAGACTGATATGAGACATCATAGACTGCTAATATATGATGTTTGTTTGTGTTATAACAGACTGATATGAGACATCATAGACTGCTAATATATGATGTTTGTTTGTGTTATAACAGACTGATATGAGACATCATAGACTGCTAATATATGATGTTTGTTTGTGTTATAACAGACTGATATGAGACATCATAGACTGCTAATATATGATGTTTGTTTGTGTTATAACAGACTGATATGAGACATCATAGACTGCTAATATATGATGTTTGTTTGTGTTATAACAGACTGATATGAGACATCATAGACTGCTAATATATGATGTTTGTTTGTGTTATAACAGACTGATATGAGACATCATAGACTGCTAATATATGATGTTTGTTTGTGTTATAACAGACTGATATGAGACATCATAGACTGCTAATATATGATGTTTGTTTGTGTTATAACAGACTGATATGAGACATCATAGACTGCTAATATATGATGTTTGTTTGTGTTATAACAGACTGATATGAGACATCATAGACTGCTAATATATGATGTTTGTTTGTGTTATAACAGACTGATATGAGACATCATAGACTGCTAATATATGATGTTTGTTTGTGTTATAACAGACTGATATGAGACATCATAGACTGCTAATATATGATGTTTGTTTGTGTTATAACAGACTGATATGAGACATCATAGACTGCTAATATATGATGTTTGTTTGTGTTATAACAGACTGATATGAGACATCATAGACTGCTAATATATGATGTTTGTTTGTGTTATAACAGACTGATATGAGACATCATAGACTGCTAATATATGATGTTTGTTTGTGTTATAACAGACTAATATATGCTTCATTACCAGAACTTTTTAATAATCAGTCCTGTCGACTAACTTTTCCCAAAAGGTAATTTTTCAAACTTTACATATTTAATTGAAATTGTTCCTGTTTAAGATAAATTACCAATATTTCATATTAATTAACTTATTACTCGCATGAAGAAGGTATACATTTACAGTATCCTATTACTGCTCTACCTTTACTATTTTTGTTAGTTGTGTTTCATTCACGATGTTCCATAATCAGTTTTTAATTGATCCAATCTGTAATTCTTGTTGCTTTATCCATACTGTTACTATTTGTATTGATATGTTTCTAGTATTCATAGTGCTCTAATTTTGCTCTCTACATTGCTGTACCTTTTCTGTTTTTTATTAGTTTAATTTTATTATTTTCTGGTAAATAAGGGAAGAATGAAGTATTTTCTTTATAAAATGTGACAGTTCTTGGTGTTGCTAAATAAGTGGTATAACGACCATAGCGTGGGAAGAATTGTATATCCTTGTAAATTTAAAATAATAAAAAATGAAGAAAATAAGAAGGAAGTTTTTAAATTTATTCATATTTTAAAACTTAAATGGAATTTTGATCAGTTCTATTAAAAAATTTTCACTATAAATATATAAAAAATTATAGTTTGCAGTATGTCTTCTGTTTTATTCATATGGCTAGTAAAAACTAGATATTAGATTAACCTTTCACATTGTTTATTTTTAAATGAATGCAGTAAAATGTAATGTTTTTTTTTAAAACAAAGAACCAGTGTGTGGTTCATTAAATTCAACTTGGTCAGTTTTGTACTGTATAGTAAAGTGTTGATAAAATAGTATAGCCTGTAAAAATAATAAAATACTTGTGACAAGATCTTAAATCAGTGAGAAATGCTTTATAATGATGCTACACAGAATGATACCTTAAATTCTTCACTGAAGCAGTTAGGTAAGGAGAGATGTTGTCCATAAGTTGACACAAAATTACTTTTATCATTTTTGATTGCACACACATTTTCCTAAGAATTAGAGCTGTCAAATGAACATTGTAATCAGCATATTTTAATTTTCACTTAGTATTTTCTTTTCACCTTCATTCTTTTAACTCTAATATCTAGTGAACTTTCAAATTTTCCTTCATAACACTAAAAAAATACATGCAGAAATATGAAGTTTCTAGGGAAAACAGCTAAAAGAAACTTTCTTATTTAGATCCGAGTTAAGGTAATAATAGTACACTAAGATGAAAATATTAAACTGTAACTGTTAGTAGCTATTTAGGTAAAATACATCTCAGTAAATTTTGAGATTGTAATTTCTAGTTCTCATCTCTCTAAATGAAATAACCACTTGGAGAATATAAGTTTGAAGATGCTAAACTATCTAGTATTAGTTGTTTTTGGTTTTTTTTTAAACGTACATGTTGTTTGGGTAGTATGTATTTAAAAGCAATAATTTGTTTTGAACCGTCTTTTTACCTGTTTATTTCAAAAATGAAAGATATTAAATATAGACTGAACTCGTAAGTTTATTTCTTTAATTGTCCTTGCATCCCAAAGTTTGTTTTTTGTTTTAGTTGTAGAAACAAAGCAAGTATGACTGTTGTATGATTTGCAGAGAATTTAAAAACTTTCATTAGAATATTTTTTTTTATAATTTTGCATAATACTACATGAGAACTATCTGTGCTAGCCATCCCTAATTTAACAGTGTAAGACTAGAGGGAAGGCAGTGGGTGGTGATGACTAGCTGCCAACTCTTGGTCTACTTTTTTACCAACAAATAGTGGGATTGACTGTAACATTATAATGCTCTCATGGCTGAAAGGGTGAACATGTTTGGTGCAATGGGGATTCGAACCTGCGACCCTCGAATTACGAGTCGAATGCCTTAACCCACCTGGCCATGCTGTGCCTTGAAAATGTTGATGACTTAGCCATCTGTTATTTTAATTTCAAGATTAACTGTAAACAGTTATTTGTAATTTATTCATAATTAATCTCTAATTTGTGTATCTGAATCTTGGTACTGAGTTTGAGTACCATTTGTTTAAATACCATAAATTAAAAGAAACAGAAAAGGAAAATACCTCTTTTTTAACAAATGGGAGCAGAGCACATATTTATTGTGTAATACTATAATGTAAAGAACTATGCAGATGTTACAAACGTACGTAGGAGAGCAACATCAGTTTTTGTTTTAGAAAAGATAGGCATAGGCATTTATAATCAGTAAATTTCTGTTTAAAAAAAATTCTTGAGCTCATATAAATAATTAGTGATGAAATTATTTGTAGGCCTAACATTTTGCTTTATCAGATATGGATTACAAAAGATCTAGATTTTTTCATGAAAATAAATGTGCACAAAACTACCTTCTTAAACAATTTTGTGGAATTTCTATTTAATATATACATTAAGTAATTGTTCCAGGAAGTGACAGATAATAAATCTTAGCTTCTAAGGTAATTTTTGTTGTTGTTGTTGTTGTTTAGAACACCAAATCCTGAAAAACTACTTGCAAATATTATGCTGTTCAAAAGCTCTCCTTGACCATTATGAGTACGAAAAATCTCTACTTTTCATACTTCTCTTTATAATAATAGTTTGTAGCAAAATATAATTATTTAGACTTGTACGAGACTCTACAGTGGTATTGAATGGTTAAAAAGGCTTTAGTGAAGTGTAGTTGAAACTGACTTTTAATCCATAAGTTTTTGCATGTTATGCTGGAATTGTTTTCTCATTTTCCAGATAGTTATCATTGTACTTTATGAAACTTCAGTCATTTCAACTTTGCGGATAATAACATGGTTTGGATTAGTTTCAGCCAGAAAGATGTAAATGTTATCGGATGTTGTTTCTGTCCAATGGGTAATCAGGACTTTTGGCAGCTTGTAGATTTTTACAAATCTTACTTTTGAAACAGTGATTCAACATTAACAGTATTTCTTTTCAAATATACACTGACAAATAACAGAACAAATATAAATTTGTATTTCATTAAAAAAACAAACGCTCAAATCGAGAACATGTAGCTTACATTAGAAATACTACAAATTAAATAATTATGGCATCACTAAGATATAGAATGCTGATCTCATGACTTAGTGCATGGTAGTTCATTACTAGCTGCACCAAAATTTCAAACCCTTAACAAAGTACAGTTATAACATTAATGACAGTTGAAGTGTTTGATTTATATTCAGTTTCCATTAGTTTTAAGATATTTTACAATAACCTGTGTTATTGTATATTGGTTGACTTCTAGTTAAAGCCATAACATTTGAAACAAAAAAACTAAAATTGTGGTAACACAGCTGAAATGTTAATTTCTTTTCAGCTATATACAGTGAATAATCTTTAAACTTGTTATAGCAAAGATGCCTCAAATTAAAAATTATACTTCTGTAAAGTACAGTTTGAAAACATGAAAAATAGGTAAATTTTAATCATGACAAAGATTGTGGTATTCAATATAAATGTAACAAAATGCTGTCTGCAGGGGTTGATCATCATTATAAATGTATGTTTTTACACAGAAAGATTACATTAATGCTAAACATTTTAAACAAAATGGTTACATAACAAACTTTTTAAAAATGAACTTCTGCCCTCTAACAACCCCATGAATTTCCTTAAATTTCTTGTTATTATCTGTCTACCATTCATGGATTTTTAAGTTTACAGACTCAAGGTTGGTAGTTAAAACTTTGCCACCATATCATATAGTAATCTCTGTTAAATTGTTTTTTTTTTCTATTGTCCAAAGATAAAAACCTGCCAAATACTCCACAGAAGTAGAATCTATGTATCACCTCTTCATCTTTGTTTTGCTTCATTACATGTAGCAATTCATGTGCTCTGATTTCAAACAACACTGGTTGATTGAAAACGCATCAAAGAAGTTAGGTAGATCAGTGTTACAAGTTGTTTTTTTCTCAAGTACTCAAAATTATAAATATATCAAATCCCGTTTTGTGAAGAATAGATTTGAATAAATTGTTAAACAAAACAGAGAACTACATCAAGCAATGCATGACTTCAACCGATGTTTGTTCAGCTCCAAACACAATTTTTTTTCTCTACATTTGATTGGAAAAAAATAAAGTTCTCCATCTCAGGAAACAGAGGTGAAACAGGAAAATTGTGACCCCTATTGCAAATCTACATGCACACAGGATAAAAATTTCACACAGGTGGGAGTTGCACATTGTGTAATGAAAAAAGTTTTTTTCAGTATCATATATGTAAAGCAAGAGCTTCATTATTATATGATATGGTGGCAAAGTTTTAACTACCAACCTTGAGTCTGTAAACTTAAAAATCCATGAATGGTAGACAGATAATAACAAGAAATTTAAGGAAATTCATGGGGTTGTTAGAGGGCTGAAGTTCATTTCAGCAATTTGCAAGTTGCTCATAGCCATCATGCACTGTCACCCTTCCCAATTGCTGACACCCCAAGTGAGCAATGGTGCCACAGGTAATTAGCTAGTTCAACATAATTTTTAGACCTAATTTCTGAATTGAAAATTTCTTACAGTGTAGGGACCAGCAATCATATCAGTTATGGCATATATACAGATTCACAAGCTGTTCTTGTAATATCACATAAATAGGCAATACTAACACCATTTATAAAGACCTGTCAACACACAGATGTTTCCTGGACTTTGTATAGTAAAATTGTTATTTGGCAAAATTCATTGCATAACCAAACCCAAGGTCTTAACATATCTATTAAAAACTTTATCATCATTACAACCAGATCTATAGATCCTTTATTAAAGAAACCCCCTCTAACAGATGTCAGCACAGATAGCCCTCATGTTGCTTTGCGTGAAATTCAAAACAAACCAAACAGATATTCTTTCAGCTAAAACTGTTTCATTTAGTACAGTGATAGACAATTATCAATCTATGTTTCATGTACCTTAATTTGTGATTTGTGTATTAGTTTTATTTTAAAGTTTAAGTTTAAATGCATTTACCTTACTGTTCACTTCGTACTGCTATCAATGTTTTGACTGTATATTTTGTAATTTGTGTTTATTTTATTATCCAGTTCTTCTAAATATTTTTTAAACTTCATGTTGTTTGAGTTTGTTTTGAATTTTGTACAAAACTACACAAGTGCTATCTGCACTAGCTGTTCCTAATTTAGTGGTAAAAGACTACATGGAAGGCAGCTAGTTGTTACCATCCATAACCAATGAATAGTGGAATCGACCATCACATTATAATGCCCTCATGGCTGAAAGGGTGAGCATGTTTGGTGTGATGGGAATTTGAACCTGACTACCTGGCCATGCTGGGCCTTGTTGAATATCATTTGGATTTTTACTTGATTTCTATTTATATATACTAATACACCATGTGTTCAGACTTTGCTGTTGACAGAATTAATGTGTTATGAAGTATTTGACCCAAAATAATATACTACAATAATTGAAAACAAAACAAAACATGTATGTTGTGTTATAGTGTGATCATATGTTTAACCCATTCTGTGATTTGCCTTACTTTGTTCAACAAATACCATATCTTTGGTGATTTGTATGTTATGTATTACAATCAGTGTTCAGTGGATGGTATTGTTAATGCTGTTTTTGCTGATCTGTCAGATTTACCCTAAATTATTTATTGTAAACTCTGGAAAAAGCATTCCTATTCTTTACTGTTGTTTCATTGAAGTAATATATATCGTATATAAATCCAGGTATGAAACACTTGTTTATTGAGTACCTTTTCTGCAGAAATATAATAACAGTGCATAAAATAACTTTTGTTACATTTAATATATAAGTATAGTCTATTAAAAAGCAGAACTGATTTACTAAAGAAACCTACTATGGAAGGAGATAAAGAACTAAACAATGATTTTAATTTCTTCAACTGTCAATTTCGATATATATTGATTCTTCATGTCTGTTTAAATGTCTCTTAAGAAATCACCACAAAATAATAAATTGTGTTCTGTATTTCCCTTTAGCACCATATTATGCACCCCCATACAAATTTTAATCATCTAAGCAAGGCTTGGTCCAAAACCTAAGACATTAGATAGTTAAAGTATAAATATAAGAAACATGAATGCTTTGAAACCCAAACAAATTGATAAATTGCTAGTGTACAGCAGATCACGTGTATTGACTTGTTACGTGCCTGATTGTATCCATTGTTGGTGTACAGCAGATCATCTTCCTCTTCCAATGACTAAGACAGTGTAGTTTTAGAGGATTGTATCAAAACAACGTGTTGATTTTTCATTCATCCTTGCCTGTTGGTCTCGGTTTGGTAAAATATACTCTTTAGCGTCTATATGGTGGACTTTAATCCACTTTTTTTGATAATCCTTTGTTTCTTACAGAATCAGAAATCCAAGATGAACAAACATACAAATGGGAATGCATCTACTGCAGATACTAAAAATGGTAGTGATTCTCAAAACCTGAAACCTGAACCACAATCCCTCTCAGAAGACAGAGAAGAACAAGAGAAAGAGGTAAAACCATTCTAGAAGTTTTCTAGTATCTTAATATTTGATATAATGACATTTACAAGAAAAATATTGGTGCCATAACATACTGTAGTTATTAAAAAAGTGAAATGAAGAAAACATTTACATGACTGAAGTACTTGAGACTTGTAAAACAATTTCATTTAGTTAAGATTTATACCACTGTGATTTGATTATAAGATGTTTTTTGATTAATTATGAGGCTGTGAAATTTGTAGTCCCCTTGTAATCATGATTGACCAAAGACCCCTTTCCCTACTCTCGTCCATCGCATTCCTGGATGTCCAGATAACATTTATGTATATCTGCCAAATGTTCACTCATGGCTAACATTAATTCTTACAACATATCCATCTGCAGGCTGTTCAGTTATAGTATTGATTTTACAGGCCTAAGGGTATTATGACACTTGGTTGTTTTCTTATTTCTGATGGTTTCTGAAAATGATGGTTGACTTGTATTGGAGATCACCCTAAACTTGGACCAAGATGGTAACTGGTTTTCAGTGACACTGAATATAACAAATTTAATATTTTCATTTTTTCCACATTTTGGATTTTCTTTCTCTTGCACATGCACACAAACCAGGGAAACATTCAATCAATTATATTGTTTCAAAAAAGACTTAAATAAGGAAATGTGGTTAGTAGTTGACATTTTTCTTGTTTTTGTCATAATGCTTCATTTGCCTGTTCTGTAGCTTGAACAATTTAGATAGATTTATTTTATTTTAAAGAAATTGTTTGCTTATAATTTTCTTTTCATTCTGCTTTATTGTAGTGATTTAACAGTGCCATCAGTTTTTCATTAAAGATATTTGGTCAATTTTAAGAGCTTTGTTACAATGTTTTTTTTTTATAGTTCACATAAATTACAAATATTTGTTTTGCTTAGTTAGAGGTCAGGCACTTGCCCTACTTCATGAGCAATTATTTTATGCTATACAACTTTAATTCTTATTGTTGCCAAGTAAGACCTATTATTAGTTGTAATGTTTGTCCAATGAAGGGCTAAACAAAACACAAAGATGTTTAGAGTAAATATATTTTTAATTTTGATTTTAATTGTTAGAATCTGTTGTTAATCAAGGGACTAGCAGAAGAAGATCCATGTAAGAGTAGGAAAAGGATGCGAGACAGCAGTACAACTGAAACAGAAGTCAGAACTTCTCCCAAGAAAAAGAAATCCAGTATAGAGAGGTCATTTAGTCCTACTGAATCATTAAGCACAGACAGCAGCAGTGTGTGCAATGAAGAAAATGGAAATGAAGGTGATAATGAGGAAGGAGATGGTGAAATATTCAGTACTCCTCCTTCTCCAGTCTATGATGTAATTCAGCCATTTGCCGAGAACATGAAGTCGGAGCAAGAAGAAAGGTTTGTGTCTTATGTTTCTTTCAAGATTGGTATAATTTAACATACCAGAGAAGTATACACTTAGTGTAGTACTATTGTGATAGATATTGAACTGTGCAAGATTTGGAAAAGCAAAGAAACTGTTAAAACTCTTAAAATGAGCAGTATGATGTTTGGTATTTTATTTTACTGAAATTACCTCCAGTAGGCCCCTCGGTGTGGAATCCTGTACGTGGTGAGGGGACCTCCTAGGGAAGGTTCTGTTCTTTCAGTTTACCTCCTCTGGGATCTAAACATCCACCCACGTGTTTGCCGTGCGTGGTGACCTGTGAAGGGGAGGAGAGGATTCTGGTGGTTGAGGGGTCTAACCCTAACACACCCCATTTTCAGCCTTAAATTCCTGTAGATGGGCAGCCTTTGGATGGCCTCCCCTTGGGTCAATCGGCTGGTCCACTTGGGCTAGAGTCAACCAAGTACCAGTGTTGGAAGTTCTCAACAGGTATTGTGGACATGTTGTCTGATGCTGGTGTTTGGGTATAGTGCTCACGAAACCCTGGTGTTGCTGCAATGTCCTTGCATGACATTGTAGTGCGTCCCCTTGTAGGGCTCCATGGTGGGTGGGGTCAGTGGGGACCAAAATTTTCCTTTTTTCCTATGGATCCTTCAACAAAAAATTTAAATAAAATAGTGAAAAAACAGTCAATAGGTAAATGACCACGTCTTGAAGACTCTGAGCAGCAATCTGTAACACTTGTACCTCATTTTTTTATATTACATTCTCTTTCAGAAAAACCTTTAGGGCAAATGTCCCCCTTTTATTCAGAAGGGACTAAAGGGACTTGCTGGCTCTCCAAAGTCAGTAAAGAAGCTTTGATCTGGAGACATATTGGTTGAAACATCCACATACAAACACAGTGAACTCCTCTTGAATTCAAAGGCAATTGGGGATGTACCTATTGAGGTTACCCCTCATGCTACCTTGAATTCATCACGAGGAGTTATTGTTGAGAGGGATTTGAAGAATGTCCCCGATTCAGAGATTCTCGCTGGTCTCTCCACTCAAGGAGTTTCTGCAGTGAGGTGCATCTCCACTCGCAAAGACGAAGTTACTGCCAACAGATATCCTTGTTTTGACATTTACATCGCCACCTGCACCTGCCACCATCAAGGCAGGTAATCTAATTTGCAGGGTATGGCTGTACATTCCAAACCCTCTTCGATGTTTCCAATGTCAGAGGTTCGGCCACTCACAGACATCCTGTCGTGGTTCCCTGACATGTGCTCGTTGTGGTGGTAAGGACCATGGTGCCTATGAGTGTGATGTGGGCACACTTTGTGTCAACTGCAATGGTTCCCACCCTTCCTACTTTCGTTCTTGCCCAAAATGGTTGGAGGAAAAAGAGGTGCAGCATTTGAAAACGACCCATAACATTAGTAATCCTGAGGCTTGGAAATTGCTGCTGCACTTCATTCCACAACTACAGTGGGAGTGCAGACAGATTTCTCTGTACCTCCAAGAGAATCATTTCCAAAACAAATGAAAAGCCTTTTGACCTCCATGGTTAAAAAGGTTGATGAATCGACTTCTACACCCATCTCTGTTCCTCCCATACAGTCCAACATATCTCAAGATCCACATCCTTCAGTTTCATATACAGGCATTTCTTCTGATACTTCTTTTTCTCTAACCCCATGATGCAAAACAATCATTCGTTTGCATCCTCAGTCACTGGAATCCCCTTCCAACAACAAAGACCCGCCCATTCGACCCAGGGCAGGATCCATGGAGGTTGATAGACCTCCTCCGAATAAGGACAGTAAGGACAAAAGACTTGGTCATAAACAAAAGGGTTCTCCAGCCACTTTGCCTACCCGTCATTAAAAATGGCCACCTTGATACAATAGAACCGTCGAGGTTTATGTTCTAATCTGGATGATATCAAAACACTGATTGCTTCCTACCATCCTGTATGTCTTTCCTTACAAGAAACATTTCTAAAACCTGCTGATACAGTCACCATTCAGCAGTTTTCTCTGTACAGAAATGACAGGCTGTGTGATGGACGAGTACATGGAGAGGGTGGCACTATTGGTTGATCAGCATGTGCCCACCCTGTCTTTGTTTCCTTGGGTCATACCATCACTGTTTGTTCTCTCTACCTGTCCCCTGGAGAGACATGTGATCAATCAGACCTTGATGCTCTCATTGAACAGTTGCCGTCTCCATTTCTAATCCTGGGGGACTTTAATGGACATCATCCCCTGTGGGGAAGTGCTGTTATTGATAGGAGGGGTTGCTCTGTAGAGCATATGCTCTCTGATCATAATCTTTCTCTTTTCAATACTGGTTTTTTCACTTATTTTCATGCACCTAGTCAGTCCTTTACTGCTATTGATCTTTTGGATTGCTCCCCTTCATTATTTTCCCATTTTTCATGGACAATAATCCACTAGGCAGTGATCATTTTCCTATCCTTTTGAGAGAGACTGGCCATGGTCGATGCCACTCTACCCGCATGCCCCAGTGGAAGCTGGATCAGGCAGACTGGTCCACTTTGACTGCTCTCACAGAACTTGATCCTGCCATCGTGAATCAGCCATCAATAGACAACTGTGTGGCAGCGGTAACTGACTGTATTATACAAGCAGCTGCTCAGTGTATTCCTAAAACCTGGACACGTTTTCCACAATATCCTTGTCTGTGGTGGAATCCTACTTGCCACTTGGCACGGAAGGGTCAAAACGAGCCTGGGATACTTTCCGTAGATATCCCACACTTTTGAACCATATCGCTTTCCAATGGGCCCTTGCACATGCTAGGTGGGTAAGATGTCAAAGCCAGAAGGAATCATGGATTAGGTTCACAACTAGCATATCTTCTACCACCAGTTCCAAGGTCATATGGGACAGGATTCGAAAGGTCAGTGGGCACTACAATTCTGTTCCCCTCTTGATCGTACTCTCTGATGGTCAAGAGGTAGCTGACGTCCGGAGCATCGCCGATACTCTAGGTGAAAGCTTTTGCCAGGTATCTAGCACTTTTGCTTGTTTCTCCACTTTCTTGGCCATCAAGACTCAGACAGAGTGTTCAACTCTTTCCTTTCGAACTGACTGTCTCTTTGATTATAATTGTCCCTTTACACTGATGGAACTGAAAATGGCCCTTCATCGGTCTGGCAGTACATCTGTTGGATGAATTGGGTCTGTCCTTGGAAAACATTGCAAAATCCACTGGTCAGCCCAAATCCCCATGGCTTATTACAGCCCCCCAAATGTGACCTTTCTTTAAGTCATCTGAAAAAGGCAGATACTCCCGATTGGAAGTACCGTCTTTTATTTACTGAACATCTTTCGAACAACCTTTTTATTTCAATTTATACGGATGGTTCAAAATCAGGTGACTGTGGGCTCTGCCATGGTTTGTTGAGGTTGGTGGTTGCACACAGAATCCCCTCTACAGCTTTTGTGTTCACTGCTGAACTGCATGCCATATCTCTTGCCCTGGATCATATTGAAGCTGAGCAGTACTCCGACTGAACTATTTATACTCACTCCCTTAGTTCTCTGCTGGCCTTGGAATCACTTCACGTTGGCTCACACCCTGTTCTCGCTGATATTCAACACCGACTGGCCCATTTCTCAACATCTACTTCTATCCAGCTTTTCTGGATACCAGGCCACGTTGGTATTCGCAGGAATGTGCTTGCAGACATGGCAGCTAAATCTATCTGCTCTGGCACTATCACCACTGTGCCTATTCCGTACATGGACTATGGTCCTGTATTCAAGGCTCGGCTTCATGCCAGCTGGCAGTCCGCTTGGGTGAGCAACGTGAGAACAAGCTTTTTCAAATAAAACCCTCTATTGGGCTTTGGCCATCTAGCTTCCGTAAAGTTGAGAAGGAGGAAGTTGTTCTGACTAGACTACGCATTGGTCACAGTTTTTTAACTCATCGTTTTCTTTTATATGGAACTGATGCACCAGTGTGTAGTTTGTGTAACACTCAAATCACTGTAAGCCACATTTTACTTTCCTGCCATCGTTATGACTCTCAACGACGGCACTATTTTAAACATGTTTTGTCCCAGGATTTGTCTGTAACATTGAACAGTGTTATTGGTGATGGTGACACTGTCCATCTTGATAAAGTTTTTAGTCTTTTAATGGCCATTAATCTTTTTAACCTCATTTAAGTGTTTGATATTTATTCATTACACCTTTTTAATTGTGGTTTCGTTTTCAGAGTCTCTTTCTAGTTCAATTTGACAATGTAAAATGGCCAGAACATTAAATAACTCGACACCAGGACTGGAAAGGCCAACTTCAGGTGACTAACGCTGCTGTTTGAACTATCCATATGAACTACTCGTTAGTCGTCCTGGCGGGTTGTTATTACACTTTTTTGCTGCATGTCATTTAACACTTTTATTACTTTACCTTTTAGTACTGGCCATAATGACACATAACCTAGAACCAGGAGTGGAAAGACCAACTTCAGGTGATTGACAGTGGTTCTTGTACTTATCTGTTAGTCTTCCTGGTGGGTTATGATCATTACCATTTTGCTAGAGAAGGTCCTTTACAACTTCTCTTACTCTGCTTTCTCTCCTAACTTTGTAGACTAGGTGTCACCATTGGTTTTATACTTTTTCTGTTGTTCATTGATGTTTTGTTTTACCTTCATTCCCTTTTATGTATTTTACTACATTTAATTTATTTTTACCTTTTTACTGGACGTTTGGCGCAGATAGCCTAGCTGGTTTGTGCCATAAAACACTAAATCAATCAATCAATCACCTCCAGTAGGATATGGTTATATATCTCATGAACATTTTAGCCAAATGACCATATCCTGTTGAAGGTCATTTGGCTAAAATGTTGACAAGGTAATTCTTATTCCTTTTAGAATATCTTAGAATTTTTAACTAGAATGATAATGATCACAAAAAATATATGAAAAAGGCAAAATATTAAGTTATTTGAAACTTACTCACTATTCTTTTCTATATGGATCCTAATAAACTTTTTTTTTAGTTCTGTTTGTTTATGTAAGATCCTGATGTTAAGTCTTCAAACTTTCCCAAGCAACTGGTAAATGTAGTTTTATTTACAGTTAATATACTAAGGGCATTGTAAACATTTCCCTTCAGTTTTCCTTCAGTATTTTCCATAGGAAGTGCCACATTACACTGCTACATTGGTAGTGAACTGGTGCATAAGAAACAGAAAAATATTGCTTTTCTGCAACTGTTTCAAAAAATAAACTATTATAGTAATTTAAATTACATGTCAGTTTGAACATGATGACCAAGATAAGAGAAAATACAATTGCAAGCTTTACTATTGTATGCTTGCTCTTGTGTGTGTCTGGCTTTATTTTCACTTTGTTACAAGCTCAAGTGTGGTAGCTAAATTAAAAGGGAGGAGACAAGGTTTATTTGTCTGAATGAAGGAATGGAACATACGTCTTAAGAGCACCTATTACAACCTATTAAGAATTACACCTATTCTTAGAGTGCTAAAGTGTCACAGTTAATGGCATGCTGCAGTATTTTCAGATTTAGTTTGTACTTAGGGTGGTGTTTTAACACACAAGTTAGCCTAGGATGTGTTACTTTATTGTTAATCTGCTTATAATCTTTGTTCCAGTAGTTTGATGTTGTACATTTATTGTTAGTTATGGGCTATAAACTGCAGATGGAAATACTCTTAGTGTGTAGCAAGTTATTTTGCATCTTATCACCTGCTTTTAAACAAAAAATCTGAATCTTGTTTCATTGTTTTTATTGAATTTAACTTTCAGTAATAGGAAGTAATGATTTTAAGTACTGATCCAGTTATCACTGGTTTACCTAAAAAACCCATAGAATTTTACTCTTGGTGCTGAGAAACCCAATTGAAGTAAAAATGTATCTCAGAATGGCTGGTATGGGTATTAACACTTTTATTGACAAGCAGAGAATAATGTTCTTGTTAACCTGAAGACGACCTAGGAAGGCCAAAATGATGTTCTATGCTTTCCTAGTAAAAGTGTTAATATCCATACCACCCATTTTGAGATACATGTTTACACCATAAATTCTAGTTTTAAATTAAAGGAATTTTTACTTACAATTCTTCTGTGTGTTTTTGTGTGCTAGCCATTTAATATTTATAAGTCTTGTAGAATGTAGGTTTATTAAGGTCTAAAAATTTTAACTGTAATTGTGCAACTGTTTTACTCTTAAGTATAAAAGTATAAAAAACACAGAAACAGTAACTGTTCTAAAATCTGAGCTATTGTTTTATAAATTTGAACTAGTTTCTAATTCACGCTGGAATGAAGTTAGAGGGGGAACAAAACATTCTTCAGGTTTATAGAACTTTCCTCTCATTTCACTACAGTGCAAGAGAAATGGTGAAAGTGGAAGTTCAAGAAGATGCCCAAAAATTTCTGAAGTAACTGAGAATCAAAGTCCAGATGCTTCTTTGTGTGGGAGGAGCCAGAAAGAGTTTTGTCTCCTAAGATTGAAGTTGAACCCCTTCCACTGGCCAGTGAAAGTGAAAATTCATTGCAACAGCAAGTCTGTAACTCCTTTGTTGATGCTGCTGTATCCTCTTATCCATCTCCCATTTTGTTGTCATCAACATCTTTGTCACCATTGATCAAAGTGAAAGAAGTGATTACGGATAGACCACAGCATGTTTCACCAACTCATGAAAATACCAAACAGTCTCCTTCTCCACTAAAAATACCAATCTTTCATCCTGGTTTACCCATAGATTCACACATGCCCCTGAAAAGCCAGTTACCAAGAGTAAACGAGGTTTTAGACCAGTTAACACCATCAATTCAAGACTCCTGTATTCATACACCACCTCTAAAACCTCAAGAGATCAAAAAAGAACCACTTGATCATCAAGAACTTCCTCCTGAGTCTTTATTTGTATTTAGTAAACCACAATTATCAGAAGCTTCAGGGATAACCTCTTTGACATTGGAACATTCATCTGCTGTAGCTTTTGCTACAGAATCTAAACCTCATAAGCTGCTTTCAACCTCTGTACCTGCAGATGAGACAGTAGTAAAATCTGCAGTGAGTACAGGACAAACTTCATCACCATCACTGTCAGTGTCAGCTGTGATAACATCAACAGCTTCAACTGTTACCACAACTTTACCTCTGCTACAACAATTGTAACAACCACAAAATCAGTCACAAAACCAATTCCTTCTGGCATACAACCATCAAATTCATCACCATCTTCAATACATCTTTGTCAGGAAACCCTTGTGCCTCCCAGCTACTCCTATCGACCTTACTTTTCACCCCACTTGCATCCTACTGGAATGCCCCTACCTCATATTCCCTATCCTCCATTATCTCCAAATCATCAGCAGTCATCACCAAAAGTGAGGGTTTCTCCAGCTTCATCTCCTGTGTCTGGAATTCCAAATCATCATGGGTCAGAGAGAATGCCTTCCAAAGTACAAACACCTTCCTCTAGTAACTGTCTCTCAACAGGAAATAGATCCTCTCCTCCACCTATAATCACTACTTCATTTCCTGGAAAGCCATCATCTGCTTTTCATACACCTCTAACATCAACAACCTCCTCCTCTTCTATTTCAGTATCCAGTACAGTTTCCACAAAAAATAATTTAATAGAACCTTCTCCTTCTAAAGAAGCCAAAAACAAAAATGTGTTGCCAGAAGTCATTAAAAGTGAACCATTTGGACGTTTCCCACCACACGAGTCAAGTTCTGGAAACAAAGGACAAGATGCTGAATGCCACCGCAGTGAGTCAGCAATGTAAGTTTGTAATTTTTCTTTAAAATGTAAATATAAAATTATGAAGTTTGATGCATCATAAAAAAAAAAAAAGCTTGTGAGATATTACAAAGAAATAAAAACAAATTTAACAAAGAAGAACCCCGGTAAACAGTTCATCATTACCATGTAAATTTGCAACAAAAGTGAAATATGGAAGATTAAGAAATTTACCTTGACAGTACTAAACCTGTAATAATAATAATAATAATATTATGCTAAAATGACAGCCATGAATAAGCTTAAATAATAGATATACAAGCCATTTGTAAAATATTTATGAAACTTATTTTTTCATGACATAACACTGTTTATGATTGCTGTTAATGCTACACATATTTTGTATGTTTAAATATTCATGTTTAACTGTTTAACATGGGTTTTGATTTTAGGTGCTGTAAGTCTAAGTGTTGCTTTGGCATTTATTTTATGAGGACATATTTTCTTGAATCATGATTACATGTAATTTATTATGATTATAAAAGTTTAGTAATTGGGAATGATGGATTGAACTCCTTGTTCAAACATTTGAAATTTTGTGGATTCAAGTCTCAGTAGGCTGGGAATTCTGTGTTCAGATCTTGATTGTCTTTTGTTTTATACCATGATTGCATGCTTGCTTAATAGGGATGCATGAAAGGGATCTTTCAATCTCAAATGTTGAATGTAGCAGTTCTCTATTCTACTGCTTAATATATACTTAAGAAAAGAAAAAGTATAATCAAATAAATAGATGGAAGTGTTGGGCTCAAATATTCCTCTACAGTAGGTGTCTGCAACTTGCTGTTGATAACTTCAATGATAAATGAACAGCATGCACTCTGCTTGTTTTAAAATAATATATTAGAAGCAAGTTAAATGTATGTAAAAAAAATTCTTTACTCTGTGTATGTCATAGCTGTATCTTAAATACTATGCAGCTGTCTTTCTCCTTTCCCAACAACTCAACAGTATTAGTGTATTGCTCACTTATGTGAATTACCACAGTTGTATCCTGAACTTTCAGTACTCATCTGCTTTGTGTAAGCCTTTTTAGTCTTACATCTGAATAATTGTCTTCTCTTTGTCAAAGTCTGCACAAACTTTAGAACACCTTTTAATGAGACAAATTATTCTCCTAAAGTGTTAGAAAACAGTTACTCACTTTAACATACAACCATTAGCCTATTCACTTCTATAACAGTTAACTTTAAGTTTTCCCACTTTTCTGTGACCAGAACTGTCTTTTACTTGGCTTTACTTTTGGCTCTCTTATATCTCACTTTTTCTGTCTGCTTACTGCTGTTTATGTCTATCACTTAGGCCTTTCAGAAGTCTGTGTCTTCAACATAAATGGATTGTATGTGACATGTGACATTCAGTTGCCTCAACATTAATAACTTTCAAATACAACTTCCAACAACTGTCTGCTTTTAACTCTTATTATTAAAAAAACCCAACAAAAACTAAGTAATCATGAAATGTTCACTCAAAAAATAAAGTAATTAATATCTACACTCAACAGTCTTTTTATATCTTAAAAAAAATATATTATTTGATTAAAGGATCTTGGATCTTTCCAGTAAGCAGAACCAAACACACTATGCTCATAATTTGCATTTATATTAACTTTTAAGTGCTTTCAAGAGATGTCCCATATCAGCATCATAAAAATCATGGTATCTTTGTGCATATTTTTTTTCAATGTCCTTCATTGGAATGGAGTAAATAACACTATGTAACACAAATTTAACCTATTTTGCTATGTAAAATCGGGCAAATTTGTACATTTTCATTTATATAAGGTCTGAATAAAATAACATATGAATCAAGATTTACTCGTATTTATACTAAAGTTATACAAAAATGAACAAAAATGTTTAGAAGTGAGTAGTTTTTTGAGATTTGCGACTGTAATGTAAATCGCTTTCACGTATCAGCCCTCGAATATAGTCTCCCATCATGTTTTCCTTATGTGTTCCCAGGTCACAAAAGTGAAGTTTGAAGAGAAAAATAGGTATTTTCCATTTACTTTAAGCATAAGCAATTGAGAAATAACATTTTCTGTCCAGGGACAAGAAAAAGTAATTTTGTTGCATAGTGTTATTACATGTTAAATCTTTTTGCTAAAGAACATCATAAAATTTAACATTTAAACTGTATATTTGGTGGTTTATCTCTCTTCAAGTTAGACAAAACTTATGACCTAGAATTTGTAGTATAATCTAGTATTTTAAATTAGGTTTCTGTTGAAACATTTTTATAGCGTATTCCAGTGACAGTCACTCTGACAATAATTGAGTTTTTTGTATGTGTGGAAGTGTTTGTTTGTTTTTCAAAGATTGATGATAACCTTTATCTCCTTGTGCAAACATGATAAGGAAAGATAAACTTTGATTGGTTAAAATCTGTTATTCTTGCTAGTGAGCCTTTGTCAGTAATGTTAATCTGATACTTTTGGATGTTTTGAAATTTTCATGCCAGATTTTTACGAAGGCACACGCATGCAATAGACTTCAACTCTTGTGCACGTACAGACCTTGTGTTTAAGCCTGTGCCAGACTCAAAGCTAGCTAGGAAACGTGAAGAGGTTGCAAGGAAGGCTGCAGAAAAGGAGAAAGAGGAAATTAGGGATAAAACAGTAAGTATATTAGTTGTTCACAAATGTGAAATGTAATCAAACTGTTTAACTTAGTTCTATGTTTATGGTCACGATGAAACTGGTGATAAATTCATCAAGTTTCTAATAAGTTTATCTATGGAAAAATTTTTTTGTAAATGGTGCCACTGTTTATAGCACTATAATATGATTTATCTGTTTATTTCAGGGCTAAATAGAAAAGTGTAATACACAGTTTCTGTAAAAGGTTTAGGATCCAAACTTTCATAGTTCTGACATTCACATCAAGGATATCTTAATACATTTACCAGATAGTTTTGGTTTTTATATTCACTGCCAACTCAATTGGTACCAAAAACTTTTTTCTCTCCATCATGTTAGAAGTCTGCAGAAAAGAGTTACTGTGGAGAAAAGTCAACTTCAAACTCTCACCGTGGAGAACCTCACCAGCAAGCAAGTGTTGAAAGTACAATTTCCAGAGGATACTCAGATATGCCAGCCCTCCGTCAGCTCAGTGAATATGCTCACCCACATGCTATGTACTCCCCCAGTTATGTTCGGACCACAACAACTGGCCAGTTTACCCCAATCACTACTGCATCAGTGCCTATTGGAGTGCCACATCCAAGCATGGATCCTTTGTTGCAATACCAAATATCAGCAGGAATGTATGGTGCTTCTGCTCGTGAAAGGTGGGTATATTTTGAGGGAATTTGTAAACAATTATTTTAAAATATTTTTGTCATATACAAAATGCTTATGCTACATAAGTACATGAATAGATGGCTGTCTTTTATGATACATGTATAAACCATACAAGAATGTTTGCTGATATATAGTAATGATTTGTCTGACAGTTGGTATGTCTGGGATAATTCTTGCATATTAATATTAAATTACATTTGTAACAGTTGGAAAATACACAACAAATGAAAATTATTTGACACAGGTTTTATCATTATTCCAAATCATTTGTGGTTCCTTTTCAACATAGATTGTTAAGATATAGTGCAGTAGATCTTGACATAAATTTGGTTTACTTGTAATTTAAACAGACTTTAATATTATTTATGTCAGTTTCATTTACATGCATTTATGTAATTATACTTAAATGGTTCTCGACAGTAGAACCAGGAAATTAATTTTATACAGTTTTCAAATTTATGTATATTAGTTTAAAATGTTAAGAGTGTATTTCATTTTGATCCTTTTAGGCTTGAAATGGAGCTGGAAAGAGAAAAAAGAGATCGTGACTTTCAAGAGAAACTAAAAGCCGAAATAGAAATGAAGGCACGACTACAGTCAAATGCTTTTGACCCTCATTGGCTAGAATTTCAGCGTCGTTATGGATCTGTGGTCTCTGGAGCTGGAATGATTCCCAGTACTTCAAATGCCAGTCTTCATGACTCTCCATTCAATGTCTACGCTTCGTACGACAGAGAACGTCTCGAGCGACTGGGTATCCCCACCACTATGTCTGAAGCAGGACATCCCAATCTTGACTGTTTGACTGCAGAACGACTTCATGGTGAACGTCTGGCTCTGGCCACAGATCCTCTTGTCCGGGCTTCAGATGGCAGGGATAACGCCTGATTTTCAGAATCATGCCCATACCCATGCCCACACCCATGCACATGCCCACACACATTTACATCTCCACCCACAAGATGCCATCTCTGCAGCTGCTGCTGCAGCAGCTGCCATCTTTGGTGGGCCACATCATAACGATCAAGCTCACCCATCATCTGGTCCACACCCACTGTTGCCACCTTCAGTTTATCCTCCTCCACGTGCAGGGTTTGCACCTCCTAGAGGAGATATGTTGTACCCAGGCCAAGGTTTATTACGACCTGCTTATGAAGACCAGTTTGCTCAACAGGTCAGTGAATTTTGTGTACATTCTTTAATACATGCAGTAGGATATAAGTGTTCAAAACTAAATGAGCATGATGTATCCTAAACCTTCTCAGCACTGTTTTGGTATGTCAAAATAAACACCTACTCAATGTTACATGGTTAAGGCTGGATGTAAACCTACTCAACACTAGATAGATATTGCATGATATAAGCATACTCAAGTTAAGACAGGATAATAATTAATTATACACACACACATAAACTTGCTGGACACTTGACCCATAAGCTAAGGGACTCAGGTTATAAATCCCATTCATAAATATGCTTGTCCTCTCAGTTGTGGGGACATTATAATGTTACAGTTAATCCCACTATTTATTAGGTAAGAGTAGTTTAGGAGTTGATAGTGGATGATGTTGACTAGCTGCCTTCCCTCCAGCTGTTTACTGTTAAATTAAGAATAAGTAGTGCAGATAGCTTACAAGTAGCTCTGTGCAAAATATGAAACAAACACTAGACAGGTAAAACAATATAAACCTGCTTAACCATAGGTAAATGTGGTAGGGTATAAATCTTCTTAGATTTGATAGATATTAAGGTTTTATCTTGTAGTTCATCACTAAGTGATAATTAGTTAATGTTTCAGTATCTTTAGTTAACAGCAGCTCACATGGCTCAGCAGGAACATATTCATCGACAAATGCTGATAGAACGAGAAATATTGTCCCGCACAGGAGGAGCTGTTCCACCTCAACTTCTGGCACAGCATGAGGAATTCCTTCGGTAAGACGTCAACCTGTTTTTCTAAAGTTTGATGCATTTAATTGTGAGGAAATTAAAAAACAAGTTTTGTTTCAGAAACTTCAAATCATAGAAAGAGTTTTATCCCATCACTTTATGGTATAATATTCAGTAATGTATTTTGTTGTGTTTTGTAAAGTGTAGAAAAACAGCTAACAAACTTCTTTATGTTTTAATGAATGTGTATGACGTACACATGCTATATATTAAATACTCGTACTGAATCAGATGTTGTAATCTGATTTACAAGCATCATATGCTTGTACAGTAGGTTTGACTTGGTACAATGTGTCATGATGTAAACATTTATCAAAATAAATGACTCTTCTATAGATGTCACAGAGCACACAAAACATAATCTGTCTCACAACAAACATATGCTGATGCATTCTGAGTAGTCAAATGTCTAATGTTAAGTTTCTATGTACCAAATTATAGTATCTGGCTGACTGTTAGAACATTTGATGTTAGTTTTGGTGATGTTACAGTATGTGGTTCGTTGTTGGTGTATTTAATGTTACTGTCACTTAGTTTACAGTGTATGGTTCACTGTTGGTTCGTTATACTTCCCATTATTGAAACACTTTTTAATTGTAAGAGGGTTAATATTTTAAAGTTTGTACAATGTCAGTAAAACTCATCAGTGAAAACTAATTTCAAGACATCTTGTCTTATTTTAGCCACCAGCAACAACACGAACGTGAAATGAAACTCCAAATTGGAAGAAGCTGCTCGTGGGGTCAGCATCACTGAACTGACGAACTGTCCCGTCATATTTCTTTTTATACTGTTGATTATTACGTTGTTGTTGATAACTGAAGACCTATAAATATAGTAGAATAATCTGGTGGTTTGTAAAGTACTGATTATAACTTTGTGGAGACTTGAAAGAGTGACTTAAGATAGTTGTGAAGACTTTACACAGTTAATATCATAACTGTAAGCTATTATTTCTCTTCCTATAACACTAATAACAACAGAATAGCTATATTTGTTCCTGATAGGTGTTTTGAAATGAATATTTTTTTTCACTGATTTGTCAAACTAGGGTTAACTTTTTCTCAAATTAGAGAAAAAAAAATCCTTAATTTTTCTTGTGATTGTTGTTTTTTTGGGCTCGTTTCTCTGCAGCAGAATGTGATATTTATAATTTTTCCTCATCTTCAACAACTTTTGAATTTTATAATTTTTGTGTTTAATTAACTGTCAGAATTTGATGTTCTCTGCATCTATTTAACATAGATTGTAACCTGAATTGTGATTCATTGCTTTAATAAGAATTTCAGTCGTGCCGTAGTTTGTGTTCAAATCTGGCATTAGAAATATAAAAGGTTTACACTGGTGTGTTTGAGCACTGGATGAAAATGTAGTTAAAAAAATGCAAGGTTAAAAAATGTCTGTAGAACCCATGATTTCAAATTGGTCTGTTACGAGAGAAAATCAAAAACTTTAAAACGTTTTGGCCCATGGGTACAACAGAAATTAAATTGAAAATAGTTTTATATAATAAAAAAAACTGTTGTAAACATGTGTGCTGTAAAATATCTTACGTTAGAAAGATAGTTGACTATTTATGTTACAGGATTTGGTGGTACTAACAAGTCATATAAAGGATATAATTGAAAATAATTATCTCGTAGACAAAAATAGTAATAATATTAGTCCCCTTAAAGTGGTGGATGTTTTTTTTTTAAATCGTCGTTTAACCAATCAGTATGACAAGCTGACTTAAATATGTAGTCTTATTTGTCATGTGAGCATAAAAAAGGTTTATCAGTATATATGGTTTTTGAGAGTAGAAATTAATGTTCGTTCATTTTTCGTGCTCATGGAATTACTAATGTTAAATAAGTGTTCAAGTTACAGAATAAGGGACCTTATTATATCATTGGGCCCCAGGTTTGTGACTTGTTTTATTTTGGAAAGTCGGGGTCCACACACAAGTGTCTGTTCTTGATTGTTTCTATAACTATCCTTTGGACTTCAGTTAAAATAAATTTATAATATTTGTATTAATTTCTCGTAGTCAATCAAAGACCAGCTATTGAAGAAAATTTATCTTCTAAGGTTTTTACTTGGAGCAAATGCTTTTATTTTGTGCCTGTAAATAAGTAAAAAGATAAATGTTACGTTTTCGTATTACAATTTTGAAAGTGAAGTAAAACTCTCTCAATGCCTGTATTTTTCTTATTTCACTACAAAGTTAAATGTTTTTAGAGAAACAAGTACCAAAAGGTGTTCCACTAACTAAGCCTATTCAGTCTACACAAGCTTAAAATACGGTACAGTTTGATTTATCCACAATATATTTTAAGCAAGATATGTTAAAATTTAAAACAAATTGAGAGAACCATCTGCAGAAGTGTTTTTTATTAATGGTCAGGTAGCAATTTATGTAACTTCATTTAAAATAATTACACGTTAGTGATGAGGTAACCAGTGGACAAAGACGTTGTCATAAATGTTTTAGTTGGAGAGAAAAACGAATTTAGAAATACGTTTTGAGTATATTTTACAGATAAATCTATCGTAAACAAAAATGATTTATACACAACATTAGAAAGGTATGTACAAAACTTTTTTTTTTTTTTGAGCTAATGGATGGAATTGAATGTGTAACGAAATGCCCAAGATTACTTTTATGTTGTTGTTTTCTCTTGAAATTGTATGTTTTGTGGTTTAATCTTTGTGACGAAAGACATTAGTGTTATCGAATGGAAACTAGGCCTAACCATAATGTAGTATCTCATTTAAATGTGATATTCACATGTCTTTGCCTTTATAGTTTTCATTGTTCCTTAAAGAGAAAAGAAACCTTTTAAACGAACAGTTTTATTTATAACTAGCACTTGGCTACATTTATTTTAGCGCAATGAGACAAGTGAGTGCGGACGTTTTTCTGTCGGAAAAACAGAAATTAATTATTTTGGGTGATTCCACGAAAGATGCGAATCGTCTTGTGCATCGGACGTGGAGAGTTTGGTTTGATTGGAAACACTTCGCTCCATTCAGCATCTCCCACGTGCAAATAGTGATTTCATTTAAAGTGCAATTTTCAATCAAGAATTTGTTTTGAAAGTGATTTCTTCTATTTCTATGTTAGGTATTTAGAAGAGGTTCTAATATGATTATTTGTGTTGTTTGAAACAGAAGAAAAGGTAGTGTCAGTGAACCCATTGTTTTGAACATTGTACATTGTGTAAAGTGCGTTTTATCTGCCTTTTAACATTATGGAGGTATTGAGAAAATGTTTTGTAACCGTCATTAGCGATTTTGTGGCTCCGTACTTTTTAAACTCGTAGGCACAAGTTTGTGGATTTTTTTTTAAACCTCCCTCTTCCTTTTTCCAGTACTTTACCTACGTAGTGATCATTGATATCGTGTAGACGGATGGACTTGTAGACACTTCCCATCATGCCTCAAATGAATATCTCTTGCTTCCATTTCTTTAGCCCGTGTGAAATATGTTTAATATAACAATGAACAAAAGTAGCTTTAAAAAATACGGTGTTACTGTGTTGCTTGTGAAGGTTTTGTTTTTAAATAAACTTTCATGTAAAAGCTTTCTTTTTTGTGTAGATCACTGCGTGAGTGGATGCTCACTGATTACATTTTTATTTTAGAAAAGCAATAGTAAAGTAGTTAGAAATTGTACTTTAATGTCTTTCAACATAACTTGGCCTAAATTAAAATTGGAAGATAAATTAGAAATCAAAATGCTTAGCAAAAAATAACCTTTATTTTTTTTAACGAGTTCTTTCTCTATTTCAGTTTTTGTGGATTTATGAATTTATAAAAATGTGATTTAATGTTTAATCCTGGGTTTTTATATAGATTCAACCTGGGCGCTATTTTTTTCAGAAACTTTCGTTCACCTTTAGACACGAAATCCCGCTTTTCTTCTGGTATAGAAGGAATGGTGTTATGATTTATGAATAAGTGTGTTTACTAAACTGTCAATTTATAAGCAATAGCAAGTGGTATTTTGTACCACACAGTTGCTTTCTCTAGGTGTTGGTATTGCCAACATACATATAAACCAACTGTTTAACTGATGATGTATTTCAGTGGTGTTGGTTGAGTATGATTTTAAACTTTTCATATTTTGTGTTATAGTAGTTACAATGCACAAAAGTAGTATTTTTATATTAGCTGCACATAAGTTTTAAAATTTGTTGTCTATATTGTATATTTACAGTTTAAAAGAAATAAACCAAAATGAATGGAAGAAAAGTTTGAAGAAATACTTTATTAAACAGTGAAGGGATATAATTAATGGTGGATGTTTTGGGGAAGAGGTAAAGTGTGTCAGTTTTTCAAATCTACAAATTATTTTCAGTTTATGCATACGCATCTTAAACGCATGGATATACAAGTTAGTAATGTAAATGAACACTAGGCGGTGCAATCTGTAAACGAGTGTCGTGAGCTTGAGGTTAAGTGGGCAGTTAACCCTCGTTGCACTCGATACAAAATTTACGCTATTTTATGAGAATTTTCTAAATTTTTTCCTGGTTAACATTGATATCAGGGGAACCGCATTCTGATCGGTCGAGTGATGAATTTAAAATGTTTAAAAACAGGACAAACAATCATTGTCTTGGTCATGTTCATGTATAATTAGTTCGCATAGAATATTAGAATATTGTTTTTTACAATTACGCACTATTTTCCTAGGCAGCGGTACTTGTCCGCCCCCACGTTTGTTAAGAGTATAAAAATAATATTAGAAATACACAATTGTAATACAGATTGTTGTTTCCACCAATATTCCACAAGCTTCAATTAACTTGTTTTCGAAAAACAAAGTTCGAAAAGAGACCTCATCCTTATCCAATGTGCTTCCCATATCTATGTCTTCTAAAGAATTTTTCAATGACATTGAAAACATCAAGCCATGCTTCTTGAACTTATGAAACAACATACACTGATTTCGTGAAGTGTCAAGTTTTTACAAATTTCTTTTATTTTTAACCTTAACCGAAAATGTTTACTACAATTAACTAGTTAAATTTACTCTCAAGTGACTATAGACCTAATTTTGCAAAAAACTAAGACCAGTAGGGAACTAATTTCTTTCCGATGAAAATAAAATAAAATAAAATTCTTCAAAACCAAACTTTTTTTTTTCTGACGCATGATGTCATGTTTGCAGATACTTTTGTTTATGTAACTGTTGAGAAAATTACGTATTGTGAGTTAACGTTATCAAACCGTGTATTTATCGTCAGTATCTCGACAAGCATTAATAATCTTCGAAAATTAATTACGTAGTCGCTAAGAGCGCTTCGGACAAAACTAGCCTTTAACTATGTATTGTTCTACTACTATAATCTAGAAAATGAAGTTGCAAATGAATGACCAAACACACCTTTAAAGAATTTCAGTGATAAACAGAATTATGTAAGAAAACCAACTGCGATATGGTATGTATAGGTTTTTAATACAGTAATGTTCCGAATAATAATTAATACGTAAGTTATTACAAGTGACAATGTATCAAACATACTATTGGCGTGAACGTGCTTTGTATTCACTATGACAAAAATCTATACACTGGACAGATGACATGAAAAAGTTGTTGGCCACCGTCCAGTTCTTCACATTATATAGCCGTAAAATAGCAGATATAATAATAATAAAATAGTATTGCGAAAGTTGTTTAATTTTGAAGTATACTGATGAAGAGTGCAATTCTCGGAAACTAGTATTCCCCAATGACACATTATCTAGGTATTGATTGAACTGGTCCTTTCTTAAACGTAGACCTCGAAATTAAACAGTTTTCGGATTACTGAATTTATTTATTAAATGCCAGTGTAACTGGTAGAGAAAATACATCTGTATTACTTAATTACGGGGCGAATACGAGTTTTGTAATCTTCATTTACAAATGGTTAATTAATAATAATAAACACCTGGTGGACACTTATAGCACTAAATCTTCTGCGAACATACAATAAAAAATTGTGTTAAAGCATAATTTTATAGTTTGTTTCCTCTAGCTGTCACAACTTGGTTTGCTAGTGGCTTTTTTTTTTTTATTAATTTTGCGTTTAAGCTACACGAGGGCTATCTGTATTAGCCGTCCCTAATTTTGCAGTGTAAGACTAAACTTTTCTTAACTCTTTCGCTGCCAAATGCGGCAGTCGTTAATCCTACGGTTTTGTGCTCTTTAATGACTATAGTCGAATTTTTATAGTGTCTTCTTTATTCAATAGATAGCAGCACTTTGCGGGAAACTGCAAAGCTCCTATTTAATATTCATGAGCCTTAGATCCTACACTTTATATATTCATGAACCCGATTACGTGATCAGTATTGTTTCCAGGACGCGAAAAAAAAAAAGGGAAGAATTTCCATTAAACCATTAAATTTCGGTTACACGATATAAACTCGAGTTTGTAGCAGAAAAAGAAATGCAGTGGTAATTGGGGTTAGTTGAAAAAACAAAAATATTCTCTTTTGTTGTTGTTTTTTTATTTGAACAAATGTTTTTCCTTGTCTCAACATTTCTGTTGTACACGTTTCTCAAATATAAAAATATTGCTCGTTTTTTTCAGCACCCAGCTGTTTTATTGTCTCGACGTTTTAGTTATACGCGTTTTTCAAAGAGAGAGAAATATATATTTTTTTTTTTTTGGGGGGGGCACAAATATTTTCATTGCCTCAACGTTTCGGTTGTACACGGTTTCCAAAGAGCTGTGCAATACAGTAACACGTTTGTTCAACTAATCGGAACTTTCAACTAAGTGGTAGTGCTCAATATTACTCGAAACGTTACTAGCCTTTTATGTTGATTTATTAAAACGTTTCGCCTCTAAAGTCTTATTTTTGAATATAACCAAGGGAAGTCATGGCCAGATGGTTAAGACACTCGACTCGTAATCCGAGGGTCGCGAGTTCGAATTCCCGTCACACTAAACATGCTCGCCATTTTAGCCGCGGGGGCGTTATAATGTGACGGTCAATCCCACGAGTCGTTGGTAAAAGAATAGTTCACGAGTTGGCGGTGGGTGGTGATGACTAGCTGCCTCCCCTCTAGTCTTACACTGTTAAATTAGGGACGGCTAGCGCAGATAGCTCTCGTGGAGCTTTGCGCGAAACAAATAAACAAACAAGTTAATTTCATTCTGTCCCATTTTTGCCTTCTCACATTTTTTTCAGAATCGTTATTCTCGAATGTTCTCTTGAAATGGCTCAGATTTTCTCATGCATTCTTTTTCTTTTGAATTGCATTACGGACTCGAATATTATCAGTAGTAAAAAAAACTAGCATAGCTATTTGTGAATCCAGCCGTAAAACACACACACACACACACACACACAAGGTATTCCTCGTAAAAGTAATAACATTGGTTTAGGGTGTGGATATCGATGTGCTTGACTCGTCTTTAATTGGTTTCGCCGATTTTCTTCCCAGTGAAACCTCTTTCCGCACTTTCAGTAACCATAGCAACAAACACAAGATATGCCTGTGATCTCTAGGCCTTCATCTATATTGGATGCAATGCTTGCAAAGCTGTACATAATGAAAAAAAAAATTCCATAATCACAGTAGCTTTGATTAAATGTGAAATAAATGAATTAAATCTCATGCAAAAATATCGCTCAGGTTAGGTTGTTTTTTTGGTTGTTTTTTTCCGAGAGACTGACACTTGTCACTCAAATTTTTTCTAAACGATGTATTATGCATTTAATGCTTTTCTGAGTAATGGAGAATTCCAAAATAAGAAAAAGAAACTCATTTAATGAAATCTTTTAAAAAATATTTTATTAAATTACACGTTTTCACTGTGTTTTCCAATTGTTAGTGTCACTTAATGTCTGTACTATAATCACTTGTACACCATTTGATATCGTATTAATCTTTAATACGGAACTTTGGAATTAACGTTGCACTAGTTCGGTCTGTTTCGAATTTCGCGTATAGCTACACGAGGGCTATCTACACCAGCCCTCTCTAATTTACTAGTGAAAGACTAGAAGGAACGCAACTAATCATCACAACCCACCGCCAACTCTTGGGCTATTCTTTTACCAGCGAATAGTGGGATTGACCGAAAGGGATTGGCTGAAAGGGCGAGCATATTTGGTGTGACGGTGATTCGAATCTGCGACCCTCGGATAACGAATCGAGTATCTTAACCACCTGCCCATACCGAGGTGCAGTATTTCGGCCTAGTTTAATTTTAAAAATAAGTGTTGTGTACTGATATACTGTTTTCATTCAGTTAGCGGCCCGGCATGACTAGGTTGTTAGGGTGCTTGATTCTCAATCTCAAAGTCGCGAGTTCGAATCTCTGTTTCACCAAACATGCTCGCCCATTCAGCCGTGGGGGCGTTAAAAGGTGACGGTCAATCCTACTACTCGTTGGTGTGTGTGTATGTGTGTTTTATTATAGCAAAGCCACATCGGACTACCTTCTGAGTCCACTGAGTGGAATCGAACCCATGATTTTAGCGTTATAAATCCGTAGACTTACCACTGTACCAGCGGGGGACTTTAGTGATAAAATGAGAAGTAAGTGTTGAAACAAATAATAAATTCTCTCAAAAACGTTAACGAAGGACAGACCACTGGTTTTGCTATTATTTTGGAAGGATGTGGCTAATTCAAAAAATTCAAGAAAATTAATTTTACAACAGTAATTTAAGTAAATAGCCAGTATTTTCTGTGTTTCCTAAATAAGGTGTGTTATACTAAATGTACTTGCGCAGGGTCCCCGAAAGTGTCTTGTTTCAAGAATAAATAAACCAAAATTAAGAATCGCAAAATATTTTTATTTCTTGATTTTGAAGCTTTTATGCCATGCTGTACTTGTATCTCACGGAGTGAATGATTCTTCTTTCGCATGCGCATGTTTTACTGATGTCACGTCAGTAGAAATTGCAAACATGATTGTTCTTATGTGAAGTCACCTTAATGTTTACTGACTGAATAACAGACAGCACATTATTGTTTAGTGGTGAGAGTGGCTAAAACAGGTGACTCTTCCTGTTGGTTTTCGGTTCTCTTTCCGGAAAATCAATTATTGTTGTTACTTTCATTGGTAGTATTGGTTATATTGTTGAAAATATCAAATGTTATTACATTGTATTCTTATCATTATTATTGTAGAGATTCTGTTGCACTGTTAGCTTAATATATTTTTATGATTAACTTAAATTCGCGAGATATTATTGGTATTACGGGCGAAAACATCACTAATATGCAGGCAAATGAAGAAAATGGATTATAATATTTATAAGTAGGAACGTACGCACTGTGTTTCGTTACCTGTACTGGTTACCGGGTTGATTTTTAGTTTTGTTCCCATTGGTGTGGATTCCTGTACATGGTGAGGGGATCCCTCAGAGAAGGTTCTATACTTTCAGCTTACTTCCTCTGGGATTTAAACATCCGCCCATGTGTTTGTTGTAAATGGAAGGAGAGGATCCTGGTAACTGAGGGGTCCAACCCTAACATACTACTTTGGTCTTGAATTCCAGTAGGCGGGAGGACTTGGGGTGGCTTCCCATGGTCGGTCGGCTAGTCCACATGGACTATTGTCAACCGAGTACCAGTGTTGGATGTAATCAACAGGTGTTGTGGACATTGTATCTGATGCTTGTATTTAGGTATAAAGTTCACAAAACCCTGACTTTGCTACAGTGTCCTTGTTTGGCATTGTAGTGCGTCTCCTCATATGGGTCCATGGTAGATGGGCACTGAAATGTATTCATGGATACCCCATCCATGAAAAAATAAAAATAAAAATGAAAAAAATGGAGAAAAAACAGATAATTGGAAAACGACCATGCATGGACGATGTTGGACAGTCACCGTCACAGTTAGATCCTGTGCTTCGATTTCTAATTATGCATTCCTTATCTGAGAAATCCTTAGGGCAAATGTTTCTATCTTTTTATTCAAAAGAGATTAGAGGGGCTTGCTGGCTCTCTCTAAGTCAGTAAGAATGTTACGATTTGAAGACAATTTGGTGAAAACATTTGCATCATAACATACTAATTCGAAGAGCATCGGGGATATATATACCCATCAAGGTTACGCCCCATGCAACTTTGAATTCTTCCAGAGGTGTTATAGTCGAGAGGGATTTAAAGAACATTTAAAAGTCGGAGATTCTCCCTGGTTTTCCAGCCAAGGCGTTTGTGCGGTGTGCCGAATCTCCACTCGCAAAGACAGAATAATGCTCCCTAAAAATGTAATTATTTTGATCTTCACAGCGCTACGTCCACCTGCCACTATTAAAGCAGGATGCGTAAATTGTAAGGCTAGGCCATATATTCTAAATCCTCTCCGATGTTTTCATTGCCAGTAGTTCGGACATTCAAAGACCTCTTGTCATGGAGTTTTAACGTGTGCTTGCTGTGGTGGCAAAGACCACGACGCCTATGAATGCACACTTAAACTACACTGTATCAACTGTAGTGGTTCACACCTTTCATATTTTCGTTCTTGTCCTAAGTGAGTGGAGGAAAAAAGAGGTACAATGTTCGAGGACTGTAAACAATATTTCCTATTTAGAGGCACGGAAGTTATTGTCCGCCACTCCATCTCGGATATAGGCTGCTGTACTCCGTCATACTGCTACAGTGGGAGTGCAGACAGATTTCTCTGTGCCTCCAGCAAAGTAATTTTCAAATCACCTAAAGATTAGTTTACCCTCCATGATTAAGAGAGCTGATGAGTCAACGTCAACACCAATTTCTCTCTCTACCGTTCCTTCCAGGAGATCCCTGGATCTACTTCCTTTGGCTCCAGGTTTTGGTGTTTATTCGGGTCCATTTTCTTCTTCTCTGGCCCTGAGATGCAGAACAATTAATTATTCCTCCACGCCCTTAGTCGCTAGAATCTTCTTTTAAAGACATAGACCTGCACACTCGACCAAGGGCAGGATCCATGGAGGTCCATAGACCTCATTATAATAAAGAAACTAAAGAGGAGAGACGTGGTTGAAAATAAAAGGGCTCACCATCCAATTCTTCTCCACATATATAAAAATAGCAAGAATGATACAATGAACTGTCGAGGTTTCCATTCTAATTTAGATGATTTTAAGGCACTGATTGGCTTCTATCATCCTATGTGTCTTTCCTTACAGGAAACCTTTCTGGAACCTGCTGATACAGTCACTCTTCGGCAGTTTTCTTTGTATAAACATGACGGGTTGTGTGATGGAAGGGTGCATGGAGGGTTGGCATTGCAGTTCTATCAGCATATGCCCACCCTGTCTTTGCCACTCGACACATCCTTAAAGGGCTGCATTGGTGTTTTCTTGAGTCATCCCATCACTGTTTGTTCTCTCTACCTCTCTCCTGGAGAGATCTATGATCAATCAGGCCTTAATGCTCTCATTGAAGAGTTGTCGTCTCTATTTTTATTCCTGGGGGACTTTAATGGATATAATTCCCTCTGGGAGGTACTGATATTGATGGGAGAGGTTGCTCCATAGAGCATATGTTCTCGGTCACAACCTCTTTCTCTTCAATACTAATTCTTATACTTATTTTCATGCATCTAGTCAGTTTTTTTTACTACTATTGATCTCTCGGTCTGCTCCTCTTCAGTTTTCTCTCACCTTTCATTGAGCGTTGACAATAACCCAGGAGGCAGTGGTCACTTTCCTATAATTTTGAGAGAGACTGGCCGTGGTCGATGCCATCCAATCTGCGTGTCCCTGTGGAGGCTGAACCAAGCCAACTGGCCCTCTTTCACTGTTCTCACAGATCTTGATCCTACCATCATCTGTATGACTATAATCCTTACATTGGTGGAACTCAAGCCCTTCATCAGTAGGACCTGATGATATACACTACGAGATGCTGCGCCATCTCTCTCCTGCTTCTCTTGATATTCTTCTGGTTGTTTTTAACTGGATCTGTTAGGAAAATGATTTTCCTAATGCTTGGAGCCAGGCTACTGTTTTACCTTTCTCTAAGTCTGGGAAGGATCCCAAGATTCCTTTCAACTACCATCCAAATTCTTTGACGAGCTGTGTCTGTAAAACCTCAGAGAGGATGGTTAATGCTAGTCTTGTTTGGTTTCTTGAATCAATCAATCTCCTCTCGCCCACCCAGTGTGGGTTCTGATGATATCGCTTCACCTGATTCGAGTTGAAACTTCAATAAGAGAAGCTTTTCTCAAGTGACAACATCTTTTGTTAGTATTCTTCGACCTTGAGAAGGCTTACGATACTACGTGGAGGTATGGCATTTTGCGAGACATCCACTTATATGCGTTGCGAGGCTAGTTGCCTATTTTCACTAAAAAGGTTTTAATGGGCTGGCAGTTCCAAGTTCGTGTGGGGTTGACACTTTCCCGTTCATTCCTATAAGAACTTGGAGTCCCTCAGGACTGTGTTAAACTTGAGTGTTAAACTTTTCAATATAAAGATTAATGCTATCAGTGGACAACTCCATCCAACCATTGCGAACGGTCTCTTTGACAACGACTTCCGCATTTCGTGTCAGTTGTCGAATATAAGGTTAATTAAGCGGCAGCTACAGACTGCACTCAGTCGTTTACTGAAGTGAACCACTGCAATTGGTTTTACCTTTTCTCTCTCTAAAACCGTTTGCATGCACTTTTGCCACCAACAGGATACTCACCTCCATCCTGGACTCTGTGTCAGTGAAGTTAAGCTTCCCATGGTACCTGAGGCAAAGTTCTTGGGTTTTATCTTTGACCATAAGCTGACCTTTATACCACACATCAAGCAGCTATGAATCAAGTGTATAAAGGCACTGAACAACTTTCATGTCCTCTCTTCCACCTCTTGGGGAACAGATCGACGTTCTATGCTAAAGATCTCTCGTGTTCTCATTCAATCAAAACTGGACTATGAGTCTCTGGTATATGGCTCTACCATCACCTCGGTCTTAAAGACGCTGGACCCTATCATCATCAGGGGCTTTCTGCACTTCCCCAGTCCAAAGTTTGTATGCAGTACTGGTCAGCCCATTCCATCATGGCTTATTAACATCCCCATATGTTACCTTGTTTGAGTTCTCTGAAGAAGGCGAATACTTCCGATCGGAAGTACCATCTTCTATTTGCCGAACATCTTTTGAATCATCCTTCCATTCCCATTTGTACGGACGGTTTGAAATCAAATGATCTTGGTGGGTTTTGCCAGGGTTTGTTGTGGTTCGGTGGTTGCACACAGAATCCATTCTACCATGCCTGTGTTCCTTGCCGAATTGTACGCCATTTCTCTTGTCCTAGATCACATATAAGCTAAATATTAATAGAGTTCTTTTATTTATACTGACTCGCTTAGTTCTCTACTGACCTTGGAATCGTTTCACGTTAGTTCTCAACCTGTTCTCGCCCATATTCAAAACCAACTGGTCCATTTCTCTTTAACACCTACTTCTATCCAGTTTTTCTGGATACCGGGCCACATTGGTATTCGCGGGAATGAGCTCGCTGACTCTGCAGCTAAGTCTCTAGTCTGGCGCTATCATTGCTGTATTCAAGGCTCGGCTCCCTACCAGTTGGCAGTCGACTTGGAACGAGCTACGTGAAAACAAGCTTTTCCAAATAAACTTCTCTACTGAACTTTGACAGTCTTGTTCTCTAAGGATCGGAAGGAGGAAGTTGTCCTAACTGGACCACACATTTGTCACAGTTTTTAGCTCATCGTTTTCTCTTGTCTGGAACTGATGCATCAATGTATGGTCTGTGTGACGCTTAAGTCACAGCAGTCCACATTTTCCTGTCGTGCCGTTGTTACGACTCTGAATGACGGCACTATTTTAGACATGTTTTATCCACAGGTTTATCCCTAATGCTGGACAGTGTCATTGGCGGTGGTGACACTGTCCAGCTTACAATGTTTTTATTTTTTTGAAGGCCATTAACCTTTTTAACGCTATTTAAGTTTTAATTAAAATATACCTTGTTTTGTTTTAACATGATTCCTGTTTACGAATTTTAATATTTTTTTTATTTTTAATATTACCGGTTGTTTGGCGCAGATAGCTTAGTTGCTTTGCGCTATAAAATGCCAACCAACCAACCAACCAATTTATCGATGTTACTGTTAATTAACAGTGGAGTTTTCAGAATGAATCGATTTGATGGAAACATTTTCGTTAAATATGCAAAGCAAAAACAACTATTATAACCAATCTTAGAGAGAACCTCTATTCAAATCGCCGTATGTTCATATCTAAAATATATAAAAGCAATACGTAATTCCGCAGGAGACCAAAATTTTAATTATGGCGTTGAAATTACTTTATTTAACGTGAATAAATCCTACATGTAGAGTGAATGTATGTCTAAGTTGCTACATAAAGGAAGAAACTAGATTCTTTTACAATTGCATATCTGACAAAAAATCTTTATGAAATTCTGTATTGTGTAAAGGACTTAGTAATATAATAAGGGTTAAGTATAGTTATTAACGTAGCGAAGATTAACTGAGAGTTCGCTAATACAGTTTCTCTTTGTAATAATTTAACGAAGTAATGTATAAGGAAACCAGTCAGTCTTCATTAAGCCATTTTATTGTCACTTAGTTTTATCCCTAACTTCTCTGTCTGTTACGTTCCTGTTATTAATACTATCCGATTAGTGAAAGGACATGATGTGAAAGGTTTGGTTTGAATTTCGCGCAAAGCTACACGAGGGCTATCTGCGCTAGCCGACCTTAATTTAGCAGTGTAAGACTAGAGGGAAGGCAGCTAGTCATCACCACCCACCGCCAACTCTTGGGCTACTCTTTTACCAACAAATTGACCGTCACTTATAACACCCTTACGGCTGCTGGTCGAGCAAGTATGGTATGACAGGGATTCGAACCCGTGATTCTCGTATTACGAGTAGATCGCTTTAACCATTTGGTCGTACCAGTTCTGAAATCAACTTTCCTTGGTTATATTCTGAAGAAAGACTTTAGAGGCGAAACGTTTTAATAAATCAACACAAAAAGATAGTAATCGGTGATGACTAGAAAACCCTCTTACAGAGAAATATACATATAAAAACGGCTGGTTTGGGTTGAGAAATTTTTTATGTGGAGGAGCGAACTACGTTGAAGGTCGAAAGGTTGTTTCAAGTAATATTGAGCACTACCACTTATTTGAAAGTTGCGATTAGTTGAACAAATGTCTTACTGTATTGCACAGCTCTTTGATAAACGTGTGCAACCGAAACGTTGAGACAATAGATCACCTTGGTGCTGAAAAAAAAAAAGAGTAATAATTTTCTAATTGAAAAACGTATACGACCAAAACGTTGAGACTACGAAAAATATTTGTGCGCAAAAAATGAAACAAAAACTATTACGAGTCGAGTGCCTTAACCATGCTGACCCGAAGTGAAAGGAGACATTTATCTGCAGAAGAATTAGTGAAATGTAATAACTGTATATATTATCCAAATTTTATCTCTACTTTTTTGCTATTCGCAGATATTCCTTTATATTTTGAGCGGATTAAAAGTTGCCTTAAATTTTATTAGTCGATTATTTTATTGTGATGATTTTATGAGCATAATTTAGAAGTACGTTTCAGAAAAATATGTCAATGCAGATAATATCTGGGGTTTTGTTATTTCGATCTCCGTGTTCACTTTCAAAACTACATTTCAACTGATAAACTACAGGGAAAGAACGTTGTCAACATCACCCAACGCCAACTGTTGTACTTCTATTGTATGACGAGAACAGTGCAGAGCACGTTTTCATGGCAACGTAATGCCAACGTTGAACTTTCGCTAACCATGAAACCACACTTTGCCATGGTGTTTCTAAGCCTCGTTTAAAACGCCAAAGTAGAATTAGAAGCCACTAGAGTTTGTTAAGTCATTCATTCTATTGCTAGAGTTTTTGTGAAGTGATTTCGTTTTAAAGCTAGAATGAAATCATGTGATGTCTCAGAACAAAGGCCTGATTGCTTTAAAACCTCTCTGTAATAGGCGTCCCACACTAATCAGCACTTTTAAACTAGTCCTTATATGCAGCGTTTTTGTTGTTTTTTATTAACAACAAATTCTATGAATAAACTTGTGGCGTAGCAACTCGTTTGCTAATCGTTCATTGGTTACATGGAAGAAGGTATGTTAAACCAACATCATAATCATTCTTCATAAGAGGTACAGTGACGACATCTCTGAAACTTGCCCTGATGTAAAAGCTTTCACACAATAAGAAAACACATTTCACGCTTCCCTCGAATACACACACGACATATCCAGCATATCACATCCTTTTCTCTTGATATATTTATTTTTGTAAGCTCAGGTAAAAACTAACACTAAATTGCATTATAAATACACAGAGAAACATAATTACTTACATTTAGTCACGTTGAAAACAATATTACAAAAGCATTGTTCAAGAGATTGATGAGACTTTGCAGTAAATACGGTGAATTTAATTCTCATTTTAAGATAATGTTTTTTCTTCAGTCGTGAATTTCCACGACATATTCTAAACAAAATCAAATATCTTGTTACAGGAAACAGTATCACCCAAATCTGAACACCATTACCTACCGTATTTCTAGAACACTACGTGTCACCATCTTCAGTATTTCTCTAAAATACCACGTGTCATCACCTACCGTATTTCGCTAGAACACCATGTTATCACCTACCGTATTTCTCTACAACACCACGTTATCATTTACCGTATTTCTAGACCACGTATCATCACCTACCATATTTCTTTAAAACACCACATGTTATCATTTACTGTATTTCTAGAACACCACGTGTCATTACTTACCGTATTTCTCTAGAACACCACGTGTCATCAATCGCTTACCGTTTTCCTCCAGAACACCACGTGTCATCAATCGCTTACCTATTTCTCTAGACCACCACATATCATCACCTACTGTATTTCTAGAACATCATATATCGTCGCCTACCGTATTTCTTTAGAACACCACGCGTCATCATTTATGGTATTTCTAGAACACCACGTACTGTACGTTTAAAGTACTATGTGTTAACAGTTACCGACTTTTAGAACATCAAATGCAATCACCTATCGTATACTAACTATCGATACTTCACAAATAATTTCCACAAATTTCTGTGTAATTCACGACAACTCTCTCACAAAAGATATGTTATTTCTACCCTCTCTTAATTTATTAGAAAGATGATACCAATATTGGAATATTTTTAGTTTACAGAAACATTGAGACATCCAGATCCACTTTAATACATACATATGCATTGACTTCAGAACATTCTACATTGTTCCACAAACATCTAATACATTACATATCACTTTAGTTGCACATTAAGATGTTTGTACATCTAATACATTACATATCAGTTTAGTTGCACATTAAGATGTTAGTACATCTAATACATTACATATCACTTTAGTTGCACATTAAGATGTTAGTACATCTAATAAATTACATATCACTTTAGTTGCACATTAAGATATTAGTACATTTATTCGTTTACTTAGACTGTGGAAAACTAATAGAAACTGGTGTACCACTAATAGAAACTGGTGTATTACTAATAGAAACTGGTGTATCACTAATAGAAATTGGTGTACCACTAATAGAAACTGGTGTACCACTAATAGAAACTGGTGTATTACTTAAGTTCAAACTTGTTGACATTCTGATAGTGCTCTGTTGAACATGTGTAAATTCTATCCTTGTACATTTAGAATACATGACGCACTTGTACGAGTTAAGAGATTTGAATATCTACTAGCAGAGCCCTCTTTTATTTATGGTATACGAAGTAGATGAAATAAAAAATATTATTTTTGCTGTGTACAGAGAATTAACGAATAAAAGAAACCACGGTTTTTTATCTCAATCACAAATAACATGTGTTTGGCATGTAATATATTTTTGTTGTAGTAACATGAAACCTCTAGGAATCGGGTGCTGCGTAATGATTAGCGTGCCAGAAAATGGATCTTAGAGTCCATGGTTTACGGTCCACAATTTGAGGCCGTGGGCGTATTACCAAATCCCACAAGAGTAGCCCACGAGTTGGCGTTGGTTGATATTGATTTCTTTCCTTCTAGTCTATCACTTCAAAATCAGGGACAGCTACTTATGATGGCTTTCAGTTAGCACTGCGCGCACTTCAACAAAATAAACGTACAAAACGTTTTATTTTACAAAAAAAACACGAACAAAACACACTGTGAACTTCAGAAGGCTGGATAGCCCCCGTTTAGCTTTGCGTGAAATTTAAAAAAACAAACAAAAAATACAATTCAGTGATGTCCAGAAAACCCACTTGTAGAGAAATATATACGTAAAAACGGCTCGTTTGGGTTGAGAAAATTTTTTATGTGGAGGAGCGAACAACTTTTCGGCCTTCTTTCGACCAAAGAAGGTCGAAACGTTGTTCACTCCTCTACGTAAAAATCTTTTCTCAACCCCTACGAGCCGTTTTTACATATATAAATATACAATTGTGTGTCAGCCACTGAATATTAATAACTGTATTCGTCTATTTCTGTGTGTGTTTTTTTGGCAACAACCTGCAACAAATTTTTCTTAACGTGTTGAGGGCGTTTGAGCACGTGTTGTTTATGACATATCCTAACAAGGTGTTTCATGTATGAGACAGTTTGAGCACGTGTTGTTTATGACATATCCTAACAAGGTGTTTCATGTATGAGACAGTTTGAGCACGTGTTGTTTATGACATATCCTAACAAGGTGTTTCATGTATGAGACAGTTTGAGCACGTGTTGTTTATGACATATCCTAACAAGGTGTTTCATGTATGAGACAGTTTGAGCACGTGTTGTTTATGACATATCCTAACAAGGTGTTTCATGTATGAGACAGTTTGAGCACGTGTTGTTTATGACATATCCTAACAAGGTGTTTCATGTATGAGACAGTTTGAGCACGTGTTGTTTATGACATATCCTAACAAGGTGTTTCATGTATGAGATAGTTTGAGCACGTGTTGTTTATGACATATCCTAACAAGGTGTTTCATGTATGAGACAGTTTGAGCACGTGTTGTTTATGACATATCCTAACAAGGTGTTTCATGTATGAGACAGTTTTGTTAACGTTTTCTTCTCGTATATCTCATGTATTTCTAGGGTCATGTTTCTTATATTGGGTGTTGTAGCCAATTTTCACATAGAAACATACAAAAACCTAGAAAACAAGGGAAAGCAGATAACTTATTTTCTCTGTGTTCAGTAAATGGATTAATATATTAACATAATGGCACAGAAGCAATTTATGTTAGCGCTTTTAAACACATTTTGCACATGTGATATTGTAAAATTTTGCTTCGTTGAAATCTTACTTTATTTTCTACATAGTTGTCTTTTTAACGATTTTTGGTGGTTTGGCTACACGTTTGTGGACTTAAAACAATAAACTTTGGGTTCGATTCCTCATGGTGGACAGGACGCAAACAGACCAATGTTTAGTTTTGAGCCATGACAACAATAGCAGTTTTCTTTTAAACATGACAAAGAGTGCTATCACCTGGTGGGTATAATTGAAAAGTTTACAATGTTTAACTAATCATCGCATAGATGACAATTAAAAAGTATATGTTTATCTTAACCCAAACTACATTAAATATTTATCTGTGTTATACGTACGCAGCTAATTAGGGTCGGATATAACATGGAATATTTTCACAAACTGAATAAAACAAATATACACTTAGTTTAGAGTCTTCGTTCCTGGGTAGAACACCAGTGAGTTTAGAGACTTATACAACTAAAATTCGAGGTTCAATTCCATTCGGTGGACACAAGAAGTAGCCGGATGTGATTTTCTATATATTATCTCATAAAAAGTTATACTTAAAATGCAGGTATTAAAATGAAATTAAGTTTATTATTTAGTTATTGAAATACGAGTTAAAAATGTTTCATGTTTTTTTCAATAAAAGTCGAACTTGTAACATTTCTTACATACATCCGACATATTTGCAAGGTCCACCTAAAACCAATTTACTTTTATATTAACTGGATGTCTCAAACAGCGCGGTATGGCCAGGTGGTTAAGACATTTCACTCGTAATCTGAGAGTCGCAGGTCTGAATCCCTGTCGCATCAAACATGTTTGCTCTTTCAGCAATGGGGGCGTTATATTGTGACGGTCAATCCAACTATTCGTTGGTAAAATAGTAGCTCAAGAGTTGGCGGTGGGTAATAATGACTGGCTGCCTTCCCTCTAGTCTTACACTGCTAAATTAGGGACGGCTAGCGCAGATAGATAGCCCTCGAGTAGCTTGGCGCGAAATTAAAAACAAAACAAAACAAACCTGTCGAATATGCCCGGCATGGTCATGTGGTCAAGGCACTCGACTTGCATTCAGACAGTCACGGGTCTGGATTCCCGTCGCACCAAACATGTTTGCCCTTTAATCAGTGGGGGCGTTATAATGTGACGGTCAATCCCACTATTTGTTGATAAAAGAGTAGCCCAGGAGTTGGCGATGGGTGCTGATGACTAGCTGCCTTCCCTCTAGTCTTACACTGCTAAATTAGGGACGGTTAGCACAACTAGCTCTCGTGTAACTTTGCGCGAAATGCAAACCAATATCCCAAACAGAAGTTACACTATTTTTAAGAGGCAACCCTCTGTCGTTGAATACATTTAGATACTAATAGAAAAACACATTTACCTTTTGACGAACCGGATTTTCGGTAATTTACACAGTCTGTGAATTCTCTAAAATATTTCACTCTTCAGATAGTTCGTTCGTTTCATATATTCAGGTAGCTCCGGGATGTGGAGGGTGGTAGAGACTTGTTTACTGTCATGTTTTCAAAAAGTGAGGTGATATATTACTTAACTGAGTGTTAGATAAATTCTCTGTTTTGTAATATATATCTAGTAAGAGTTAGAGGAAATTCATATATTTTAATATGTGCCTAGCGAGTGTTAAAGGAAAATCGTGTGTTATATTATGGTGGTAGTGAGTGTTACAGGAAATTTGTGTGTCGCACTTGTGATAGTAGAGAAAATTCATTCTTTGGTATATGCACCTACTTACGGTACAAAGAAAATGAATTAGATAGAAAATGTGTCTTTTGAATCGCGATTAATAATATTATGGTTAGTCTAGGATTCTAACGTTCGACTTAGCCGAGACTTGCAGCGACACGGTTCGTCAAAATTGGGAACAATAGGATTTTCTGATATTGATAATTATAATAATTGGATTTGTAAATGGTAACTAACCCCAGGATTAGCTGAAGTAACCACCGCCATCGTTAAGTGAGGCAATGAATGCCAGGTTTTCCAAGGTTGAGAACAATATGATTAGTTATGGTTAGTAATATTAGGACAAGCTGAGAGCTGCCACGCCAAAATTAACTTAGGTTCATAACATCAGAATTAGTGGGGATTAGTGACGTTAGGGTTAGTTGAGTGTAGTATCTTAGAAACATTATTAGTAACGGTAAAACCTAGATCTTTAGCTAAACGTGTATATTTAATTTATGTTATTGTTGTCATGAAATAAAATACTAGTCCTGAAAAATAACATAATTGATTCCTGCAGCCTCTGTATTTATTATAATTTACTATCTAATCTGAGGTTTGTCATATTCCCCCTTAAATAGATCAAGAGGTGAAGCGAGTTGGCTGAAAAGTCTCTACCCCCTCCTCTCTGATCAAGGAAGAAAAAGCATGAAGAATTTGCACATGTAAAAACTAGGCTTAAAACCATATAAAGCACTGTTTCACAGAACTCTGTACGAATTGTTTTTACATTTCCTAATGGTATCTGTTATATATTGATATGTAATAATCCCACAAATTCTGATTTTGTGTTGTTGTTTCTTTTATTTCGTCTATTTTTGTTGACAGTGTTATTGAGTTGATCCGTTTGAATCACGCAAGTTCATGTGGAACAATTTATTCAAGAATGCTTAGTTTTTTGTTTCATGGCAAAATATGATAATGTTTTTGTATACTTCCTCAAAGCTATAGCATTCTTTTCACAGTTAATTGATTTAAATTTTGTTACTGCTTGCTGAGAGATTCCTCTACGATGTTTTTTCGCTTTTCTCTCAGCTGAATCATTTCTCTTATTACACCGTTTCGAGGGAATTTTGTAATTTTTCTCTTTTATTGTGGAGGCCGAAGTGAGCACGCGTTTTCTTAGCAATTCGTGGCCTAATATTACTGGCAACTGCATGTTCTGGTTTCACATAATTAGTTTTATCATTTCTCGCGTGTTTTTTTTTATATATAGAATTTTTAACATTATAAAATACAGCTGTTGAGGTTTAAACATTTTAGGGTTTGTAAAGAGGAAATAAAACAATTGTAGTACATAAATTGTAATCATAAGAAAGTATAGCGTGCGCTGCTATTCTGTGTTGCTAATGTCTGTCGTCATCACTCGCAGGGAATTATGGTAAGCGCCACTTTCATATCATTTGATTAGGAGACTGTAAGGTAAAAACGGAGACCGATAAAGAGTTTTTCATATATTTCTTAAACACTATAAATAGCCTGATAAATAGAACACGCTGTCTCAAACGATTTCTAAAATCCTCAGTGGAGTTATTTTCAGCCGTAACTCCACGTATATGGGTTGCGTGGTCATTTGCCCATTTTTATCAAAATTTTTTTTAATGAACAGCCGATTCCAAGTTCGTGGAGTATGTGTTTCTGGTTTATGACTCTACCAGAACCTCGGCCTTGAAGATGCTGGACTCTGTTCACCATCAAGGGCTTCGGCTCTGCACAGGGGCTTTCTGCACTTACACAATCCAATGTTTGTATGCAGAGTCTCACAAACCTCCTCTATATCTCAACCGTTTGCAACTATCTTTACTGCATGCTTCAAACTTCAATCAATACCAGAGCATCCTACACAGGGTTTTGTTTTCCTTCCTTAGAGGGTCATACTTTTCAGAACAGAAGGTCTGCCATTGTTACTTTTGGCCATCGTATCTAGGCACAGTTGGATGAATTGGGTTTGTCCTTGGATGACATTATTGTATTCACTGGTCAGCCCATCCACCATGGCTTATTATCATCCCTAAATATGACATCTCTCTGAGTCATCTGAGAAGTATCATCTTCTATTTGCCGAACATCTTTTCAATCAATCTTCCATTCATATTTATACGGATAATTTGAAATCAGGTGATTTTGTGGGCTCTTTTATAGTTTGTTGTTGCTCGATGGTTGCACACAGATTCCATTCTACAATTTCTGTGTTCTTGCCAAATTGTACGCCATTTGTCTTGCTCTAGATCACATAGAAGCTAAGCAGTACTCGAATTCTTCGATTTATACTGACTCTCTTAGCTCTCTACTGACCCTGAAGACACTTTATGTTAGTTCTCACCGTGCTCTCGCCAATAGTCAAAACCGACTGTCCTATTTCTCATTAACATCTACTTCTATCCAGTTCTTCTGGACACCAGTCCACATTGACATTCGCGGGAATGAGCTCGCTGATACCGCAGCTAAATCTGTCTGCTCTGGCGCTGTCACTGCCGTGCCTGTTCCATACATGGACTATGGTCCTGTATTCAAGGCTCTGCTCTGCACCAGTTGACAGTCGACTTGGAGTGAGCAACGTGATAATAAGATTCTTCAGATAAAACTCTCTGTTGGACTTTGGCCATCTTGTTTCTGTGAGGATTGGAAGGAGGAAGTTGTCCAAACTAGACTATGTATTGGTCACAGTTTTTTAACTCATCATTTTCTTTTATGGGACTAATGTACCAATGTATGGTCTTTGTGACACTCAGGTCACAATAGTCCACATTTTACTGTCTTGCCTTCGTCACAACTCTGAATGACGGCGTCATTTTAGACATGTTTTATCCCAAGGTTTACCCATAACGTTAGACAGTGTTATTGGCGATGGTGACTCTGCCCACTTTCAGATGATTTTAATTTTTTAAAGGCCACTGACCTTTTTAACATGATTTAAGTTTTAATTTAAAAAGTAGACTTGGTTTTGTTTTAACATGATTCCTTTTCAAGAATTTTAATAAGTTTCCTTTATTTTTAATTTTTACCAGTTGTTTGGCTCAAATAGCCTAATTGCTTTGTGCCATAAAATACTAACCAACCAACCAACCACTTTGACTGAAACCCTATAGTCTTGATCGTATGTTGTACCAAGTCTGCCACTCCTGATTTATCCATGAAGATATCTCTGTACTGACACATTAGGTCTCGTAACTCTTTTTTCTGCTTGCTAGTCAATTCTTCACTGATGTTGATATATTTGTATATCTTATCTCCACCTAGTGGTATTAGGTCGAGTAGATCATCATCTTCTAACACAAAGCCACTATCTTCAGGTTCTGCATCTATAAAGGCCGCACCTGTAACATCCATCTATATTTCCAAAGCTGTACCTGTTAGGTCCTATTCTCTCCCAAAACACTTCTTAAAAAGATTGGCCTTGATTTGTAGTTAGTTTTGTTAAGTAGGTCTTCAAAATATCCTTTCTATTGTACGTTGAGTTTGTTGTGGACTGTAAATAGCAGAACTAAGTCCTTCTGTTCGACCTTAAAACATCGATTTTTGGCTTTTTTGTTATAGAAATACTTCTGACTGCCTTGAGCTGCATATAAGGTCTGCCGAGTGAGTTGACAGGCATTCTCCAATCAGTTTTGAGGTCTAACATCTACTGGTATGTGTTACTTACGTTTGACGTTTCTTCTCGGGTCCATAGTTCTTTCAATACTTGCATCAGCCCTTGTACTGATCTTCCATACAGTAATTCAAAAGAAAAAAAAATCCTGTACTTGCTTGTGGGACTTCTTGGTAAGCAAATAATACTGCCTGCAAGTACCTGCCCCAGTTACATGGTGTTTTTTAACACATCTTCTTTAGAATGCTCTTTGAACTTCATTACATTTAGAATGATTGTATGGGGTAGAAAAAAGTTGCCGAGTACTCATGAGACTGCACACTTCCTGCATCACTTCTGAAGTAAACTAGGTTCATCTGTCACTCAGTATTTCTCTCGGAAAATCTACTCTGTTAAATATCTCCAAGAAGGCTTCTGCTACTTTCTCTGTCTCTACCTTCACCAGTGTTATTGCTTGAAGATAAAGTGTCACATAGTCGACTACTTTCAGCACATTTTGTTGCACTTGTCAAACATTGACGCTAGTGCCCAATTAAGTTCACAGCTACTCTGTTGAATGGCTCTTCTGTGAGAAGCGTCTCTTATAATGGCCTTTTAACTATCTTTCTTCTAGGTATTGTAACTTGGTGGATGTACACAAGCAGAAGAATCTATTCACGTCTCAGGTGACTCCCAGCCAATGGATGTTTTTAGTCATCCTGTATGTCATTTTCTTTTCTTCTTAGATATTCTCCTATAATTGATTCATGAGCTAACTTCGTAACTTGAATCCGGTATTCTGCTGGTTACTGGGATTTATTTAACTTTCACAGTATGGCTGTGCATATTTGCCTGTTGTCTGCTCATTAGATACTAGACTGGTTCTCACTGATGAACTACTGGACCCATTGTTCTATAGAACTTTCACTTTCTTATCCCCAACACAGCTTTTACATATTAGTATATTATGATTTGTTGAACCCTCTTGATATTTATAACCTGCTTCCATCACTACTGGCACTGTTGGTCAGTTAGATAACTTATACCAATCATTAGCTGTACACTGATCAATCATGCATTCTTGTATTGACTATGAAGTGTAGACTTGATTCTCTTTCTCTTGTAGCAACACCCATAGTACAAGTCACTCTTTTGTTATTGCTTACCATCTCCGTCTTTGTAAATAGCTTCAGTTGCTTTAAGTTTAGGTTTCTGCTGTTATTTACTAGTAATTGACTTGCACTCTTTTGCATTTTATAATAAATATATAATCTCGCCTCCAACTTGTCTGTTAACCTCTTGTCATCTTTAGTAGTCTTGCTTCTGGTCAGCCGTCACTGGTTTCAAATTTAACCAAATATTCTTGGCAAAGTCAGTTATATCATCTCCATAGGCTTCCCTATACTATTCTGCCAACTTGATTATTTTGTTTATGTCTTTTGGTGTTCTCTCCTTTAAGAATAGTGACATATCGGTTGCACACCTGATCATTTACTGTTCTCGCACTAATAGGTATACCAGTGTCTCAAAACTATTTTCACACTTGGCCATGGCAGTCCATCTGGTGAAATATTGACGCAAACGTGTCACAAGCCAAAATACAGTTTTTCTAGTTTCGGGTTTGGCTTTTCTGAATTTCCGACGAAAGCCTTCTTCTGTAAGGTCATATCGTTTCAGAAAAATAATTTTTAACTTGTCATAATCCACGGCATTTTCCAACTTCATGCCTGTATATACTTGTAGGCCTTTTCCTGTGAGAAGTGAGCTGAGACGGATTACCCAGTCTTGTCTCAGTTTTGACTTTGAGCGAATCTTTCATATCTCTCCAGAAGAGCATCCATGTTATCTTTATGTTCATCAAATCTGGGCAGGTGGGTCGGCTGGTCCTGACTTCTTTGTCATTTTCAGGTCCTTCTTTCTTTGTTTGGGTAAGTTTTGCTGTCTCAGTCTGTACTCTTGTTCTCTTTATTTCCAGTCTTCCTTCTTTCTCTTTTTCTTTTCTCTCAATTTGTGCTATTCTTTCTCTTGTTTTCTTCCTTCAGCCTTTGTCTACGCTTGTCTCTTGTTGTTTTTATTTTTGTTTAAAAAATTCTAGTTATTTATTGTCTTTTAACCCAAAATTAGATCCTCTTTCTACCCTTTTATTACAATCACCTGACATAGTTGTATAACGTAATTGTAATGTCTACAATATTTTACTTACTACTATAATTGTGCATATATAGGTCTACTTATATCCACTGTTGTTCACGTTTTTTCTATCGCCACTTACCACTGTATAACGCTGGCTGTGGCTCGTCAATTGTTAGAAAAACAAGTGTTATTCTTCTTAACATTGTATATAGTAGTGGTATTTTGTGAGTAGGTTGATAATATAATTGTTGCTAGGCTTAAGATTCTTCTACAGTAGGTGTCTCTGACTTGTTGGCGGTCAATTCGAAAAAAAATAAACGAACAGCACTCACTTTACTTGTTTTTAAAATAATATATATATATATATATTAGGAACAAGTTAAACGTATTTAAAACAAATTTATATCATATCATAGGCATATCATGAACCACCGTATAGTTCTCGTCTTGTCAAAAGTCCATTTAGAACTATTCAACTACTTCAGAATTTCAGTTGATATGCTGTACTATTTTTCTCTATTACTATCGCCAAACTATCCAAGCACAGATCACTTACGTTTCGTCTAGATACCACGATTGTATCCTATACTTCAAAACATCGTCTGCTTAGTGTGTGTTTTTTTTTTTCATATTTAGGCCTAGTTCCAATAAACACGTATTTTTTTTCAAAGTTTACACAGGCAGGCTCAATTACTTTAGAACTCTCTTTGACAAAATAAACTATTCTTCTTATCTATTTCAATACCGTCAGTCTCACTATAGCATATACCAATCATTAGGCCTTCCTTCTCTGTCCGAAAGTCTCTTTCACTTGACTTTATTGTCAACAGATTTACAACGCTAGAAACCGGGTTTCGACACTTGTGGTAGGCACAGCACAGATATCCTATTATGTAGGTTTGTGCTTAATTACAAACAAACAATCTTTAGAAGCGATATATATTTTATAATAAACGTCGTATTTCAGTTTTAAATTATGGTAATAAATAAACACAATTAGATACTTTACAGTTAATTTTCCACAAAAATATGCAGTTTTTGCGTATCCCCCCCCTAAATAAACAACTTAAAAATTGCAAACACTATAGCTTTAGTGTTTTTTCGAAGACATGTAAAAATTTATTTTTGGTATTATTCTACCGGAAAGATGCAGTTGGCGTGCGTTTTGTTTTTTAACAGAACTTGTTATATAAAAACTTCCAAGATTTGAGCCTGATCTGTGATGAACATTCTGGCTATATTCGATATCATTTGACACTTGAAAAAGGTACAAATTACAGTTACGGTTTCTTCTTTTAATGGATTGTCCTTAAAGAAGATTTAAACCGATATAATAAGAAAAACAACAGAATGGCTTCCAAAATAGGAATATACAATTACAATTCTTACATGTACAATGTTATTACTATTTCTTTATAAATTTAGTCAGCCTTTAAGTTTGCTTTCCTTCCAGATAAAATAACTTTGTTTCAGCTTTAGAAACAATACAAAGTTTGAGTCTTGAGTTTTTTTTCTCCATAAAATAAGCATCATAAGATGTTTTATAACTAATTTTCCAACAAAATATTCATTTCTTTTCCTACTTTATACTATCTTTTCATGAAAATTAAAAGATAGTCTTGATGATTTAATTTTCATGAAAATTACAAAGACTAAATCTTTGGTGTTTAAAATAAATTGTTTTTCATGTTACTCCATTAGAGAGAAACACTTAATACCCACTTTTCAAAGTGGCGCAATTTCCATCAAAATTCCCAAGATTTAAGCTATGAATATTCCAGTTATCTTCTATTTTGTTTTACTTTTTAAGAAGATGCAAATAATAGAATGACCGTAAAAAAGGAATTTTGAATTAAAACAGAACTTAATACATTAGAGAATAGATGTTATATTTCTCTAATGGTAACCTTACATTTTCAGTATTTGCCTTGCAGGTGGTTAGGACGCTTGACTTTCAACTTGAGTGTAATGGCTTCTAATCTCCATTCCACACAACACGGTCGTTCTTTCAGCCATGGTGGCGTTATAATTTATGGTCAATTCCATTATTCGTTGGTAAAAGAGTATCCCAAAATTTAGCAATAGGTGGTGATGACTAGCTGCCTTCCCTATAGATTTACACTGCAAAATTATAAAGGGGTAATGCGATTAGACCTGATGTAGTTTTGCTCGAAATTCAAAACAAACAACTAATACCAGAAGATCACTTCGGTTACTTCAGTTCACTTTTAAGTTTGTTTTTTTTTTCCTTGGTAAAAACTTTAGTTTTGGAAGTGATACAATTTTTCATTAAAATCCTATTGTTTCACCCTTGAACATATCTTACAGATAAACACAATTGTACCTTTGTTACCTTATTTTTTTATTACGATAATAATTTTTTGCATGACAAATACAAACGCCTTGCTATTTTTAAATACACCGTGAACATTTCTTCCATGTTATTATACTAGAAAGATGTAGTTGATGTACGTTTTGGAAATGGAACTCTTTATATAAAAACTCACAATATTTAAATATTGATTTGCCATGAAATGTCATCAAGGAGTCCATCTTTAAGTTTTTTTTTTCTAGATAAAATATTTTTTTTAGCTATGAAAGAGACATGATGTTTCAATCATGAACTTTTGACAAATAAACACAATTAATTTGTTTTTTGTTAATTTCGCACAAAGCTACACAAGGGCTATCTGCTCTACTCGTCCCTAATTTAGCAGTGTAAGACTAGAGGGAAGGCAGCCAGTCATCACCACCCACCGCCAACGAATAGTGAGATTGGCTGTACCATTATATCGCCCCCATGGTTGAAAGGGCGAGCATGTTTGGTGCGACGAGGATTCGAACCCGCGACACTCAGATTACGAGTCGAATGCCTTAACCCACCTGGACATGCTGGGTCCAACACAAATAAGATGTTTTACTCATAATTTACCGCCAACATACTCATTCTATGTACGTATATTTTTTCTACCAATAACAAGTAAAACATTACTTTACAGAGATTTCTTTCACTTGTTATTGGTAGAGCAAAACTGCATTATAAGGACTTGTTTTACTTGTTATTCGTAGAGAAACATTACTCTATAGGGATTTCTTTTACTTGTTATTGGTAGAGGAACATTACATTATAGGAACTTGTTTCACTTGTTATTGGTAAAGAAACATTGCCATCATAGATACTTACTTGACTAGTTCTTGGTTCAGAAATGCAAGCATTATGAGGACACATGTTCATTGATCTTGTTCTCCTTACAGAAATATTACTCCCTTTCATCGTCTTTCATATTCATACAGACATATGATCATTATGTAGACTTGTTACCAATATAGGGACTAGTTTTACTCGTTGTTCATACAGCACTGTGACCAACATATGAACTAGTTTTACTCGTTGTTCATACAGCACTGTGACCAACATATGAACTAGTTTTACTTGTTGTTCATATAGCACTGTGACCAGTACAGGAACTAGTTTTACTTGTTGTTCATACAGCACTGTGACCAGTACAGGAACTAGTTTTACTTGTTGTTCATACAGCACTGTGACCAATATATGAACTAGTTTTACTTGTTGTTCATACAGCACTGTGACCAGTACAGAAAATAGTTTTACATGTTGTTCATACAGCACTGTGACCAATATATGACTAGTTATACTTGCTGTTCATACAGAACTGTGACCAATATAAGAACTAGTTTTACTTTTTGTTCATACAACAGTGTGACCAGCGTAGGAAGTAATTTTACTTGTTGTTCATACAGCACTGTGACCAATATAAGAACTAGTTTTACTTGCTGTTCATACAGCACTGTGACCAGTACAGGAACTAGTTTTACTTGTTGTTCATACAGCACTGTGACCAGTACAGGAACTAGTTTTACTCGTTGTTCATACAGCACTGTGACCAGTACAGGAACTAGTTTTACTTGCTGTTCATACAGCACTGTGACCAGTACAGGAACTAGTTTTACTTGTTGTTCATACAGCACTGTGACCTGTACAGGAACTAGTTTTGGACATGGTGCATAGAGATGGAGAGATCTGTGCAAGGCCATAGTCACAAAACGTTATGTTTAAATATCGTACATAAAGTGTGTGTCTGTCTGATTTTAATATAGCAAAGCCACATCAGGCTATCTGCTGTGTCCACCGAGGGGAATCGAACCCTTGATTTTAGTGTTGCAAATCCGAAGACTTATCGCTGTCCTAGTGGGGACCGTACATAAAGATATATATATATAATATGTATTTTTGAGTCATTTCACTTTTTTCACAGTTTATTTCAAAAGTGTGTTGTGCACTCTGTAATATTTCATCATATTCATCTTTAGTTACGTCCATGACGCCCCTACTCAAAAATCTAAAATTAATTAATAATAGCTGTATATCAGTATTTTAAGTGTAGGTTTCATTTCATTCCTTTAAGTTACACACTAGTTTTCTTCATACCTACGATATCTTTGATTAGATATTATGACGTTTTGTTAATAAATACTAACAAACCACAGCAAGTAAGAAAAAGTGACACTTGATAGTAACCCACATTAACTTTAGGATCATAACCCTATTATTCTGAACACTTACTTTACAGAACCAACCACATTCTTTAAAATATATGGCGGTGGTTTTTCCTTTCTAAAACAGTGTTAGTAGCTTCCTTTATAGTAACTCCATGGAATTTAGATTAACAGTTTTTTGTCATCATCAGTATGCAGTCACGTTTTTTTTTGTTGTTGTTGTTCAGCTGAGGACATGGTGGTGGGTGAAACAATGAACTAATAAATGAATATGTGCTGTAAATTTCTTATCAATATCATAAGTGTAGCCACCAGTTTGGTCTCCAATTTTAGTCGCACACTCAACCCTTTTTTGGCCGCATATTTTTCACGCATAAAGTGTTTTTTTCATTAGATTTTACTTTAAGAAAAAAAGAATAGTACATTTGGTGTTATAAAGTTGTTTATTACTGGTATTGGAAACTATCATATAGAAAGCGGCCATCCGTAAAAGTGTTTTAGCACTCTTGCTTCTACTATGTCTCTGCAAATACAGGTAATGTTATTATGTAGACGATTGTTTGTTTCTGAATTTCGCGCAAAGCTACACGAGGGCCATTTGCACTAACCGTCCATAATTTATCAGTGTAAGAGTAGAGGGAAGGCAACTAATCATCACCACCCAATACCAACTCTTGGGATACTCTTTTACCAACGAATAGTGTGATTGACCATTATATTATAATGCTCTCACGGCTGAAATGACGAGCATGTATGGTGTGACGGGGATTCGAACCCACGGCTCTGAGATTACGAGTCGAGCACCTAAACCACTTGGACATCCTTACGTAAACAACTTTTCGAAACCAGCAAAACATGATTATAATTCATTATATTTGTCATAAAACATTGGTTATTGGCCAATTGTATTTTCAACATCATTAATTTTTGAAAATCCCTAAAGGACTAGATCGAGAATATAGTGCTAAAAATATATCAGTCTAATATATATGTTTTCTAACAAATATAATTAAACAAGTATAGACATTACTTTACGTCTAATGAAGGGATTTGAATATAATGATGTAAGCAAGCCACCGAGGAACATTAAGTCATTGTTAGAGAAAAGTTGAAACAATTGCTTGAATAGACTTCACATGCGATACAAATGCAAATATAAATGCGTTTTCATCAAACTTGCATTTCTTTAGCCCTAGTAATGAAACCATGCTTTTCAACCATCTTTTGTTAAATGAAATAAAACCCTTCAAAGAAAATATAATTATTTATCAATTATGTAAAGATCCCTTTCATCCAGTGTTTGACCGTTCAAATTATCGCAACTCTGTTCACGAGCACCGATGCTTTTATTTATTTACTTAAAAGCACCGGTTTAAAAGTACTACAAGAAAAGCTATAATTACACTACAGTATTGCTTAGGCTATTTATTTATCTGTTAAATCGCAGTTTATCATTGTTTAATTGCAGCCTGGCATGGCCAGGTGGTTAGGGTCCTCGATTCATAATCAAAAGGTGGCGGATTCGAATTCCAGTCGCATCAAACACTCACCAACTATTGAGAGTACTATAACCAAATACTAGGAAGTGATTGTATTATAACGCATCCACGGCCCTAAAATGCAGAGTGAGAATTCATTCGTTAGTTCTTATCATTGTTTAATAAATATTCACAAACGTTGTCATTATTAAGATCTTTTAACATAGATTTTTTTATGTAGCTTTTCAATAACATCGCGTTCATTTAGTTTGAAAACTCGGTTTTAGACTCCCAACAGTATTGCTTCTAGTGGAAGTGCGTTTAAAACCACGACTCATGGGAGGTTGTTCGTATCTTTAGATACACTTCTGTTGAACTGAATGAAGTCTATGTTATTAGAAGAGAATATATCTTTTTTATGTCTAATAATTATATCTTACCTTCATATTTTCAACTTGTACATGATATTTTAGTACACGTTCAGACTAAACAAATTTATGATATTCTAGTTTTCTCCAAGACTTCTTTTACAACTTGCTTTATAAGGCATTCTACAGGTATAATTTACTCTCAGGAAGTTCAAATCAATGCATTCACCGAAACAATTATAAAGCTTACCTCTCACACACAGACTCGAACCTAAGTCATACGTACTGGAATAACAATGCTGGCAGAGAGTTAATATTATAGTTTGTAGCCCGGCATGGCTAGGTGGTTAAGGCAGTGTAAGACTAGAGGGAAGGCAGCTAGTCATCACCACCCACCGCCAACTCGTGGGCTACTCTTTTACCAACGAATAGTGGGATTGAGTGTACCATTATATCGCCCCCATGGCTGAAAGCGCGAGCATGTTTGGTGCGACGGGGATTCGAACCCGCGACCCTCAAATTATGAGTCGAGTTCCTTAACCACCTGTCTATGCCGGGATATTTTGTAGCAAATGAGAATTGTAATTCGGCATTTCCCAGATCAAAACAAAACTTTACTAAAGCATATATCAAGACAGAATATAGTATCAAGTGTCTATAACCTTATATCAGTTCATATTAAACAATTATTACTTGGTTGGTCCTCCTCGTATTCTAATAACCTTCGAAAGGCGATGTGGCATGCTGCCGATGAGGTTATGGACATAATTCACCGTTATTTCATCCCATCTTGTCATTAGAAGGCGCTGCAACCAGCTACAGTAGCTGATTTAGGTCTAGTCATATCCATCAGTAATCTTGTAACGTTCTCCTGGTTGAGATAATCCTACATAATACGAGTACTGTGGACGAGCATTGTCGTCCTGAAATACAAAATATCATCAAATCCTGCCCTAGCATATGGCAGAAATATCGTCTCCTTGTATTGCCTGTAGGAGGCGCCATTGATGTTCCCCTGTAAGATATCAAGAGCAGTTTTTCACCATGATGGATAACTGCTCAAACATGTACTGCACCACCTCCCATGTGTTCCCTGTGGGAAAGAGAGTCACCTCTCATTTGTTCTCCAGGCAAACGACGAACACAAATCCTTCCATCAGCTTCAGCAGATTGGAAACAGGTGACTCACCTACAACTATGACATGTAGCCAATTCTCTAACTATAAACTGGCATGCTGTTTTTCACAAGTAACACAGCAATGGAGGTGAATTCTGGTTAATATCGGTTTTCTTCTAGACTTTCTTGGAAAATAGCCTTATTTGGCCAATTTCCTACTTACTGTTCTTCTGAATACCTTGAAATGAACGTGTTGATGTCTTTCCTGTTGTAAAATGTTGCAAAACTTCTTTCTGTTCCAACAATTTAACCAAATCAAAACATGATCTTTTCCAGCAGTAGTTTTCGGCACCTACCGCTAGACTTTCCTAGAACGTTTTCTGTAGTTTGATGAATTTTCACAATTCTGGTAAAGTACACCAGGATACAATACTATTCTGCCAATATCAGTTTGTTTCATGTCTTTTCTGAACAGCTGAACAATTTGACGACTTATAACTTCTGGCACATGACATGGCTTAACTCTACACCAAGCACAGTCAAGCTGTCTACACAAAGCGTTGATATATTTCGGAAAATATTATATCAAAAGCACACTTTTTGTACAAAACATGTGTGTATGTGTGTTTTGATAAACAAATACTCAAAACATCTTGTACAGATCAGGATAAGAATTAATACATGTTTGTCCATTCATATTCAACATTATCTATTACTAAGTAGAGAACAAACATAAACAAACGCAAAATCAAAGAAGCCATACTTATACAGCAACTAAAACCAAAATTAAACCAATATAAAGGAACACTTTTATACCTATACTAATTAATAACCTAACATCAAACTGCAACGCCACCTTCAATCCCGTACACGTTTATACTCTCGTCCCTGAAACATGGGTCCGGCAAAGGTCAGTTGTAAACTTTCTCTTTGTCAACTTGAAGAAGGTCAAATCGTTTTTCTCTAGTTTATTTTAATAAAAGTTTTAATACTCGTACCAGCCTTCGTGAGATACATTTTTACTTCAAGTGGGTTTATGATATATGTAACATTTCTAGACGTATCCACACAAAAACCAACATATTTCAATATTTAATAGTTATGACTGAAATACGGAACCGCAAATATAAATTCACTCACTAATAATGTTACTTTTTCTTCTTGCTTTCGAAGAGGAGTTGTAGTAAAGATATGGATGTTTCCATGTTACCAAAGGAAGATTTAAAAAACGTTTATCCTTGTGTAGCGTTCTGTATGTCCGTGAAATATGATTCAGCGCTTGGGTTCTTGATGTTATTTTATTATTTCGATACTGAACTTACTTGAAGCGTTTTTTTTTAAATAAACGTGCATGGTTTAACTATCAATGTAGTCATTCACACATAACACGAACGTTTATTAAGTACATTTATGTGCGTCTTTCAGTTGTTTTCTTAGCTTGACAATAGAGACTAGTAACTAAAACACTTTTAAAGGGATCACACATTTTTAAAAATTTTATTTCTTATTTTAAACTATTATTTAAAGAGCTGTTCTAAATCTAATGGAAGTAGATGTATATTTTTAAAAATAATATCATAATATGTAAGAAATATTATGACAACATTTCGTAATGTACGTGAATTTTAAAAGTTTAAAATAAATTGTTTGGATTTTTATTGTTGTTCTTGTTAAAGCTTAAAACTTCACAATGGTCTATTTGTGCTCTAGAGGTTAACCCCAGATTTTAGCGTTGTAAGTTCTTAAACTTGTTGTTGACTTGCCAGAAAGGCTAGTTGGACTGTTTCTAACATTGAACCAATTTCTAACGTTTAATTAGATTCAGTAGATATACATTTAAAACATTTTCTATAAATCATGCATTTACAAGGTTCTCAAACTGTGATACGTTGGCCCCTGGGAATACGTGATAATACTTAAGGTAATCCACAGTAATACAAGAAATTTATGAAATTACATCATTTTCTGAAAGAGTAACGGATAAAATAAAATTCTAAGACATTTTAAAAGCAATATACATATATAAGTCCCAAGTCAATAATTGTAATTATCATGAATTTCATTATGTAAATTCGTTGCGCGCCTGGCACCATTATTTGTCGATCGCAAAAAACGACTAATTTGAATTGAATGACCACTGCAGTGTGTACGTTATTGTCACACTTAATAATTATTACAATAATTAAATGGTCACTAATGGTGTCGGTAGCGGTGAGTTATAATTTATTTCAATATATTTAAAACATTTTTAAATTGCCTATAAAATTATGGGTCATTGGTTTAAATCAAGCCAAATAACAAACCGTAAGTGTACTGGTAGGCCTAGCAACACATGTGGGTAACTATACTGCACCAGACACAAGATTGTTTCATTAAAGCAGTATCATCTTTCTCATTAAAGTAAGTCATAAGTTTTTATTTTATTTTCCATATTTAAAACTAGAACCAAGATGTAAAGGTAGTGAAATACACATATGATACACCAGTTACAGTCAATATAACTATTTTTAATGTTCATATAACGATTAAATATTATCCTTCTCCCCCAGTGACTTAGTCAGAGGCTTATGGCGGTAAAAACCGGTCCCAGTATCAGTTATGGGAAGAGTACAGATAACATTTATGTAGTTTTGCCCTTAACAATAACCTACGACAACAATCAAACGTTTTAATCATATATTGGTTCTAGAACAAACAATATAAACATAAGCTTATATTTTCAATTATGGGAGTGTTTAACTAAAAGGTTAGAGATCTTTATATCTAATTTTATCATGTGCTTTCGTACTTCATAAATAAGAAGGGTTTGAAATTTATGTTGTTAATTATAATTTATTGGTTTAACCTTTCAGCTCGGTTGGTAATTTAGTTTTACTCATCTGGCATTACTAGTAGCGTCATCTCTTGGGTCATTACAGTTTAATATAACTATGCTTAAAATTTGCTAAATGAAGGTATATATCTTCAGTTGTCTTTTATTGTTCTGATTACGTACCGAAACAAAACAAAACATTTTTACATCTCAAACAAGAAGCCAAAGAAGCAAAGTTTGTTAACGCGAAATTGTAAGAAAAATTGCTTACCGTTATGTATATATGCTGTTAAGGCTGAAATAGTGATGTAATTACAGTTGTGTGAAGTACTCCAAAAACACGACAGGTTATACAGCATTACAGTTTTCTAAAAGTTCTGAAGGAAAAAATCCAATGAAAGTTGGAGAGCAAAGATTGATGAATTTAAATAATCGTTTAGGCTTAGTTCGTGGTTACTTTCTTTAAGAAGTGGAATTTTAATTACCTTGTTTATTTTAAATTTAGTTTTTCTTATTGTAAAAAATAAAGGTGTCAGTGTTAATGTAGAAAACTTCTGCAATTATCCAGACTTTTTTTTCATATTCACAAACGACTACCCTACTTCCTGGACAATACCCTACTGTCACAAGAAAACAAATAAAATCAAGGTGGGCAGAGTGAAAGATGGAAATAAGCAGAAGAAAAGAGAGATGGAGTGAAAAAATTCGTAGCTATGGTGAGGAGTTCCGAGTTTCCGCGGGTACGAATATAATAGAGGCTTGTTAATACTGGAGCCAAGTAACGTAATGTAATGTAATTATGAAATGTGGCCTGGAAGACACTAGGCTTATGTGGTTTGGCAGCATTTCCGATGATTGTTGATGTCCAAAATTGTGGTTTAATATGCAAATAAAAATATAATTACTACATTAATAAGTATGCCTGATTTGCATGGGGTATATATTATTTTACAGCAGTGGTTTCCTACTAACCATAATTTAATTATTTAACTTGATTTCGAAGCATACATATAAGTTTTGCTAGAGACAGAGGAGTCGCTAGTACTCAATACTGAAAGCTGATGTGTGTTGCACGTAAACTTTATGTGCCACTCTCTAGTGGCACAGCGGAATGTGCACGGAATTACAATACTAGAAATTGGGTTTCGATACCCATGGTGGGCAGAACACAGATAGTCCATGGTATAGCTTTGTGTTTAACTTCAAAACAAACACTTGAGCAAATAAACAATACAATACTCGTGCTAGCAACATTAATTAAACAGTTAAGGAAAATGCTACAGAATGGGCTATTTATGTATCGAAATCCGGTTTCTAACACTACGTTTGCATACAACCAGCTGTTTTTTAGGCTCTAATTTCTTGAACACTTGAGCTAATACGCATGTGTAGTACACTTTAGGTCTTTTTTCAAATAAAATGTACAATAAAGCGTATACATCTTACACATTTAAGACAGAGAAAGAATACCAAAACCAAAGTAAGAGTGAAAACAAATATGATTTATTTTGGCACATTGAAAGACAAAATCTTTGTAAGATACTAGAAGATGTTCTTTGAAACAATTCAACGTTGATTTCCTAAGCATGGTGACGAATATTTGTAAAATGTGCAGTCAACTAATCCCTTGGATCAGAGCATGTATTCAATATTATTGTCTAGTGGACCGTTTACAACCGTCTTTTTTCATCCCATGCGCTATTTCAATGGCCCGGCATGGCCAAGCGTGTTAAGGCGTGCGACTCGTAATCTGAGGGTCGCGGGTTCGCATCTCCGTCGCGCCAAACATGCTTGCCCTTTCAGCCGTGGGGGCGTTATAATGTGACGGTCAATCCCACTATTAGTTGGTAAAGAAGTAGCTCAAGAGTTGGCAGTGGATGGTGATGACTAGCTGCCTTCCCTATAGTCTTACACTGATGAATTAGGGACGGTTAGCTCAGATCGCCCTCGTGTAGCTTTGTGCGAAATTCAAAAACAAACAAAAACAAACAAACAAAGCGCTATTTCAATAAAGAAAATTTAATTTCGTTTTTCTTTTTTAAGTAAAAGAAACAGGCTACGATGCATTGTTGGCAAAAATGATTGAGTTTCGATGCAATGGAAACATTCAGCACAAAACTGCACTTAGACTCGCTAAGTTTATTTAACTATTTGAAGTTAAACACACAGATCCACAATGGAATATCTTTGTCTGCCTACCACGGATATCAAGACCCGGTTTTTCGCAGTTTGAGTCCACAGACATCCCGCTGTACCAATGAACAGCAGCTAGTTAAGTAACCGCAGATATTTTTTCACGCTGGATACCACCGTTCCTTGTCATTTTATTGAGCGCAGGAAAAGACCACTACGGAAGCGAACACTTTTTATCAATTTTCATTTCTATGAGAAGTGTCAAAGAAGAGGTATTAAATTCAACTCAACTTATTTGACGTGGAACAATAAAATCATGCATGTATATAACACTGACACGAAAATATCTATACGTAAACAGAACTATAACAAATATTTACTGAAACACGTTCCTCTCTTTATGCGTTTTTCTCGTTCATTCTTCTATCTTCTAAATATTTTTTAAATAAGTCGACGAAAAAGTTCCGCTTTTTTCGAGAAATTCTATCACAAAAAATGTTCTTAATATGTTTTGTTCCTCAGACTGATCGTTCAGTAGATAGGAGGACTAATGGATCGACGATAATATCGATAAGAAATATTAGAAACTGCACAACAATGAACAATTTTCGTTTAATGCAATCTTCAAAAAAAGTATTTTTACAGGTTCCACACATATAAATACAAAAATGTGAGATATGCCCATTTTTGGTCATTTTATAGGGTCAAAAGATTGAATAAACTCATATTTGCAGGGATTCTAGTTAATTACTTAGCCTTATTTCCACCAATTTACATAAAATTTGACACAAAAATGCTTTTCTACAGACAAACGTAGACAAGCAAAATGGTTACTCTTGCCTATTTTTAGTAATTATGGAAGGTGAAGATGTTACAAAAAGCATAATTTGAGGGGTTTTTTTGACAATTATTTAACCGTATATATGAGTGTATGCTTTACAATTAACCTTTAGGAGATACAGAGCATGACAGACTGGCTGTTATGTACACACAAAAATTTCAGTCGACTAATTTCGATAACATTGATTGGTCCATTGTCTTTGTTTCTAAATACAATGGATCAATCAACGATTCTATTGAAGTATATGTTTGTTTTAAGTATCCTTTTGTTTATTAGTTTCCATTTGCATTTTACTGTTTAACAACCTCCATCCCCTTCTATTCTGACCTTTCTTTAAAAAATAAACTTACTCATTAACGGCTGGAATTCAATATAGGTCAAGTTAACATTGTGGTCACTAGCACTAATAACGATAGTCGTATAAAATATCGAATAAAGATCTTATCTTTCATTATGGCAAAAAACACGATAAAATATTAAGGTACAAAGCACTTTGCGTTTAAGAATATACCTTAATAGAGGAGGTATCACTATAAGTAGTACTCACATAATGGTGGAAAACAACCGTTTATGAAATTTACTCTCATTTTCAACTTTAAATTTGGAACGATATTTGAAGTCTTTCCTAAATTATGAGCAGTTGTGTCTGAACAATTTATTGATACCAGTTTCTTCATCGTTGGCTGTTATGATTGAAATAAAATATTGAAAACTAGGTTATCAAGTTTACTTCTTTGTGTATATCTGTTAAACCATTATCTATATAAATATACATAGTGCTGTATGTGGATATTCATGTAACTATTTCGCAGGATGTGTATGTATATTCACCAAAATTGGTATGGGGATTCATTAGGTTCATGTGGGTACATACAAATTTTAGTTTTTGTATTTTGCGGGTTTTACGGGAATACGCGATGCTTTTCTTTACTACTATTTCACTCCCTTTAGATGGGTTCCCTGCTGGGACAGCGGTGAGTCTTCGGATTTGTAACGCTAAAATCAGGGATTCAATTCCTCTCGATGGATACAGCAAATAGCCTGATGTGGCTTTACTATAAGAAACACACACACAGACCTCCTTTAGATGGAACTTCACTAAATTTGGCATTGATATTCTTGGGCCAATGGAGAGATACAATTTTCATTTTAACATTTTGCGTTTCTTACTCATCTCCTTAGGATGGACATTTATCAAATTTGTTTCACTATTTCCATGAGTAGATACACACAAATTTTCAGTTTTGCAGTTTTTGTAGAAGTTTTGCGTTTTCATGTTTTTTGTTTAACCACAACTTCTCCCCTGTTGGTGAATCTTCACCAAATTTGGCATGAAGGTTTGTTGGGCCCATAGAGAGATACATGAAAAGATACGGTGTCACATTTTCTGTTTTGCAATTATTATGGGCGTTTTTGCGTGTTTTTTTTTTTTTTTTTTTGCACTTACATTGAAGGGAAGCAACTTTCCATGTCCTAATATAGCCTTTTATTAGTAATGTATTTACATAATTTCCGTCCAGGAGACGGATACTCCAGCAGTATTTTAATAGGTTACTTCACACCTGCAAATCCGTTTATGTACTGTAACTTGAATAGATGGCCAGGTGGTTAGAAGGCGCTCAACTCGTTATCTGAGGGTCACGGGTTCGAATTCCCGTCGCACCAAACATGCTCATCCTTTCAGCCGTGGCGGCGTTATAAGTGACTGTCAATCCCACTATTCGTTGGTAAAGGAGTAGCTCAAGAGTTGGCAGTGGATGGTGATAACTAGTTGCCTTCCCTCTAGTCTTACACTGATGAATTAGGGACGGTTAGCTCAGATAGCCCTCGTGTAGCTTTGCGCGAAATTAAAAACAAACAGGTTCTTGTGCACTAGACGCGTGAACTTGTAAGTTTAGATGAAATTACAAGCTTTAGTGACTCATTTTTAAAATCTACTAAACACTTTCCACGTCTCCGTCAAGAGACAAACCGTTTTTATATTGTTCCTTTTTTATTTCTTCTCTTTTTCAAAACACTTTTCAATCGACCGTCGCTACTCCTTCGTTTCTCGGTGGATTAGTTTGAAACATGGTAGGGTTATAGATTGATTCAATATGCTCGGACGCCTTTTTATCTTCTTTCTTTTTTACTTAGGTCTTCTTAAGAATTTCATGGGTTTAAATACTAAACAACCCAAAAATGTATGTTTTGGGCTCCTGTGCGGTCTTTTTTTTTTTTTTTATAACAAACAAGATATAAGTTAACACAAACAAAAACTTTCATACGCCCGTCATATTGACATACAAAAACGTTGGATTTATCTATTTTGTTTCTTTTTGAAGGAGGGGTCAAAGTTCACAAAAAACATTTTTGGGTGGAAGAAGTTGGTTAATTACTCGGCTGTACTTTGACCAATTGACTTGAAATTTGGTATAAAGATACTTTTATACAGATCTCACACAGTGACAAACAAAGACGGTGGATTTGCCTTTTTTAGTAGCTATAGGGTGGTCAAGATTCTACAAAAACAATTTTTTACACAACAATGTGTTAACTAACTTTGTTGTATGACCAAATTCGTTTCATAAGTTTATCTTCAGATAACAAGGGTACAGTGACAAGTCCGTGAAACTCGATAAGTTTGTGAGGTGTTAAATGTCTTGCAACAAGAAACATGTATGATGGTATTTTTTGTATATCTTGAAGAAATGTGTGCCATTATTTATGTCAACATTTAAGTAAAAAAACAACAACAATGTTTCAATTTTCATCAAGTGCCACAGTAATTTTAAAACAAAATTGCTTTCTGAACTCACAAAAATTACAAAACTTTCGAGTTGACATTTGGATCGTGTCCTCATAAAAAAATTCCATCATCAACATACCTGTACCAGTATTTAACATGTTTTCTTTATTTTCATCAATAAATAATCTATTCTTTAAATTATCTATGAAAAATTTTGCATGTAAAGGAGAGAGAGAGGAACCCATAGCTATCCCGCCTTTCTTTTTATATGGGTCCGGCATGGCCAAGCGTGTTAAGGCGTGCGACTCGTAATCTGAGGGTCGTGGGTTCGCATTCCCGTCGCGCCAAACATGCTCACCCTCCCAGCCGTGGGGACGTTATAATGTGACGGTCAATTCCACTATTCGTTGGTAAAAGAGCAGCCCAAGAGTTGGCGGTGGGTGTGTATGACAAGCTGCTTTCCCTCTAGTCTTACACTGTTAAAATAGGAACGAGTAGCTTTGTGGGAAATTCAAAAACAAACAAACAAAATTCTTTTTATATGTTTGGTCATTATATTTGAAGTAGTTCTGACCTAAGCAAGTGGTTATTATTGTTTTTAATTACTGGATATTTACAGGATTTATTCTTTATTCAGCCTTTAAATTACTAACAATGTGTTTACATTCACTGACTGGTAAGTGAACAGACGATAATCATGAAAATAAACTGTTTTGGTACTATTCGGTATATTTCCTTTTTTTTTTATACAAGCTTCAGAGGGTTTCTTATACCACATTCAGGTTGAATACCTGCTAGATTTTTGAATATATTTGGGGTTTTCTCTGTTAGTTTGTAAGCGGGAAATTTGAAGAGGAAACAACAGGTCTGATGGGGATATTTGTTTTGTGCAGTTTAGGAAGTCCATACACGCATGGTGGGCGTCGATTTATAGCACTTAACGACTTAGGTTGGAGTTCGTTTTGTTGTTAAGGGACAGATTTTTAGCATTGTGGTTAAAGGTTCGGGTGGGGTCTCTGTTTAGGAGCGTGACACTGTTAGAATCAAGGAAGGTGTTGATTTTACCGTCACAACAGTCGTATTACCTTTGTCCACTTTTCTGATTACTAAATTATCATTTTTAGTTTAAGGTTTTATAGAAATTATCCGCTTGAACTCTTTACCTTCATTTCTAGCACAGTTCTCAGAAGAAGTCTAAATCATTTCAGAGCATATATTCTTTGTCACAGAATCAGAGTACGCATTAATTACTACCTCTCTCTCTCTCTCTATATATATATATATATATACTACATGATTTTCAAAGTCTTTTAGGCGTAACTTGGTTTTGGAACAATATTTTAAACCTTCACTAGGTAGATTAAACTCGGTCTTTGCAAACTCAGACTTCGAAAGGCTTACCAACTTAAAATGGAATTTCAAATGTGATAATCTTCTACCAGATTTGAATTATTTTCATGTTTAGTCAGATTATCCAGTTTTCTTTTCTACTGCGCGTGTATATTATGTATCAACTGACTTACATTTTTCACGCATGTTTCTGTCCAGTAGATCAAATCCCACTGATTAAAGATTTTATAGTGATTTCGAGAAAGAATTGTGTGTGTTTTAAATAAGCAAAGCTGAGATAGATAGACGACTCTTAAAACTCGTTCATTATTCACGTGATGTTCTTAAACGGCAAGCTGGTGAGAAACTTTTGTCGCTAGTGAAAAGTAACAAGGTTGAATTTAATCCAACTCCTAATATACAGATTTTCCCGCTATAATACTAAATGTAAGTTGAAACATGATTGTATGATTGGATAAGTTTGATCTCTGACATATCTTTGAACTCTCTTTTTGCGGGACTGAGTTTGTTTCTTTGGAATCAATCAAAAAGCTACAGAATGGGTTTTCCGTGCTCTTCTCACTACAGGTATCGAAAACCGGTTTCTAGCAGTATGAGTCCGCAGACATGCTGCTATGCCACTGGGGGGGGAGAGCATGGTGATTGAGTGTTTATAACAACACCAAACCCTTGTTTGATTATGGTTTTCAACCTTGGATCACAAACCAATAATTACCACTAAGTTTGGTTTTGAGTTTAATGCAGTGTTAATAAAGGGTAATACCCAAACTTGGGGCCAAGGTAACATGAATGGATGGGGGGGGGGGAGATAAATGAGCAGAATAGTCTCAATTAAAACTAGTTACTACATTTCTACCAGTTTAACTGATTGGGATCCTTTGATCACAATGCCTTATACCATGACGATCACTGATCCATTAATGATAGAAAAACTTTCTTAACCAACCATAAACAAGAACAGTAAAATAGTTGGAAGTAGAACTGACCAATAGAAGAAACGTTTCTTCTCATTATTGTTCATCGTCCTTGCGTATAAGGCGAACCAATTAATACGTTATTTTCATCAAAGATAAAACAATGCTTATTAAAATTCATCACAGTTAACAGCTTCTATTAATGTTCTATAAATTATCGAAGCCTTGCAAGTTAGAACCGAATGACGTCATGTCTAATCAGCGTCACCATGCTCACATTTCACGCGCACGACTAAGCCTAGCAACACGCCCTTGGTACGTCGCGTCTCGTTGACATACTCCCAGACCTAGAGTGTTCTGTTTCCCATTGCTAGGCGGTTGACAGAAGAGAGACTACCGGAGCAACGTACGAAAAGACAGTTCATAGAAATGAAACACGACTGGTAAGTGGTGTTCCATGTAGAAGCTTCCGATTTCGACGTGTTTCCACAAAACCAATTAATAGCTTTCATTTCATTGCTAGCGACTTTCAAGTGATAAGTAAGCCATACCGACCTGCCGGTGAGTTGTGGCTAGAGGGAGAGTGTTTTGTGAAAAAAAAAAGTTATACGACGGATATGTTAAAATGAAGCGCTGTAGCGTTTTGCCTCCCACAGAAACTAAAGTACAAATTAAATGAGAATAATTACAAATCCACTGTTAATATTGTTTTCATAAATAACTGTTTCTAGTGTTACAGAGGGGCTTGGACTCGTTATTAATAGCTAGCTATAATATTTTATCATAAACTAGGATTTTAATGTTAGAGGCAGAATACTGTGATAAGATTTTAAAGTTGAAAACTATAGTAGGGTTTTAACGTTGGTGGACTGAATACTGTAGTAGGGTTCCAACGTGTTTAACTGAATACTGTAGTAGGGTTCTAACGTTGTTTAATCGAATACTGTAGTAGGGTTCTAACGTTGTTTAATCGAATACTGTAATAGGGTTCTAACGTTGTTTAACCGAATACTGCACTATGGTTCTAATGCTGTTTAATTAAATACTCTAGTAGGGTTCTAACGTTGTGTAACCGAATACTGTAGTAAGATTCTAACGTTGGTGGACTGAATACTGTAGTAGGGTTCTAAGGTTGTTTAACTCAATACTCTAGTAGGGTTCTAACTTTGTTTAACCGAATACTGTAGTAGAATTCTAACGTTGGTGGACTGAATTTTCTAGTAGAGTTCTAACGTTTAACTGAAAATGTAGTAGGGTTCTAACGTAAGTTGGACTGAATACTGTAGTAGGGTTCTAATGCTGTTTAACTAAATATTGTAGTAGAGTTCTAACGTTGTTTAACAGAATACTGTAATAGGGTTCTAATGCTGTTTAATTGAATATTGTTGTAGGGTTCTAACGTTGTTTAACTGAATACCACGATAGTATTCTAGTGTTAGTGACTGGTGTCTACCTAATGCAAGCTTATACAATATTAGAAATATAAACTATTTTAGAATCGGCACTGTATTCGCAAATATCAAATTACAAAGTCGTTGTACCGAGTTTTTGCAAAAGTAAAACTACAGTTTCTAAACTCTTGCATAACTACAAGTACACTTAGAAAGTAAAAATGTAATTACCTTTTCATTCTATTTGTAAGTAACTTGTACTATAAATAAACGAACGTACATAATTTCTTAGGCATTATAGAGACAAACAGAATATTTTCGGAATAAGTTAAGTGGCTGTGCAAATAACTTAATAATTTGATTTAATTATACAAATTGATAGTGTTTAAAATATCGATTTTGAAGGGCTACATATTTAGAATATTTTCATTGGTGTATACAGTGACAAAGAAAGATAAATGATGGGTCGCAATGCGTTATGGGCTCCTCCACTGTCCCTCTTTCTGTAAGTTAGATAAATCCAATGATTATTTATAAAGGAAAAACTACGTACAATAACGTTTTCTTTTAGTCCTATATTTAACTCGAAATGTAAGTGAATTTTGTTCTGCGAACGCATCAGAGCTCACGATAAATGAAAATGCAAAATAATTATTAGGCTTAGGACCTTTCAGTTAAACGAATTTATTTGGTAATTAATGATGTAGTGATAATCTACACTGTCTAATTTATGGGCACTTCTTAGACCTCTTGAGAACGGACCTACGTGCAACTACACTGGCTGCAATGGTCACTTCTGATTGGATATTTAAAACAGCTTATTTTATCTCATTGTTCCAAATACGTACTTCAAATAGTAGTTATGCGCTTGAAATATTTTTTTAAAAACACTGTACAATTATTACATCGTTTCTGGAGTGATTGTAAGTCGATTTAATTGACTCAGAAATAGATAACTAATAGACGTGTCTCAAGCAATTAACGATTATAAGAAACACATGTTATATCCCAACGGAGCTGATGTTACCTTGTAGAATTGCCCGAAAGGCCTAGTCGGCACTGAAAATGACAGACACTGTTGTTTACATAACGCTCATAAAATAAGTTTACACTTTGTTCTAGGAAAGTACACTCTCTAAGAGACGTACACAACCATTGTGCTTGTCAATGTTTTATAGTTTGTGCTTTAAAAGAAGACGTTGAACTGGGTTCAAACATAATCACGCACGTATGACAGAACAGTGTCACGTGACTGAAAAAGACAAGTTGACGCCCTTAACGACACTCACAGGTGAAGTCCTACAGGTACCTTTATAACCATCGATTATAGTGATAGAAAGTAATGTATCATACTATTAATAAAGCATAGCAGAAATTAAAACGCAAGAGTTACCTTTTATGGTATGTGGTAAGTCAGTGACCGCATTTCATTAATGAAAATACCAAAATAGTTTGCAGGGAGAACTTAATAAACTACTTTTTAATTTATTTACGGATACAAGGTAAATATTTGTAAACTTTTTTATCTTTCAGAACCATATTTCGCTAGATAGAAAACTTTGAATACAATTAATAGTTTCGTTTGAGGTTTATTTAGTGATAAAGTGTATCTTAATATAATTTACTGCTTTAATTTGTTTAAAAATAATCTTAATTTAAACTAAAGCTATAAATTGTGATTAGGATAGAATTGTACAACACACAAAACTATCACGTGCTACAGTATTACTGCTGAAACTACGTAATGTTTTCAAACGAGACTCAAAATTCGAGCATTTTAGAACAGTTGACTATTCTTCAGGGGAATAAAGGGTTATATTTTAGAAATATAAATAAATATATTTGTTTGTGAAATAACAGAGTTGGTTTCATGTATTTGTTTTAGTATTTTAAACAGCTTGTTCAACTGTATTGCTCAAAAAAGAAAATTAGTGCCAGCAATGATGCGCATGCTCAAAATTCCTGTAGAGATACGGGCTCACTATGTGAGTAAGGGTTTAATTTGCTTTCAATTTCACGCAAAGCTACACTAGGGCTATTTGCGCTAGCCGTTCCTAATTTAGTAGTGTAAGACTAGAAAGAGGGCAACTAGTCATCACCACCCACCTCCAACTCTTGGGCTATTCTTTTTATCAACGAATAGTGGGATTGACAGACACTTATAACGCCCTCACGGCTGAAAGGGCGAGTATGTTTGGTGTGACGAGGATTCGAACCCGTGATCATCATATTGCGAGTTAAAGAGCTTAACTATTTGTCCATGACGGGTCAGTTTGTCATTTCAAACTTTAGAGAGACATAACGCTAAGAGCATTCGAGTATCTTTGCTCGAAAACTCAACAGCAACAAACAAACATACATTTAATTTGACCTTGACGTATCATTTTCAACAAATGTTCTTGGTAGTAAGTTGTGTGACTTGGTGGTTATGGTGTTCTATTCGCAATCTGCGGGTCGCGAGTTCGAATCTCGAACATGCTCACCCCTTCAGCCACGGGGACGTTGTAATGTAACAGTAAATCCCATTATTCTTTGGTAAAAAGTAACCCCAGTATTTGTGGTGGGTGGAGCTGACGAGCTGCTTTTCCTCTAGTCTTTTACTGCTAAATCGCGACCCTCTGATTACGATAGTTGTTAGTGGATGGTGATGACTAGCCTTCCTACTGCTAAATTAGGGACGGAAGGCGAAAGTAGCCCTCGTGTAGCTTTGCGCGAAATTCACATTAAACTATACTATTGTACGAGAAATTTAAGAATATTCTAGAAACCTCTTTAAATCTTGTACATCCACAGCTTTGGTTTTTTGGAATTTTCTTTCACGTGATAGGAAACACTGTTCGTGTATTGAGAAACACCAGTAGTTTTATTTATATATATATATTCAATATTACCTAGAATTCGCTTTTCACCTTTGGTTTAGTTAGGTTAATTTTTACATTTACTTACTTTGGGTTATTACGCATCGTGTATTTATACGTAATGTATTATTTTTATAACTTTCAATTAAATATTAGTTATTGTTTTGCGCCATTGGAACGTTAATGCTACCTACAAATGCGGTTTGAACTAAAACACGTGGGTTTAATTGTCACAGTTAGAATAGCATTTGATCTAATATAGTTAAGGTACAGTTAAGGTGAGTTTTTTGATAAAGTGCAGTGTTATAGAGAGCAATATGTGAAACAACTAGACATTAGTGACTATTATTCAAGACAAGTGCCAGTGTTAAAGGGGTCCTCTAAGTTATGTGTGCTATTTTGTTTATTTATTGTGTTTACGAGTACCAGTGTTAATGGGTTCTCTAAGTTATGTGTGCTATTTTGTTTATTTATTGTTTACGAGTACCAATGTTAATGGGTTCTCTAAGCTATGTGTGTTATTGTGTTTACGAGTACCAGTGTTAATAGGTTCTGTAAGTTATGTGTGCTATTTTGTTTATTTATTGTGTTTACGAGTACCAGTGTTAGTGGGTTCTTTAAGTTATGTGCTATTTTGTGTTATTTATTGTGTTACCGAGTATCAGTGTTAATGGGTTCTTTAAGTTATGTGCTATTTTGTTTATTTATTGTGTTTCCGAGTACCAGTGTTAATGGGTTCTTCAAGTTATGTGTGCTATTTTGTTTATTTATTGTGTTTACTTTGGTTACAGTAGTTAGTACATATAGATTCATTTTATTTTCATTTATCGTTTATTAATATAAACTTATTATAAAGATTGTTTTACATTACTTTCCTAGAATTTGTATTTAGAGCTAATATCAGTTTCCTAACCAGGACAAACCTCTTCAGATATTATTCGGTTTACGACCGAAAATGTCTTCTGTTGGGACAGCGATAAGGCTTCAAATTTACACCGCTAAAATCAGGGGTTCGATTCCCCTCGGTGGACATAGCAGATAGTCCTATGTATTTGCTATAAGAAAAACATACACACATATACATGGCTAAAAATATCGTTCATAGCGAGGGATTCCAACCAATGAAGCTATGCATTCACATCTCTTTAAAAGTAGAAACTTAAGAAAATTGTTGCATTAATTATACTGGAGGATAGGTTTATTTTTAATTTTGCTCTATGCACATAACTTAGTGCAATCGGAAGTTGATTTATTTGACACTATAGCATCATGAAATAATTTTATTATGAAAATATAGCACGTGAGTGTGGTCTGAAGAAATAATTCACAAGAATATATTATTAGAATGTAGTGTTGAAGTTTTCGAAAGAGTATATGAAACCAATTAGTGTTATCCTTTCGATTTCTCTTTTCCTGGGCTACTGATGAGGGTTGGAATTTCCCGAAAATCGGTTTAACTTAGTGACAAGTGGTAAGTGAAATAACAGAGTTGGTTTCATGTATTTGTTTTAGTATTTTAAACAGCTTGTTCAACTGTATTGCTCACAAAAGAAAATTAGTGCCAGCAATGATGCGCATGCTCAAAATTCCTGTAGAGATACGGGCTCACTATGTGAGTAAGGGTTTAATTTGCTTTCAATTTCGCGCAAAGCTACTCAAGGGCTATCCGCGCTAGCTATCCCTAATTTAGCAGTGTAAGTCTAGAGGGAAGGCAACTAGTCATCACCACCCACCGCCAACTCTTGGAGTACTTTTTTTACCAACGAATAGTGGGATTGACCCTCACATTATAACGCTCCCACGCCTGAAAAAGGCAAGCATGTTTGGTGTGACGGGGATTCGAACCCGCGGCCCTCAGATTACGAATTGAGTGCCTTAACCACCTGGCCATGCCGGGTCGTGAGTAAGGAACATTTTAAAACAATATGTTTGAGACGCGAATGTTTTAAATATTGTGCGATTGTTTTTGAAGTCAGCAAACTGATTATACTTTGTAAACCGACTAAAATGTAATGTTTGGAAAACAAAAGGGTATCTTAACCACATACTTGTTTATTCGAAAACGAATAATAGTTACAATGTTATTCTTAATGGTTATAGTATATGGTAAGTCAGGGACTAGTTCAATGATATGTTTCGAAAAATCAACAGTTAACTAGCGGTGATTAAGTATAAGTTAGTGATTAATTCAATAAGATGTCTAACATAACTTAGTGATCGATGTTCCTGCTCGTGTCGTGTCCTACACTCACCTTGTTTGTTGCCACGTGCTGGAAAACAGTCACCAGGAGAATGGCTGATCAAACCTTCCATTAACTTTGTTTTCCTTTTGGTCTTTTGATAAATACGACGTGTTTGTGTGTCTTGTTGTTATGCTGTCTTTTTTCCAGAAATTCATTCAGTATTTTTTAAAGCGTCTTTGACCTTTAACCCCAGATCAGCAGGATTCTTTTTTCAGCCCCTAGGGATGTAACCTGTAGATTTTGAATAACGTCTACTGTTTATAACTGTTCAGAAAGTAATATCCACGGTCGGACCAACGGACAATGTTTTCGCTATTTCTCTCTGGACTTATTTGATCAAAGTAGGTTTTTTGGGGTTAACAAGTTTTTTTTATATTTGTAATTAGCTCATAAAGTTTAATTGTTTGAGTGAGTAACTAAGTGGTAGCTGGAACTAAAGCAAGGTTGTTTTATTTATCAATGTTTTCTAGAATTTTTATTTACATATATTTATCCCCTTCAACAAAAATATCGGACACCCCTCCACTAAACATAAGACCTTACTTTATTGTCCAAAAGAATTATTTAAGTACAAATACACATAGACATGTGAGGAAGATAGATTCCTTGCGTCTAAGGGTGTGTGGAAGTCGCTAACATCTCGCAAGGAGTGTCTATAGAATGATAGAAGTGTGAAAAATCGATATCTGATATAATCGCAGTGCTTGGTTTGGCGTGCACAAGACCATTTAAACAGGCAACATGACAATACAATATCTAAAATGTTGGGCAAAAAACACTGATGTGACAAGCATTCTATGAGAACGTCGAGAAAAAAGTCCAGAAATAATATTTTCAATACATTTACTGTGACACACTTTATCTAATATGGCTATGTTTGGAAAGGGGTGTAACAGCTGTGAAGTCTACGTTGTGTGTTCTCCTTAACTATGAACCCCGCATGTCCAGGTGGGTAAGACACTCGACTCTTAATCTGAGGGTCACAGGTTCGAATCCCCGTCATATCAAACATACTCACCCTTTCCGCCGTGGGGGCGTTATAATGTGACGGTCAATCCTACTATTCGTTAATAAAAAAGTAGTCAAGAGTTGGCGGTGGTTGGTGATGACTAGCTTCCTCCCTCTAGTCTTACACTGCTAAATTAGGGACGGCTAGTGCAGATAGTCCTCAAGTAGCTTTGCGCGAAATTAAAAAACAAACAAACATCCTTAACTAAGGCCCCTTTTAGAAATAGTGACCAAACATGGGTGTCCAGAGAAAGGTGGTGGTGGGTTATAAGATAAACGGCATCTGGACATTACATTTAAGACCAATCTATGATGTGTGTAAGTATCATGAATTATGTCTGTAGGTCCTAAACATTTATCTACCATGAGTCTTGATTGAGATGACATCAAGGATCTTAGTGAAATATTTGGTCAGCATACCAGAGAGATAACGTTTAGTGCCACAAAGCATCCATTAAGCCCAGATATTAATCATGCAGAGCATATAAAATCATTTTGAAAAGTTGGTTTCAACGACTAGACCGCTCTTTTTCAGCCATCTTCAAATCTGATTCTACTTAGCCTTAGGTATTGTTTCACCATATTCTGGTTTGAACATACGTGGACCTAGGTATTGTGTCATTTGTTTGCTCGTAACACGTTCCATGTTTAGTTATCACTTTCTTCTCAGATCGTAAATGTGCGGTAAATTTCGGAATGGTACAAGTTTCAGATAGCATATCGTTAGTGTTTCTCTATAAGAAAACGAAGTTGGACTGAAACTATGTGTTGTACTGGTTCCACATCTACAGACTTATCAACATAAAATACACAGTGTTGCAAAACCCCTGCACCATGGCGATTTTTTTTATAAACTCCTACATTGTTACAGTTCTTCAAAATGTGCAAAGTTAATATTATGACACGATGTGTCAACAAGGGAAAGTTAAAAATAACCCAACCAGTAATTAAAGCAAAGGAAATTAAAGGAAACAGTAAGTGAATCACAAACATGATGTAGAAAAATCACCGTAGTATGTTTTTATCATGCTTTACATTCGCTTCTGTTTCAGTTCTTTGCAATTTTTTCACGTGTCTAAAAGTGCAGAAAGCCGAAAGAAAATGGTTTTGTTTGAGCATTTATATTTAGTCCGGAAATTCAATGCAAATTGTATCCTCAGATCTTGTCTTTCAATATCCCAATAACGACCTGTACTTGTTAACTAAGTCAATACTACGTTACTTTATGATATGAAGTTTTAGCTAGATATTGGTATTGCGTTGTTATTAAACTCCGGGACTTTGACGTTTCGATGAACTTGGCAACTCAATGTGGAAGAGAAGCCATTTAATATCCTTTCAATAAAGTTTATGGTATGTTCATCTAGCCCCCTTCCCCATCCCAGCAGGATGGTGACGTGTTTCTGATAACATACCCACTGTCACATGTTTCGCTGGCCTTCTCTTATATCATGATTTAAATAAATAAGAGAATATAAACAGATAGATCTGCAGACGAACGTAGATTAACGTTCGAACAGAAAACTGGACAGAACAGAAGATATGAGACCTACGCGAAAACAGATGGAGGGACAATGAAACGACAATTTTTCGCGCTTATTATTTCTATTCATACAACTAGTGCTGTAAAAGGCCTGTATAATGTTAATTTTGGACGATAATCAACAGAACGTTTGTTAATTAAGCACAATTTAATTTAAGAACCTGTGACTAGTGACTAGTTTCATCTGTCTTCCAAACATACTTGTGCGCCTATTATGTAAACAAAGGTAATCCATTTTCTTCAGAGCAGAGTTATCATTGAATATTTACTGTCAAGTTTCGTTCTGTTCATGCTTTATACTGTACTTTCATGGTAATATATTTATATCAGCCTCCAGATATTAGTGACTTTGTCATGAACTTCCAAAGAGTTCAGTTTTGCTTTTCGATGGGATTATGTTTTGCACTCATTTTCATAGCGTTCATCTTTATCTCTTTATGAATTTATGCATACATTCATCTGTTTTATGTCTATATTTAGCTCTTCATCCGTTTGTATATTTAGTCATCGTCTAACAATCCATCTGCAGGCAAATAATGTGCACACATAATCAGGGAAACGGTCAGGAAAAAGATATAAAAGGCAAACACTAATGCAATTTCTTTGTGAAAATGAACTGCACTAGAGCAAAATCACGTGTTAATAGCTTACATCGCGATTAGTTGTAATCTACCCAATCAGGAAGAGACACGCTAATATTAAGCCTACAAACACAGAGACAGTCATACTAGAAGGCGAGACTAGTATTCTTCATGTCTGTTTCACTTTGAATTATGTTGTGAAAAATGCATGTTCAATGCTGTATCTTGGACAATATTGTCAGTGATCATAAAAAAATTAATGGTACCCTGACAACAGGTATGCACAGGCATATTCTGATCTACGACACCATTCCTTCAGGAACACGACTCATCAGGCGGAGAATCATCTTCCAGCAAGAAAACGATACCAAACACACAGTAAAGTAGCTAGTGAAAAACTTCCAAAAATGGATTGGTCTGAACAAGGTCCTAATGTAAACATTCTTCAATTGTCTTATGAAGAAACTGAGAAGTTAAAATGTAAATAAACATCTTGGACGAATTTGGGAGAGTAATACGGGATTTATAATTACACCACATAATGAAATATTGATAAACTGTATGGAAACATAATAAGATGTAATGATCTGTGTGAATCACATTAACGAAATATTAGGCATTCTACATTATATTCGCTTTTCTTATACGTTTTCTGTGGAAATAATTTAGTAATATTAATAAATCCACCATCTAATTGTCATTAATCTTTGTATACAATTCCTTTATCTGTATCACTCGGGTGTTGCCATAATAAATACTGTACTTATTATATATATGGATTGGATACATACATAAACTGGAAAGTAGAAACGTGTAAACGAAGCGGAAGAGAGTAGTTGATCGAATCGTCAACATTTTCTAAGTTGATTTTTTTTACTATTGCTTATGCTGGTCTAAAATAACACTACAGAATATAAGGAAACGTTTTAAAAGTTATGCTACCTGCTATTCTAAGTTTTCTAAGAGATTATTTTGAACGAGTTTTAGCTTTTGTTTGCGCTACAAATGTACCAGGACAGTCATAAGTTTATAGACTTAAGATCCCCCCCCCGTAGACACTGCTCAATATAACTTTACTCTAAAACGAACAAATATGTGGGAACAATCAAATATACACTATAAATATTAGAATATTGTATTTACAAACAATACAATGCTTTTTGACACGTACCTATCAATTTAAAAGTCAAAAACCATTATTTTGCAATTTCACGCCTTTTAATTTTAGAATGCGTATTTTTATGTGTATAAATTTTGTTATGATCTATAGACGTTAGAGCATGTAATAATGCAGTGGTTCCAAACCAGGGGTGCGAGATAGCGTTTCAGGGAGTGCGAGATAACATTTCAGTTTTTTTTTTTGTTTTCTTTATATTAAGGGTTAGTTAGTTAGTTATCACCATTAGATTCCATCGAGGAACATAGGACCGCAATCGCTTACGGATTCTTCAACAGGTATTTAAGCAAGTAGGTTGTTAGCCCACTGCCTCGAGCCGTCCCTAATTTAGCAGTGCAAGACTAGAGGGAAGGCAGCTAGTCATCACCACCCACCGCCAACTCTTGGGCTTCTCTTTTACCAACGAATAGTGGGATTGACCGTCACATTATAACGCCCCCACGGCGGGGAGGGCGAGCATGTTTGGCGCGACGCGGGCACGAACCCGCGACCCTTGGATTACGAGTTGCACGCCTTACGCGCTTGGCCATGCCAGGCCCTATATTAAGGGTACTGTCCTGTATATTCAAAAGTTACGTTCGATTTTTATTTCTTATTTTTCTTGTTACAGACGTTGCTTTTTACCTTGTTACGATAAACTATCGTTTCTACCGTTACCGGCGCAGACCGAAATCTTAATGTACAACTGTAAACAATCAACACACGAAACGTAAACGTGGCCTAAATACTCGGCACAACTAATTAGGTTACGTTCGTGAACACCGTCCTAAAGTGTATATTATTTATTTATGTTATGTATTCACGTCATCGTGACTCGAGAAACTTCCAGAATTAATCGATGACGTTATGTGAAGTATATTCGAGAATGTTCTAGAAAGTTTCGCAGAGTATATAAACCCATGCGTGATGCTATGGTAGTCAGTGCATTGTTGATTCTGTGTTCGTGCAAAAAATCTTTGTCAAAGAAAATGAAATGGAATGATGATTATGTGAAGTTTGGTTTCACTTGCATCGGAACAACTGAGGATCTGCAAAAACCCCAGTGCATGCTTTTTGACGCTGTCCTTTCAAACGCAAATTTGAAGCCATCTAAGCTGCAGGAACACTTCAACAACCGGCATGGTAGAGCAGCTGTTGCAGGCCATGACGTTGAATTGTTGACAAGTAGAAGGACCCACTTTGATTCTCGAGAAACCCTTCCAAAATTAGGTTTTATATCTGCTGACAAACCACTGCTGATGGCTTCTATAAAGTAGCCAAATCAAAGAAGCCCCATACAATTGCAGAAGAGGTGATAAAACCGTGTGCATTAGAAATTGCAACAATTGTTTTGGGAAAAGTAGCTTCAAAAAGCTTAAATTAGTGCCGTTATCAAATAATGTTTTCAAAACCGAATTGGTGATTTGAGTTCGGACATTTTGGACCAACATATCGTAGATATCAGGGGTAGTCCTTTGAAAATCTCTCTCCAATTGGACGAAACAACTGATGTTGCAAATTGCAGTCAATTCATCGCACTAGTGAGGTATGTCCATGATGGTGCAATAATGGAAGATTTCCTGTTCTGTGAAGATCTGAAAACAACCACAAAAGGGAAAAATGTCTTCCAGTGTGTGAATGACTTCTTTGCTAAATATGATCTAGATATCCAAATTATTGGTTCTGTGTGTACCGAGAGTGCACTTGCTATGCTAGGAAATAAATCAATATTTTTTGCACAGATGAAACAAGAAATTCCGCACTTGCAAGGTACTCACTGTTTCCTTCATCGACATGCTTTGGCATCAAAAACATTGCCTCCAAAGTTGAAAAAAGTTCTTGACACTATTGTGAAAACCATCAACTGGATTAGGGGTCGCGCTCTGAACCACCGCCTCTTCAAGTCGCTTTGTGAAGATTTTGGTAGTGAGCATTCAGTTTTGCTTTTCCACACAGAAGTCCGCTGGCTGTTACGTGGAAGAGCTTTAACGCGCTTCTTTGAACTGTGAGAAGAAGTCAAAACTTTTGTGAAGGAACGTGACTGTGATCTGCCCGGAGAAATAGAATCACAAGAATCCAACCAAATGCTAGCCTATTTGAGTGATATTTTCACTCGTATGAATGACCTGAGTGTATCTCTTCAACGGAAAAGCATAAACATATTGAAATGCTGCGAAAAGTTAAATGCTTTCAAAGAAAAGTTACATCTTTGGTGTCGACGAGTTAAAAGAGGGAATCTTTCAAATTCAGGTGAGGATGAGTCCCTAATTCCATGTGTGTGTGAAGAAATTGTGGATCATTTGGAAATACTATCAAAGTCATTTGATGGATATTTTGGAGAAGAACTGGAAACTTCTGAAGAATGGATTATGAATCCATACTCCTTCAATTTGGATAATATGTCGGATGATGAAGAACTGAAGGAAGATCTTATTGAACTGCGCACAAATCGAGTTCTTGAAATGCAGTTTGAAAGCAAAACTTTGGAACAATATTGGTGTTGGGCAATGGACATGTTTCCAAGACTTTGTGAAAAAGCACTAAATGTGCTCATCCCATTCGCGACGACGTACTGATGCGAGTTTGGAATTAGTGCCCTTTTGTCAATCAAGACAAAATCTAAAAAATCTCTTGGGTGCACAGGCAGACTTGCGGATTGCTAACAGCAGCAAAGTGCCACGCTTAGAAAAACTCGTAAGAAATAAACAGGAACAAAAGAGTCATTAAATTTAAAATGGCTTATGAACATTTGAACATTTCAAATTCAAAGAAATTTCATTTCATGCATGGATGAAAATTTATTTTTTGTAGGCCATGTAGGGTTTATGCAACTTTTAGTTTATTGTAATATTTTTTTCTTTCCTAAATGTTTCATTTTTGTTTATATATCATTAAAAAACTAATTATAAAAATTTGTTTTGGCCACCTTCACCTTTATTCTTAAATAAATAATTACTGTGATGGGTGCAAGAACATATTAAAAGTTTTTAGGGGTGCGGGACAAAAAAAAGGTTGGGAAACATTGTAATGATGGAATATCTGTTACAATTCAAAGGTAATAAAGTGTTTTTGGACTTTGTAACCTTTGTCAAAGCTAAAGCTATATTTTACATATCCCTCCTTTACACCCTTGCCATGCAATGAACCATATCTATAGTTTGGCACATGATATGTTTGTAAACTGTGTATCGTTTAAAAGTTCTCTTTACAAAGCTTGTAAATATATGAAAAGCGATACCATATAAATAACTTTTTGATATTCTACGTCACAAATAATCACGTGTACTGAATGAAGTTTCAGTGAAACGTGACTGATTTGTCACAACCATTGTTTTTCTAAACGTTTCTTGACCAGCTACAGGTCTTAGAGTTTTATTTCATAGTATTTTCTAGTCTTTTTACGACAGTCTGATTTGGTATTATTGTTAAAGTACGTGTAAGAAGGCTGTGTGTATTTCTGAAAATAAGGAATTTCTCGTATCTGGCTCAGAGCAAGATATTAGGCTTAGCGATAGTTCAGCAGCCGAGTGAGCTACGCTTGAGTGAATCTCATTCGACTAGTGTAGTGTAAACAAAGGGAAACAAAAATACCCTCGAAGTTTGTACTGTTATTACAATAAAACTTGAGTGTTTATTTTAGAAGTGTTGAGAAATATTATTTTAAAATATAAGAAGTATTAGAAGCAATTATTTGTGTGAAACAAAAATAATATTCTGCTTCACGAGAAACATTAAATTAAAGACAAATAAGTTAATAACTAAATGTTAACTTCTGTTTGTTTTGGAATTTCGCACAAAGCTACTCGAGGGCTATCTGTGCTAGCCGTCCCTAATTTAGCAGTGTAAGACTAGAGGGAAGGCCTCACCATCCACCGCCAACTCTTGGGCTACTCTTTTACCAACGAATAGTGGGATTGACCGTCACATTATAACGCCCCCACGGCTGGGAGGGCGAGCATGTTTGGCGCGATGCGGATGCGAACCCGCGACCCTCAGATTACGAGTCGCACGCCTTAACGCGTTTGGCCATGCCGGGCCACATGTTAAATTCATTCTGTAATGATAGGCTTAAGTTGTGCGTACAATTTTGAAATTGTAAAAGGGATTAATTTGAACTGTTAAACTTGTGTATACCTCTACATACAGGGTGGCCCGTAAGTCCCTACCCATCCATATGTTGTTATGTTATATTCAATTACGCATATATTATAAATTTGTTTCTTTTTTTCAGAGAAATATGGCCAATGTAAGCCAATTTACACTTGATAATGTCTCGCAGAACATGGCGTCGCGTAATATTATGCAGCGAGAATGAAGGACAGCACACAGATACACTGGATACATAAGGTATATGGATGGGTAGAGACTTACGAGCACCCTGTATATAGAGAGGAATACGTTTGAGCCGTTTATTTACATAATCAGTGAGCTTAATAGCAATATTGGTGGTATATTTAATTACATTTTTCGTATAACTCCTAAGTCAGTACAGACCTGTAACAATGGTTTATGGACAAACAACCAATTTTAGGCTTAGGTAGTTCAGAAAATTGTGTTCAGAAATCCAACGAGGGTCAAGTACCCAATGTATAATTTTAGGCTTAAAATCCCATGGTTATTGTATTTAATCATGCATACGAATATTCTCAATAATGTGAGACGAAATATTGTTTTAACATCTCCAATGTTTCTTTCAGTGACTGCATCACCTAACACTGCAAGCGTCGAATCACTGTAGTCCATTCTGAAAAAAATTATCCACTTTGTTTCATTTTTCATGGATGCGAGAGACAAATTATTGATACGAGTTATTCTGGCCCTGGTTTCGTCTTACTGTTTGAGCACTGTCCTGTTGCATTTTCTGCTTAGCTGATTTATCACTAGATCTTTATAGCTGCAATCTAATTAGGAATGTCTTGTTTTTTTTCTCTCTCTCTCTTCCAATTAGTAGTTCAAGAATTCATTCTTTTCGACTATAATGATGTCATTAGTTTTGTCAAACATATAACAAAATCTTATACATTGAAATAACCATATCGCCTTTCACAAACTTTCTGTTTTCTCGTTTTTATTTTGAAAATTTTGTTTTGGCGACTGCGTATTTTTTCCGATGCAGTTTTGTGTTTTTTTAAACTTAACAAATTTAAATCCGTAATTTTATCGGTGCGTGAACGAACACGGGAAAGGGGTGTATACCTATTGATGTTCCAAGATGTTACAAGAAATGTGTATTCACAGACGCAAGGAGAGATAAAAAATATTGCATCACTGTGTTATATTCTAACAATTTCCAGACGTGTTTACTTCTAATAAGTGGTATAGCATGCAAACAGAAGCTTTTACCAAAAGCAATCCAGATGGGAGCAACTTCACCAAGGGAAAATAATTGAGCCAGGAAATTTTGTAATTCGGTTAGGGAAGATGCTAATTACATATGGTCAAAACTGATAAAGATAGGTCAGAATATTATCCAGAACAGTGTATTCTGACTTGGTTTGTCAACAGTTTAATATAACCAAGACGTATGTAATATTTTAATATAGACTCGCGAGACCCAAACTTAATAAACTTGTAAAGGCCACACCTAGCATATTTTACCAATTGTCTGGGTGTTTAGCTTCAAAGAATGACCACTCCTAACCTATTTCATCATATGTCTTAATGGTTATCTGATGTCAAATGTATTGACTTTCGCAAATCAAAGAAAAAAAAAAAAAGACGATTCATGTATGGTTTCTTCTATGACGTATGTTAAATGCCATTTCGCTGCTGGGTATAGTTCCGTATGTCAAAGGTTAAGTTACATTATAGCCGCCAGTTATATCAGCTGGACTCTTCTTTTAATAGGACATTGCTGTATCTTAAGACAGAGTCGTGCAAGTTTTCTATGCACATATTTTTTGTCCCCAGAAGCATAGTGATATGTCTGCAGGCTTCAACGTTAGAAACCGGGTTTCGATACCTGTGGTAGGCAGAGTGCATATAGCCCATCGTCATAAAGCTTTGCTCTTATCTACAAAACAAACAAACACATTTGTTTTCTCCGAATGAAATTATTAACCTGTCCCTTGCTTCAGTAGAACAAAATGATTAAAGTCACTTGGTTTTCAAATCACTCGGATGTTTTTGTTTGATAATTCAAAGTTCTCAGAAGCACGAGGACCAGCGAAGTACCTTCAAACAAACTACAACATTCTGAAACATGTTGATTTTTGTTTTGTGAAAAGCAACTATCAGGATTTGATATCGCACATTACGTAACAAAAACTCACCTTATTTAATATTCATTAGAGTATGAGAAAGTGCACGTGGTATGCACCAGAATTGGATCGATAAAGCAAACCTGTAAATACAATATCCACTGCTTTTATAAAGCTGTGGAACTTTGAAACTTGTTGACGTAATAAATAAATATATATATAATTTTAACTCCTAACACAGATGAATTAACATATAGAATTATACACGGACTGTTCTCTACGTTAAAGTGCTGTTATTGTACTTGCAAGCTTCAGACACTCTTACCAGAGCCTTCCTAGGGCAACAATACACTAAGCTGTTGCTCGAGGAAGGCTTTAGTAAGAGGTCCTTAAGCTTGCAAATAAAAGTATCTTATGGTTTTATGTTAATAAGATAATTGATAACCAATGAAAAGTTTGGTACAAACGCACTGTCTCTTATAGAAAAATACTCGCAGAATTAGACGAATGGGAAAAAAGAAGACTGTATTACACTAGTGAAGACCCCACACAATTTAATGGTGTCGAGTGTTACCAAAGAATTGACGTGACTTTAGCGTTGTAACCGCTTTACTTATAGATTCATTGATAGTGTGTTACTAAAAGCATGATATGATTTCAGCATAGGAAATCCTGGCCAGGAGTGGCCTAATGTTTATCTGCTCTAATATGATTTCACAAGTTCAAAGTTCGCGTATTATTTTCGCAAATATACATTTCGTGCTTTGTGGCTTTAGATGCATTATAAGTGTATCCCGTTACTTGGCGGTGGGTGCTGTTGACTAGCTGCCGTATTTCAAGCTCTATTCTATCAGTTCATAAAAGGACCAGGCATGGTCAGGTGATTAAGGTACTCGTCTCGTAATCTAAGAGTCGCGGGTTCGAATCCTCGTCACCACAAAGATGCTCGCCCTTTCAGCCGTGGGAGCGTTATAATGCACGGTCAATCCCACTATTTGTTGGTGAAAGAGTAGCCCATAAGTTGGCGTTGAGTTGTGATGATTAGCTGCTTTCCTTCTAGTCTTCCACTACTAAATTAGGGGCGATTAGCACAGATAGTCACCATGTACCTTTTGGGGATATTCAAAACAAACAAACAATTTAAAAAGTAGGGTCGGCTAGACATTTTATAATTACACGAATATCAGAAACAAAATGTGATTCGTAGAAACGGTTTCGTTGGCAACACCTTTTCATACTAGTGCCTGGAATCTTTAGATATCCAAGTCAGTGCTCTTACATTGTATTAATTAAGTTTAAAAATTCACCGTCAGTTGACATATATATATGTGTGTGTGAAATAGTTAGTTTTTCCTGGTGCATTCGTTGGTCACGTTAATGAAAATACGGAACACAGTGTTCAAACATTTCTAAACCTCTACTCGACCTATGCTAAAAATTCTCCAACGACACCTTCCATGAGAAGGCCTAGAAATACTTTCACTAAAGGCAGTCATCAGCACGCTATACGCAAAACACGTATGGCAAGCCTGTGAAAATACTAATAATTATCATAAGGAAACTAGGGAAAAAACGAAGATTTTTGGCACAATGAAACGTAAAACTTCATTAACTGTTTGTTTCATTTTCTTCCTTTTACTTATCTACATTATCTTCGGAGTTCTTATCTTATTAACATAAGAATTTGACAATGGTATAAGTGATTATAACAAAGATAATATTGCCTAGGAACAATGGCAAATTCAGAATTATAAAAGTGGTGGAAGCGAAGAAATGGCAGACTATGGGTTTATGTGACAGAGTGCTTTTGTTTTATTTTGTATCTTAAAAGGATAGAGAGAGATTCATGGAATATAAACTAGAAACCTGAAAATTACAAGTATTTCTGCTGTAAAATGTTTTCATGAATCTCTATTTTTGTCTTAGTAAAACTTGAAATTACTGAGGTGATTTACAATGAGCAGATTTTTAGAACTTTTCGGTTCTTATTCTTATCGTCTGCAAACATAGCAGGACAAACTAGACTAGATGATGTTCCACTGAGTGGAGTTTCCTGGTGCCTGAGGACATGCTATTCCGTGAGCTGGATTTTTTTTTGGGGTGAGAGGGTTGGATGAACAAATAATTAAGGGAGCGTTCGGGACCCTTAGCCTCCCATTTAGTAAGTAAAGTATATTATCATATGTCCTAGAACTTAGTTTTATTTTAAATATGTTTAGAAATTTAAAATAATCGAATTTTGAAACTAAGAATTCAGAGTTTAAAAACTGTTTGCATGTCTCTGAAAGTTAATGCCTGGAGTGTAATTGGCTCTTATAAAATAAATTTTACCGAAATAGTTAGTAATCTTAAAATGTAAAGAAACTGAATAGAGGTTGAGTAACAAGGAATAACAAAGAAATCACATCACTTCCGTTGCATATTAACGAAAAACTTCACGAGTGTATGATTTCACCACAGTGCCTCCTCCTAAACCTACAGAATATATCTATTTATAGAAACAGAAAGATTGTAAAGTCGTTGAACTGTCAATCACTTAGAAAGTTGCACATCAAGTCATCCTCGACTATTTATTTATTATAAAAACCAATAATTTACTGTAGCTACAGTGTTTGTTATATTTGTTGTGACATATTCTACACATTTTCAGTTAATTACACGCTTGTAACATAGAAATTCGTAAACGAAAAACATTAAAAGCATTTTCGTTAATACCATCTCCTACCCTTTTTTCTGGAGACCGTAAAGTGATTGTATTTCAGAAATAAGACTATTATGTTGTATGTTTCCTTATCGAAACGTTTCGTGTTTTTTAAACTGCTTCCATGTTACAAGTAATTACTAAGTGTGTTAAGTTTTCAGTTTTTGAGGAGAGGCACTTGGAATATTTTTGTAGCAAGTAAAGAATACGCAATTTTAAATATTTCTATAGATGTCATAAACAATGGAAAACCACTTCGAATTATTCTGTGAACTGATTAACGAATCGAACACATTCCGAACACAACAAAATCCGTTAGGCTTAAGTAAGTATTATAGTTTGTTATTTATTTTAATACGTATTTATTTGTTTTTTTAAAGTGATCTCTGAGCATATAAATATATAATATGATTTGTTGCTTACCAGTCAGATTCTACATTTGTAATTAATGTTTAAACTGAAACAGAAGTGAAACTGTTTAGAACGTTTTTTTTTTTCAAATAAATTTTGAATTCTGAAAATAATACTAACATCATTTAGAATGGTTCTAGCGCAAGCCTAAATATAGCAATGAAAATTCCACTATATAAGAAGGTGTATAATCTAATGCTTACAGTTTCTGAATAACACAAAATAATATTAAAGGCCTTTTTTTACTAGTGGATATAATGTTACTCAAGTATTTTGCATGTCAATAACTTTGAACAATTGTGCCTGATTGATTTTAAAAGTAATTTTTTTCCTTTTGGTATAAAAAAATACGTGTTTACTAAGTAGACTTGCGAGTACCGGTCATTTGGTAGAACTAAACAGTAGTATGGTATATAGTTAAACACTGCGCGAATTTAAACTTTAATGTGCCTTTACTGCTGAAGAAAAAAATTAGTTTAAAAGTTTCACTTTGTGCCTGCATTATTTTTCAAAATGAATTCCACCGTAATTGTTTGTGCCCTATTCTTCTTCTCTCACGTACGATTGTCTATTCGACACGGATGTTTGTTTGCTTTTTTTAAATTTCGCGCAAAGCTACTCGAGGGCAATCTGCACTAGCCATCCCTAATTTAGCAGTGTAATACTGGAGGGAAGGCAACTAGTCATCACCATCCACCGCCAACTCTTGGGCTACTCTTTTACCAACGAAAAGTGGGATTGACCGTCACATTATAATGCTCCCACGGCTAAAATGGCGAGCATGTTTGGTGCGACGAGGATTCGAACTTGCGACCCTCGGATTACGAGTCAAACACCCACCTGGCCATGCCGAACCCATTTGACAGGGAGACGCAAATAAATAGTATTAATTTTATCACAAATCTAATACTAATTACAAGTAAGTTTCAGTATAACTTGAAATAAAATCGTAAAATGAATATTGGATGATAGCACAAATATGTTTAAAATTATAAAGAAAAACGTTTTGACTTATAGAGTTACTTTGTTTTTAAAATGGAGTATTTTTGTGTTGTGGTAAAAACAGAAGTGTAAAACTGAATTATGACAACTTTTATTACACTATGTAACAAAATTTTTACTTTTTCTTGTTCCTGGACAGAAAGTGTTATTTCCCAATTACTTATGCCTAAAGGTAAATGAAAAAGACTTACAAGAATTTTCAAGAAATTTCTAGAATTGTGTAGAACTTCACCCATCAAGATGGGCTCTGCTTCTGCCACAGTGTATCCGGTTTGTGCGAGGCAATTGGGATTGCCTGTAACCCGAACGTGTTACACCTCTTCATTAATAGCTCATTCAGAAGCCTCAAAGCTGTGCTGCTCCATAACGGAAATAAGTATCCGTCTCTTCCCCTGGCTCATTCAGTGCACCTTAAAGAGGAATACAACAGCGTCAAGACCTGCTAGAAGGCTTGAAGTACGGCTGGAAGTTTATCGTAGACTTCAAATGGGTGTCATTCTTGATGGATCTTCAAGGGGGCTCTACCAAGTTTCTCTGTTATCTTTGCCTTTGGGACAGCAGGGTCACCGTAGCGCACTACAACAGAAAGCACTGGCCACAACGGAACGAGTTCTATGTGGGGAGGCACAATGTCAAGTGTGAGCCACTAGTGGACCCTCAGAAGGTGTTATTCCCACATTGCACATAAAATTGGGTCTTATGAAACAATTTGTCACAGCTCTTAATAAGGAGTCTGCAGCCTTAAAGTACCTTCGAGACTTCTTCCCAAAGTTGTCTGAGGCAAAAGTCAAAGCTGGTGTCTTCGTTAGACCACAAATAAAGAAGATCCTGGGAGTGCACATAATTCTCCAAGAAGCTCAGTAGGAAGGAAAAAAAAGCCTGGAGCAGCTTTGTAGCAGTGGTTCAGGGCTTCTTGGGCAATCACACGGTCGAAAATTATGTGGAACTGGTTGAGGCTCTGGCGAAGAACTACGGCAAAATGGGCTGCAGGATGTCCCTGAAAGTCCATATCCTTGACGCTCATCTTGATAAATCCAAGAAGAACATGCAAGCATACTCAGAGGAGCAAGGCGAGCGTTTCCACCAAGATATACTGGACTTTGAACGCCGCTACCAAGGAGCGTATAACAAAAACATGATGGGAGACTATATTTGGGGGCTGATACGTGAAAGTGATTTACATTACAGTCGCAAATCTCGAAAAACTACTCACTTCTAAACATTTTTGTATAACATTAGTACAAATACATGTAAATCTTAATTCATATGTTGTTTTATTCAGACCTTATGTAAATGAAAACATGCAAATTTGCCCGTTTTTACATAGAAAATAGGTTAATTTATAAATTTCATTATTCAGGTCACAAAAGCAAAGTTTGAAGGGAATAATGACCATTTTCTGTACTTTTACAACATAAGCAATTAAGAAATAGCGCATACTATCCAGGAAAAAAAATTGCGTTACATTGTGTTATCGATAGTAATGTAGTTCACCTGCGCTGTCTTAAATGCCAGGACATAGCAAAGTGTAAATAATAAACACTAAAATGTAACGAAGTGTAAGTAACAAAGATCAAAATGCAATTATAACAATATTTTAATTTCAACACTGTTAAATGTTTTCGAAAATAAAATATACCAGCAATTCTGGAGTAACTGTGCCAAATAATGTTAATACGTTTCACAGTTTTTGAACTAAGCATAATGTCATTTAATTAGGTCATTTAAAATATATTTCGTTTTTTAATCATCTTATAATTAAATAAATCTTTAAAAAATTTAATCATGTTTCAGTCAATTTAATTTTGATATAAAAACTACCTAATTTTATTACATATTGGTGTGTAGGAGGCCAGTTGTTTATCTAGGCCTACCTGATGTTTATTACTTAGATGAATAAATTTCTTAGTTTGACCTCGAGTGTATTTATGAGACGCACTTCTCTTCTACGTATAGTAATAACAGTTTATATCTAGATTCTGGTTTAGCCTTAATCGTCAGACGTGAATTTTCACTTAATATTGCCTCAGGTCGTGCGGTTATTAAACAGTTTCATTTTAATGAATGATTTTTAACGTGCTCACTCTTTCAGATGTGGGAGCGTTAAATATATAGGTTAATTTCATTATTTATTGGTAAAGGTATGTATGTATGTGTTTCTTATAGCAAAGCCACATCAGGCTATCTGCTCAGCCCACCGAGGGGAATCGAACCCCTGATTTTAGCGTTGTAAATCCGGAGACATACCGCTGTACTAGCGGGGGGCTATTGGTAAAGGATAGTGCCGAGTTGGCGGTAGGTGATGTTAACTACCAACTTTCTTTGTCATGCGTTGCATTTCGGTTATGGTAGGATTCCATCCCCATTATGATGTTTGGAAATAAATACCAAGATGTTCAGGTATTAATATACTAAGCCTAACCAACATAATTTGTATAGCTTCTGTTGCCCACCCTTGGACCCTACTATCTAGATCTTGTGAGTGTGTGTTTTATTATAGCAAAGCCACATCAGGCTACATGCTGTGTCCACCGAATCGAGATCTTCAATGATTCTAAAGAGATCCACACAGTAGCAGGACTTATATAGGGAAGGTGAGATAATATACTACTACATTAATCTACCCGTACAAGATATAAAATGTCCAGTAATAATTTCCAATTATTCCCCTACAATAAATTTTAGAAACTATCTTTGTTGTGCATATTATAATTTTAAATCACAATTTTCAAATTTCTATAAATATTTTTATTTATATTATGAAATAATTTAAAATAGTTTATTAAAATTTCTGTCTCAAACCCATTAAAATTAAGTTTGTTTACTAATATATTAGATATTAAGAACTGTACATTATTACAAATTCTATAATACCTCAGAAGCTGTGAGGGTATGACATTTGTTGGAGATGGAGATCCAAAAATTGGAAATACACAATCATTCCTTTTGTCGAAAATGTCAATATTATAGTAATTATCTTAATGTTTAAATTTGAATAATGTACTTCAGTGTTTGATTTTGCATTACTCTCAATCTGTAGAAATGCAGGATAAATGTTACCTATGTAATTACTTATTCCTGCTTTATTGATACAAATAAAATCATTAATATATCTATGTTAAGAAAAATCATTTCGGGTTTGAAAAATTATTTATGAATTTATTTGCATAATAATAAAGATATAAGTTGGCAAAACAGCTTGAATAATTAGACTCTTCAATATATCCATTATGTGTTTATAAATGTAATTACCAAAATTAATTATCATATATAGAAAAATTGGAAATACTTTTAGTGTCATTAGCAGTAAAAGTTTATTACCTATTTTTATTGGTTGATCTGTAAGTTTGTCTATTAATGAATTTATCATTTTTTCCAAACCTTTATAGGTGGTATAGATGTGAACAACATTGTAAAACCATATGTTTGAATTGTATCTATTCATAGTGTTTTATTTAAATTTTGTTAAGCTTTAAAGACAGATTAATTATCTTTAATTATCAATAAATCTTGTTTATTACTTGTATTTTGTGGTAATTTAACAAATAACCAATTCAGTAATTTATTTAATAAAAACCGCAGGTTGTTTTAGTATACTATTTACTAAAATGGAAATAAAACAAAATTTAATGGGATGTTTTTGTAACTTAGGTTTTGGATATAAATATGGTAATTCTAAATATGGATTTGTTTTAACATCCATTTTTTATCGCTTTCAACAAGTTATTCGTCATATTTTCATTTGACTTCTTTTGTAATATAAAAGTTTGTGTAGCATCTATCTCATTAGTTATAATTTAGGCATAAACACATTTGAAAATAGTCTAAATTACAATTAGCCTTATCGATAGGTACAATAATATATTTCTCTTGTATTTTACGGCTTTTAGCTTTAAATGAAAAAGTTAAATCTATTAGATATTTGGTTAAATTAATAAAATATAGTTTTTCCTTAACTATTTTAATAATATAATATCTCTATTCTAAAAACCAGTTTGGAGGATAACGTGTAGAATAATCACATTTTAAAACATAATTATTTAACATTTTTCTTTATCGAACTTGGAATGTCTACTTTCTTCGAAGTTACTAAAATCAGGGGCTCGATTCGCCTCAATGGATACAGAAAATAACTCGATGTGGCTTTGCTATAAAAAACCACGTACACAGTTTCTTATATTTTGTGGGTATTCTGTACTTCCACCTTTTTATATGATTTTCCTTAAATAATTGTGTTTAATTGTATGCAATTGTCCAATAATAATATGCTTATGGAAAGAATATGATATATAATGAATATCATTCACCTGGTAAATTCTTCACACTATTAATATCTAAATTGTTTGACATGTATTTATAATTACAAATAAGTGATTGTATTGGCATTTCATATTTAAAACTGATAAAAGTTTTAAATATTTTAACAAATATTCTGTATAACAGAATTGTACAAAATTTTAAAATATGGAAATCATTAACAATTATATGTTTAAAAGTAATTACTATATATGATGTTTTTTTATAGGCGATTCTTTCATTATATCATTTAAGCTATTTACCTACAACCTCTTTTGTAGCTTTGCGCGAAATCAAACGAACCAGATTTTCTCGTAATGCTGTTTTAGGCTTAGCTTATTAACATACTTCAGTAAACGACGTCGTGTCATATACATATACATTTAGCACCACCACTCTGTAGTTTGTAACCTAGCACTATTTATTTTTGGATTTAATGTTGATAATCCATGCTCACACACAGACACACATAAAATAATAAAACGTACGTAATTCTTTATAAATTTCATTATTTTTTGCGCCTTCTTTGTGAATATTTGGGTTGTTTTCGTATTCGTTAAAGGACTGATAAAACGAATACGTGAAAGCTCCTTTAAAATGGTTATTGTTACTTGAAAGACACGTCTTTCAAAAGAAATACTATGTCTTGTAAATATACCCTTAACTTATCGCTTAATACGCCTTCCAATTATACCACTGGGTGGCGTTATAACATTCCAAGAACCCTTACAATGTTACTAATAATAAAAAAAAAAAGAATGATTTTTGTAATTTTACGAAACATATTCATGAGAAGACTTAATTACTGACAAGAGCTGTTGAGTAATACTTATTACATATAATTTGTTTAGATTTCCTTTTCTCCCTTATAAAAATGATAGATTTGTTACCACCGCTAGTAACTTAGAATTAATGTAAAAATAACTCCTTCCTATCAGGCGTTAAAATTTACATATTCATACACGTCATTGCAAATATGTAGACCAAAAATCACATACAAGATTTACTCGTAAAACTAGGGCTATAAACTAACACGTTTATCTTATCCTTTGACGTTCAGATGTACATTCTATTATGTGTTTTTCTTCTTCCCTGACTTGCTGTTCTACCCACCGAAGTCACCTTACACTTCATTCCATAAAATGGATTGAGTTTTTATTCTTCCCTAAGTTTCCACGAACCATTGTGCTCGTGTTTCCCCTAAGTTTCCATGTACCATTGTGCCTATGTTTTCCTTTCAATTTCCACATACCGTTGTGCCTATGTTTTCCCTTTAGTTTCCAAGTGTTATCGTACTTATGATTTCTCTAAGTTTCCACGTACCACTGTGTCTATGTTTTCCCTCTGTTTCCATGTACCATCGTGCTTATGTTTTCCCTAACTTTATATTCTCCCTTTTTTTTCTTGTAACGTTTCCTCCTTACCTTAATCTTCTATTATTTTTCGTACTATGTTTGTATGTCTTAACAGCCATTTCGGGTATTGATTTTTCTCCGAGGGTTTTATCTACATGGTACATCAGTACTTACAGCGCAATTTATAATTTATAAATTAAGCACAAGTGAAGAGAAAATACGATGGGCCACAACTAACTCTCCTTTTCCCGTAAAGCAAAACAAAATACAATTAAGACATGAAACCTTTACGACTGTTCTTTATTTGCTTGACAAATGAATCGTTCTAAAATTAAAAATATTCAGAGTGTTTGAACTTCACTAAGTATCCGTACATAGAATCATGTGAAATACAAATAAATTAACATCTTTATTGAGGGGGAAAGGGGGTACGAGTCATCCTGTAGTAACCGAGTATCCTTTGCTAATGAATCACGTGTTTGTTTTGGCCCTGCATGGCCAGGTGAGTTAAGACGTTCGACTCGTAATCTGAGGGTCGCGGGTTCGAATTCCTGTCACACCAAACATGATCGCCCTTTCAGCCATGAGAGCGTTATGTGTCTGTCAATCCCACTATTCGTTGGTAAAAGAGTAGCCCAAGACTTGGCGGTGGGTGGTGATGACAAGCTGCCTTCCCTCTAGTCTTACACTGCTAAATTAGGGACGGCTAGCGCAGATAGCCCTCGTGTAGCTTTGCGCGAAATTCCAAAACAGACAAAGAAACAATTATTTGTTTTATGAGAAACCAGATAAACAAAGAATTACTAAGCGTAATTTTATTATATTGTAATTAGGTCTTCCATGCATATAACGTTTACCATTGTTTTCACGGAAGAAATCGTTAAGTTTATTTTTCACGACCCTATTTTACTATTTATTCAACAGCTAGGCTTAATGATAGCTTAACTTATGAATGTGTTTGAGAAACATTTACATGCTTAAAAATGACCTACGTGCTATTCTATATCCACGAATGTTAACATCAAGAAATTCGAAGAGGTCCTTCCTTCCACCAGTCTCTGTATCAGCACGTAGTGAATGACGATACAGTGACGTAAAAATCTAAAACATGTAAAGTACATACAAATAGCTGAAACTAAAAACACAGACACTTGAGTAACTGCAGAGTACGAGATAAAAGCTAAAAAATACCATAACATCAAGATGTCGTTAAGCCTAGTAGCTTGATTGAAAGTAACGTGCTTCTTTGGCTTTGCTTCTCCCGGGTTTGAGACTGGGCTATACCACGCCGTAGTGTCCAGTTGTTTCAGCCTATCCAGCTGCGTGATGGGTACCAGCTGTTTGCAATGGACTGGCATCTTGTCTAGAAGGAATTGGCTTCTATCCTCATCCGCATGAGCCATGTAAACCTAAAACCCATTACCTGATTCTACTTGTCATTTTGGGGTAGGGGGTATTTTATCTTGCTCTGTTCGTTTGATTATTTAAGCCTTATTTATTTGTTTTTAATAGGGCTAAGACAACTTATTAGGCTTTTTTGGAAACTGCTTTACTTTGTTTAAATAGTACATTATTCCTTCGAATCCTTAAAATTAATAGTTATAAATATCTGTGATTGTTATTTTTAACATTTAAATCCTCATTTGGTCCTCCTTTTATTTATTTATTATTTAGAAGAAAAGTTTTAAGTATTTCAGTCATCACACATTGTCCGTCATATTCCTTTTCGAAATTCCTTCTAATTTACTGTAATTGTTTTCAAAGTGCACGTGAAGGCATGTGTAAAGACTGTAGAATCATAGAGCACGTGCATTATTAATTGTTAAATGCTCTCTAGTCCTTGTTTCTAACTTGTTTAAAATGCGATGCAGCCGAGTAGCTATGCTAGCTGGCTTTATCGTTGATTTTTGTATTTGCTTAACATCTGTAAGCTTAAGCGTCACCACCATTAACTTATTGGTTCTCAGCTTGGAATTTCCTGTTTTATATTACATTACGTGGTTTTATGTGGCGTAACGTAATTAGACACGGCGTGGGAAAGATTAGAACAAGTTAATAGATGCGTAGATATTAGCTATATAAACCTATTATAATTCTAAATTTTCTGCTTTTTTATCTTTAGGAGTAAAAATTCTTTTCATTTAGGTTTAAATGTAAGATATCATGAATGTTTGAGTGTGTATGGAGACGTAAGTACACCTGTCACAGAAATTCATTCAGAATTGAATTATTTTATGTGTAGTATTCTATCGTCTTTTTGTGTGTGCGTGCGCACGCTCATATATTACTAACAATTATTTCCCCAAAAGTCATCTGTAGGGGACACCTGTTAACCACTCCTACCAGATACGAACTTGAAAATAAATAAATATTTGTTTCTCCTAATTTTGGTTTCATTTACTCTTGGAACGAAACATTTTCTGGGACACACATTTAATGTATATTTATTTTATTTTACTTAGTCAAAATCTGATCCGTCATTATTATTTGTAAAATTCTACTTTAAGGGAGAGAAAATGTCATTAAAGCGTTATTTTACATACATTTGAAACGTTGTTTCTCGGAACAGTTCTTGTTCCCTATTGGCTATCAGTATTAAAGGTGGATTCTCTTTCTGAACAGTTTTATAACATTCCCACTTAATATGTGACGAATTATGTTAAAATATCTACTGATTTATTGTCAGTATTAAACAGACGTACAAACAACCAGTCTGTGAGTCAGTGAGACCGAATCTGGGGTACTGAGTGGACTACAGAGGAGTGTAACAGTTTGCGATATTCAAGCTTGAATCTTAAGAATCTCCTCTGATAAAGGGTTTAATTTGTTAATCTCAGAAATCCGTGTTACTGCCAAAAGAACTCGCCTCTTGGCTGCATTCGGTCACAAAGATTAGGAGTTTAGGGGGTTGGTTGAACTGTGTTATTCTTATATAAGATAGTAGAAGTATACATGTCAAGGTTGATATTTACTTAACCATGTTATAGCTACAGTTAACCTTCGTTGTGATTTTTTGGCCACTTCTATCAACAAGACTCGTGAAAACCGCAAAGAAAACAGTTTTATAGAGCCGAGGAACCAAATCTTCTATGACGCAATACATGCGGCCACTACTGTGTTTTGTGTGAAGGTATGTGATTTATTCTCTTATAACCTTTAAGAAAAGAGAGTTTTGAAAACTGTGGGAATCATATGTTTCTAAATATTCATTCAGTTGTTGCATGTATTTATCATTGACTAGGTGCCTAGAGGTTATAAACACGTGCATATACGTGTGATATTCTCGTTGACTAAATGGCTCAATATCGTAGACACGTGTAGGTACTTACGAATATTTCGTCGATTAGGTACCCCAAAATCATAGACGAGTGCTGATCCGTTTGCACTAAAGAAAAATCTCGTAGGTACTTACGTTTCATGCTCTGGAACTATGGGATACCTTAATATGGATTAGGCCTGTAAGTGGGGTAATTCCAAACGGAATTACATGAAGATGGGTATAATTTTAAACATTAGTTTTAAAATTATACCCATCTTCACGTGTTTTACTCCATTGTCTCTTTTCAATTTATTTTTCATTTATAAACGTTTAAATTTGCTTCAACACAAGAACTGTTACTGCTATGGACTTTTACATTAAAGACCAGCAATAGCACTAGTTATTGCAACAGCTCACGATGCTGTGATATCATTTCCAAACAGCTTTTTAGATAAACTGTGATTTATTAGTTTCATCCAATGTACAGCGTACGTCAATAAAACTCCACACTTAGCACATTTTTAGATCCCATTATAATACAACGTATAATGTGTTAAGTTAGCAGTTTTGTCACCGTTACGCATGTTTTTATCAGACGAACCTCAAACGCGCGCGTGATAAGAACAAAAGTTTAAAAGTGGAAGTAAGGCACTTAGCTGAGAAGTCAGTGCAGTTACTAATCCGGCTTAACGATTTATTGCGGTCAAACAGTCGCTCTAAAACGCTTCAAGCAGTGAATATGGCTAGCGTATACTGGTTATTAAAATGCAGGGTGTATCATAACTAGGAGACCCTATCTCACATGGTAAACATGTCTGCTATCTCAACAAATATTCAAGACGTGTAGAAGTTTATACACAAAATGGACAGCAAACACGATGTCTTCTATTGAAAGTACCCTCATAATATCTTATGTTTTGTTATCTCGTTTCTCACATGGGAAAAAAATTGTGAAATTTTCTTTGAAATTAAACATTCTGTAACCATGTAACCATTAGTTATTATTATATTGAATTCTCTTTGATAATTACTAGAATAACTTACCTAGGTGGACAGTTAGACCACATGTACTGTTTTGTATCCAAAAGGGTTGAATTCTGTGATGATTAGTAAAGACAAAACAAATAATTCAGTGCTGTTGATATAAAGAAAATAAGTGTTTTTAATATGACTTCAAGATGAATTTATTTCATTTGTTATTTTATGTTGTCCAGACTAATGTCCTAGGAATAATACAAAATGTTTCCTCTTCGGTTTGTTTGTTTGAAGTTAAACACAAAGCTACACAATGGAGTATCTGCGCTCTGCTCAACACTGGTATCGAAACGCGGAATTTAGCTTTGTAAGTTCGCAAACATGCTGCTGTACCACTGGAGGTGAGTCTATTAAGAAACAATGTTGATACAAAGGTTTGGTTTGTTTTGAATTTCGCGCAAAGCTACACGAGGGCTATCTACGCTAGCCGTCCCTAATCTAGCAATGTAAGACTAGGGGGAAGGCAGCTAGTCATCACCACCCACCGCCAACTCTTGGGCTACTCTTTTGCCAATGAATAGTGGGATTGACCGTCACTTATAACGCCCCCACGGCTGAAATAACGAGCATGTTTGGTGTGACGGGGATTTGAACCCGCGACCCTGAATTTACGAGTCGAACACCTTAACCCACCTGGCCATGCTGAGCCTGATACAAAGGACATTTGAATACAAGATTATGGAAGAATGGTTGTTTTTAAATTACACTTTTATGTACAAAACAGAACAGTCCTTTATTAATACAGATCAGGTTCAGTTGTATGTATCTTTAGATGTCGAGTAACTTCATGTTCCCTATTTTGTTTTAATTAAAATATTTATTGTTATAATGGTACATGCAGTTAGCGGTGGATCACTTTTTAGATGTTAGAATCATTTGGGAAGGAATACCTTTGTATATGCTGGGTTCTTAGAAGAGAGAAAAATAAATTGTTGTCACATTAAAGAGTTTTGTTGTTGTTTCTAAGGAAAAAACGAGAATTTGTAGAACAATCACCCAACATCCTGCTGTCTCTCTCTATCTATCACCTATCGTTCCATCCCTCACAGAAGGGTTGGACTCAGATGACTGGTCTTAATAGTGTGCTGTATGAGGGTAGAATCAGTTAAGTCCAGTAACTCCAGCTTGAATGGTCTCTTCTTGTGTATCAACATTTATATAATTTGAAAACCTGACAGACTCGCAAAAAAGCAACATTTTTACACTATAGCTATGCACTGAAACTGACAACAGTGGGACATAACGTTCACGGATGAATATTGTACAGTGTAAGTACGGCTGTTTCCATCAGCAGGGAACACTGTACATTGTACAACATTTCAAAAGGAAATAAAAGACAAACCAATTTATTACTTACTAAGCTCTTTCTAGTATCAATTTTAGTTTGATGCTTGGTTTGAGGAAATTATATTATGTTAATATTACTTAAATCTAATCTAAGGCATTCTAGGATTTTGTTTATTGGCGTACTTGACTCAAACCCATATCATTGGTATCAAAGGTCGACAGGTTTGTCTCAGACGGATCAGTGTATATAATCTAATTGAACTGTATGGCAATTTCTCTTCCACGTGGATGATTGTATGGGCTCATAACGTTAAGATACGGAGTTTAATCTTTACGGTTGGAAAAGTGCAAAAATCCGAATTAGCAGCTTTAGCGCTCGAAACAGAACAAACAAGTAACATGTTATTATAATTGGTTGAAATGCTTATTTAATAGACGATTAGTCAGCAACGACTAGCAAGAAAATGGATATAAGTAACAAATACAAATTTGAACGTGTTTATTAGTTTTAAAATATACTTAATTTTGATAAATAATAGGGCGTTTTTTTCTTTTAGATTACCCCTTGACTTTGTGAAGCAACGTAAGAGTTGTATTCCTTTAATATATTTTTTATGATGGCTAAAATCCCCAGCAAATCCATTGATGGGGGAGTTAATTTAGGTGTTGACTCATGAGATAGCCCAAAGTATTCTGCTATTACTAAATTAATGGTTCAGGATCTAGTATGATACTTGCCAGTTTCATATTAATTAAAACTTGCATTATTTATAATTCTATTTCACATCAAAATCTTTTAAATACAAATTATATCAAATGGGTAAGTAATTATACAGTTTTTTTTTGGGGGGATGGTAGAGACGTAACACCAACTTGTTAAGGCCGGTACTGTTAGATTACTGAGTGACAGCTGTAAGACGTTTAGTAATCTTGCCAACGAATCGTTAATACGCTACATTACTAACTGGTAAATCCTTAATTTTGTATTGTAGAACGGTACACTGTTTGTAGACTTACTTATAATACGTAATGTATAAAATGACACTGATTTTAGACTTACTTGTAATACGTAATGTACAAAATTACACAGACTGTAGACTTATTCGTAATACGTAATGTATAAAATTACAAACACTGGAGACTTGTTTGTAATCTATAATGTATAAAATTACACTGACTGTACACTTACTTGTAATACTTAATGTATAAAATTACTCTGTCTATAGATTTACTTGTAACACGTAATGTATAACATTGCACTGACTGTAGACTTGTAACACGTAATGTATAAAATTACACTGACTGGAGACTTACTTGTAATATATATTGTATAAAACTACACTGACTATAAACTTGTAATATGTAATGTATAAAATTACACTGATTTTAGACTTACTTGTAAACGCGTAATGTATAAAAGTACACCGACTGTAGACTTACTTGTAATACGTAATGTAGAAAATTACACTGACTGTAGAAGTATTTGTAATACGTGATGTATAAAATTACAAAGACTGGGACTTACTTGTAATACGTAATGTACTTACTTGTAATAATACGTAACAAACACTGGAGACTTGTTTGTAATGTATAAAATTACTCTGTCTATTGACTTACTTGTAATACGTAATGTATAAAATTGCACTGACTGTAGACTTATAATACGTAATGTATAAAATTGCACTGACTGTAGACTTATAATACGTAATGTATAAAATTACACTGACTGGAGACTTACTTGTAATATATATTGTATAAAATTACACTGATTTTAGACTTACTTGTAATACGTAATGTACAAAATTACACAGACTGTAGACTTATTCGTAATACGTAATGTATAAAATTACAAACACTGGAGACTTGTTTGTAATCTATAATGTATAAAATTACACTGACTGTACACTTACTTGTAATACTTAATGTATAAAATTACTCTGTCTATAGATTTACTTGTAACACGTAATGTATAAAATTGCACTGACTGTAGACTTGTAACACGTAATGTATAAAATTGCACTGACTGTAGACTTGTAACACGTAATGTATAAAATTACACTAACTGGAGACTTACTTGTAATATATATTGTATAAAACTACACTGACTATAAACTTGTAATATGTAATGTATAAAATTACACTGACTGTAGACTTACTTGTAAACGCGTAATGTATAAAAGTACACCGACTGTAGACTTACTTGTAATACGTAATGTAGAAAATTACACTGACTGTAGAAGTATTTGTAATACGTGATGTATAAAATTACAAAGACTGGGACTTACTTGTAATATATAATGTATAAAATTACTCTGTCTATTGACTTACTTGTAATACGTAATGTATAAAATTGCACTGACTGTAGACTTATAATACGTAATGTATAAAATTACACTGACTGGAGACTTACTTGTAATATATATTGTATAAAACTACACTGACTATAGACTTGTAATATGTAATGTATAAAATTACACTGATTTTAGACTTACTTGTAAACGCGTAATGTATAAAAGTACACCGACTGTAGACTTACTTGTAATGCGTAATGTGTAAAATTACTCTGTCTATAGACTTGTAATATATAATGTATAAAACTACACCGACTGTATACCTACTTGTTATACGTAATGTATAAAATTACACTGACTGGAGACTTACTAGTAATATATATTGTACAAAAATACATTAACTATAAACTTGTAATACGTAATGTATAAAATTACATTGATTTTAGACTTACTTGTAAACGTGTAATGTATAAAAGTATACCGACTGTAGACTTACTTGTAATAGGTAATGTATAAAATTACTCTGTCTATAGACTTACTTGCAATGTATAATGTATAAAACTACTCTGTCTGTACACTTACTTGTAATACTTAATGTATAAAATTACTCTGTCTGTACATTTACTTGTAATACGTAATGTATAAAATTGCACTGACTGTAGACTTGTAATACGTAATGTATAAAATTACACTGACTGGAGACTTACTTGTAATATATATTGTATAAAACTACATTGACTATAAACTTGTAATGCATAAAAAAATCACGTTCACTGTAGGCTTACTTGTAATGCGTAATGTATAAACTACACTAACTGTAAATTACTTGTAATACATACGCTAAGAGGCTGATCTTTGTACACTTTTTAAATATATTGTGTACATATATAATTGTCTACGCTCATGTATAGAAAATTAAACTTACTGTAAACTTAATTTCCATGCCTATTTTCGCTAGTTACACCAACTACACATTAAACATACATGCGTAATTTATAAAATTACACCAACTGTTTTTCAAAACCATGAGTTATCGTAACAAAATATTCAGATAACTTATATCCACTTATTTTACTATTCACATAATTAATGGCAAACGATACGTAAACGGTCTGGGTATTCAAATCGCCCCCTGTACTGATTAATTAAACAGTCCAAAGTGTTGTGAAATTAGACTAAAATCTTATGTAATAGCGTTCCTTAAACCGAAAACAACACTATGGGGAAATTACTCTAAGTTATTTGGAAATATTCTTTGAAATCTTTTCACAAAACAGTGGTTTACCCAGTCTATTTTAATCCGTAAGGCTAATTTCTACAGGATTTTAGTGTTATCTTAAAAATAAGGCATATTTTACGGACGGTAAGAAATAATCATATTGCAGGTAGGATAAACTGGAGCGAACATTTTTTTTCTTATGAACTTCTATATAACATAGAAATGAAATTGAGGTATATGTGCAAATAATGATTCAATAAGTTTATACGTTAGTGATGTATAGTATTAGATTTATTGTTTCAGTAGCCCGGGCTCTCAGTAACTTGAGTGGTAAAGCTGATAACAATATTGCGTCTGAGGTAGTTGCTATAGCAACTATTATGGCTATTTCTGTAGGGGAAGAATTAACAATTTATCACATTTTATCTGTTCGAAACGAATTCAGATTTACATAAAGAAAAACATAAGTAAAACTAGTTAATATCTTAATAAAACTAGTTTAATAGGTAGTTTTAGTCTTAAATTTTGGCCCTATTTTTAGGACTGAAAATTCTTTATTATAGAAGAGGGCGTAGAACCAAAATTATCATTTAAAATATCACAAAAAAACAACAACGAATCTGACAATTTCCGAAATCTGCGTATACTTAGTTGTATAGCGCGGGTTGGACCTCTGGTAGACCTATATTTTTCTGGGCTGGCGAGAGGGGTTCGAATCCATGTGCTACTGCAAAATATTCCCCGCAGTTTAAGCATTTTATTGCATGATTCAAGATCTATTAAATTTAAGCACTAGTTATATCCATAATTCTTCAAGGAACCCTGCAAAGAGGTTGTATTATGGGGCAATTGTCCCATGTATCTATATGCTGATACATAATTAGTGTTCAACCCAATCGGCCATCTGTTCCCACAAACATATTGAATTTCCCGAGCAGAACAATGAGTTCGTATCTTGATGTTAAGTTCAGTTTGTCTGCACAATCCTTAATTAGATTTCAAATGTTCTGGAAGATCCATGTTTGTTTTCAGACACAAAGTAGTAACTGTAACACTGGTAATTTAGTAAGTTTGTTTCCCCTCTGCCTCTTGTGGTGTATCAGTGAAGATTCTTTAGCGGGGATGGTGGGTGCTAGGTTTCCTTCTGATCAACAGCTTAAAATTAGGAACGGCGAAGATAGTACTAGTAATTTTAGTTAAATAGAAATACCACGTTCTTCTAACTAACGTTTAGGAGTTACATACACAGTTTCACTCTACTATTGATCGCAGCGATAGAATACGGACCACACTTTCGAACTTGTCATACAGCCATTTCGATTGCATGGACACCATATTGTTGCTGGTATTACTTATCTTCTCTGTCGTGGACGCCATATATTTATTACTGTTAACGTGACTGTTCTTTATATGGCATGGACGCCATACTGTTGTGATGCGACTGATATTCTATGACTTGTATCCCATATTGTTGTAACCCGACTGATCTTCTATGACTTGCATGTCATATTCTTGTAACCCGACTGATATTCTATGACTTGTATCCCATATTGTTGTAACCCGACTGATCATCTATGACTTGCATGTCATATTATTGTTACCCGACTGATCTTTTATGACTTGCATGTGATACTGTTGTAATCCGACAGATCATCTATGACTTGTATATCATACTGTTGTAACCCGACTGATCTTCTATGACTTGTATCCCATATTGTTGTAATCCGACTGATCTTCTATGACTTGTGTGTCATACTGTTGTAACCCGACTGATCTTCTATGACTTGTATCCCATATTGTTGTAATCCGACTGATCTTCTATGACTTGTGTGTCATACTGTTGTAACCCGACTGATCTTCTATGACTTGCATGTCATATTGTTGTAACCCGACTGATCTTGTACGACTTGCATGTCATATTGTTGTAACCCGACTGATGCTCTATGACTTGTATCCCGTATTGTTGTAACCGAACTGATCTTCTATGAAGTGGACACAACGTTGTAGATGATGTGATTGATTTTCTAACTTATGTATACAACATACAACATCAATAAGTTTATTCACAATTGCGCAAAGTTTTGGCATCTCGTAGAGTTTTGTTATTGAATGAAGAGTTTTTAGACGCCCTCTGGTTCTAACATTGCGTAAACTCGGCTTAGGTTTCTTCTATGATTTCACTCTAGGTTTGAAGGATAACATTAACTCAGTTCATATTATTCTTTAACAAATAAATTCCCTTCTGTTTGTTTTTTACTGATTGTATTTTGTTTATATATTGGTTTTTCAGTTAAGGAAAAAAAGTCTACACTGTTAAAACTAACTGCACACTGTTAAATACAATATGAACAATAGGTTATGGAATTCAGTGTTATAAGCCTCTGAGCTATCGGTGCAGCATAGTAGTAAGTCTACAAAGCTACAACGATAAAATATGAGGTTCGATTCTACGTGGCGGGCATAGCGGATAGCTCAATGTTGCTTTATTCTGATAAAATAAATATATAAAAAACACAAACTTCTTCTGTGGATCGGCGTTACGTCTATAACTATGTTATGAGATTTTGGAACACTTAACGACCCTACAGAACAGTATTACATGGTACGTTTAATAAAATTGAAAGAGCTATTTGTTGTGTTTGAACTGCAGGATGACTCCCAGATTGTTGTGAGACATTCAGCGTACACGAGTTTTAAGTTTTAAATTTTATTAGAATATTAATTATTTTGCGTAACAAAAATACAGAATTAATATAAAAGCTACTAAAGTAGTGTCATGTAAAAAAATAAGTGAACTTAATATATTTCAAGTTTTTACCACAGAGTAAATAGACGTTTAGAAACGTGAAAATACAGCTTTCATAATTGCCAAATATACAAAGAAATAGATTTAATTGTTTATTTGTTTGTTGTTTTAGCACAAAGCTACAAAATGGGCTGTCTATGTGTGCCCACCACGGGTTTCGAAACCCAGGATTGGCCTGACATGGCCAGGTGGGTTAAGGCGTTCGACTCGTAATCTGAGGGTCACGGGTTCGAATCCCCGTCGCACCAAACATGCTTGCCATTTCAGCCGTGGGGGCGTTATAATGTGACGATCAATCCCACTATTCGTTGGTAAAATAGTAGTCCAAGAGTTAGCGGTGGGTGGTGATGACTAGCTGCCTTTCCTCTAGTCTTACATTGCTAAATTAGGGATGACCAGCGCAGATAGCTCTGGTGTAGGTTTGCGAGAAATTCCAAAAGAAACAAACAAACAAATGAAACCCAGGTTTTAGCCTTTGGACTTGCAGCTGAGCTACTGGGGCAAAAGTGTATTAAAGACATATATATTTACATTGAAATTAGTTGGAGACAAACTGAACATTTTGGGAACAGCTGTTCGAAATACGATTATATTTGTCGTTGTTATTTTTTATTGTTCACACTTCCTTGAAACTTGCTTGTACAGATCCAAAAAGTTCATTAAAATCTTTCAGTCTCGTTTTATGTCGTCTTTCTCGTACTAGTTCGTTATATTTCCACGTATTGTGTGGATGGATGTTAACGTTTTTTGAGAAAATAGTTCTATTCACTGAGCATGCGTATGTAGGAAATTCTTCGCTATGTCTTCTTGAACGCAATCAAATGGAACGGGATGTTTAGCTTTCTTTGTCCGATCTAATGACATCTCGTGAGCTGCTCTGGTGATGTTAAGCCATCTGCAGTTCGTGTAACTTCCTCGTCATGCGAACGTTGAAATTTCTGAGAATAAAAATGGCACCTTCCTTCAGAAAATTATAGCGTGAGACAAATTATTTTACGTTTTATTTTTCCTTGTGAATGAGACATTCGTTCTCCACGCACACAGAAGTAGGTAGCATCCACTGTTTGTTAAAATATATATTTAGTGAGATGTATTATACATTCAATGCAAGCACTAGTTTGGGCTCTTGGTCAATAATGATGAAATATTAAGAGATTTACCAAAGAAAAGTGTTTTAATTTATTTTTATTTTTGGAACAGGACTTTGTCTGCCCTTTCCAGCCCCCCAATTCTCCAGTGACACAGAAGTATGTTCGCAGGCTTTTACCGTAGTGGGCACAAGATAGATAGCCGTTTGTGTAACTTTGTGCTTAATAATAAATAATAACCTTTCTATAAGGTTGTCTTTTGTTTCAGTTTTTCACATTAAATTCCTGGGTAGTCTAGGGTGAGAAATTATGTCGTGGATTCCATGCACCTAGCCCTTTATCTACTTTTGTTTTAAATTAGTTTCAAATTACTGCTCGTATATACGAGCAGAACAATTACGGCCAATCACCATCTTACTGTGATACTTTCCATTGTCTCTTGTTGCTTGCTATTGGTTCGTTATTTTATTTTCTGTATACCGTCATCCAATATTTACTTATTCTCGTTTTCTTTTCAGATTATTCCTTTCATGCCGTAGTCTTCCACTGACGGTTATTGTCAGAAGATGTTAGTATGTAGCGTTAAATATCCTGTGAATTATGTTTACCGGGATAAACATGCCTTTACATTGTTACTGTCGTTTTTCGTCCAAGACCTGCGACCTTTATCTCACGTTGTCATAAATACCTACTGTCGATATACTCTTGTTATCAGGAATCTAAAGTAATTCCCTTTGGTGGATAATGTTAGGCATTGCTTTTCTATTACGTCTAAGTAAGCTAAGAGTTTAAGAGTTGTGCAAACCAATGTGTTTGATAAACACACACACACACACACACACACACACATATATATATATATATAGATGTATTTGATACGTTTACATGAGAAAAGTGGGCGTCACTTTTACTTTTAAACTACCACAGAAATCTGGGAGTGATTCCAGTGTCTGCCTTATGTTCCATATAACCTTCCGCCTTTTGAAGAAGGGAGTACTTTATACGACAGTTGTTTCCATAGCAACGGCTGCGGCCATACATTTGTTGCTTACTGAACATTGATCAGACGGTCTTAAGAGAGAGAGAGAGAACTGTAGGTGACCATACTCTCGATCAGGGTGGCTGTCGTGGGAAATGTTAAGTGTAAAAATTAGCTAGAAGTGGGGATACAACCTTTCTACGTGGGGTCGCTGCCATCTTGGAAATCAGGTAAGAAACGTTTCAGCATAACGAGTAGGTTAGGTATGCAAGGAAGGTGAGGCATTACAGGTGCGAGGAAGTAAGTACGACTTGATATCATCGTGAACCAGTCTGTTTCGTAACAAACACTTCTGCTAACAAATTAACACACGCACAAATCGTCATTCTGCACATAAGATCCGAAGCTGGTTGTAATAAGTGGATAACAATTAGATGACATACGTTCGAGAACCTTCGTTGTTTGTCGAGACGAGTGTTTAACAAGCCGCATCAGGAGGTGAAAGACGAATGACAGTACTTCTCAGAAAGTTCCTAATTTTTAGTTTCGTGAGATTTTTTATTAATACCCAGGTCATTCACTCGTGTTCCACGTATAATAAAAATACGTGATAGTTGAGGTATGATGGAAAAATAAGCTGGTTAGTAGTGTAGGATGGCTAGACAGTTGTCAGGTTAATAAGGTAGGATGGCTAGACAGTTGTCAGGTCAATAAGGTAGGATGGCTAGACAGTTGTCAGGTTAATAAGGTAGGATGGCTAGACAGTTGTCAGGTTAATAAGGTAGGATGGCTAAATAGTTGTCAGGTTAGTAATAGGATAGCTAGATAGTTGTCAGTTGGCTCAGGTTAATAGGATGGCCAGATAGGATGGCTAGACAGTTGTCAGGTTAATAAGGTAGGATGGCTAGACAGTTGTCAGGTTAATAAGGTAGGATGGCTAGATAGTTGTCAGGTTAATAAGGTAGGATGGCTAGATAGTTGTCAGGTTATGGCCAGATAGTTGTCAGGTTAGTAAGGTAGGATGGCTAAATAGTTGTCAGGTTATAGCTAGATAGTTGTCAGGTTAGTAATGTAGAATGGTTAGATAGTTGTCAGGTTAGTAATGTAGGATGGCTAGATAGTTGTCAGGTTAGTAAGGTAGGATGGCTAGATAGTTGTCAGGTTAGTAAGGTAGGATGGCTAGATAGTTGTCAGGTTAGTAAGGTAGGATGGTTAGATACTTGTCAGGTTAGTAAGGTAGGATGATTAAATAGCTAGTGTTTAGCCAACTATTGGCCTTTCCGCTTCCTTTTAGATTTTTACGCATTGTTTCGTTTTTACTTTGTTTTCATTTTTGCTTTTAATAGAGTTTTACTTTCTATTTTATTTTTTACACTTAAAGGTAGTGTTTTTATTTGTATAAGGGTCAGAAAGTTATTTACCAAATTCACTACATAAAGAGATTAAAGTAATATACTAGTGATGCTATCACGTGGTACTACTGCTTTCTTTGATTATTCAAACTGCAGTCTCCTGTTTTCCCTTTCCTTTAACGATATTTTTATAAGTATCGGTGTTATTTTTAAACCTTACAGTTCCCTCTTTTAGGGTTATGTAAAACATATCTGTTTCCTCCTTTGAACATAGTTTTTTTTACACATTATGATATCATTTTTAATGGCAACATATTAACTTCCAGTTCAATTTGAAAATACATTTGACCATGACCACCTTTTAGTGTGAATCTATAGAAACTGTAACTTCTGGTCATTTGTTCACTGATTTCTATCAGGTATTTCATGTTAGTTTGGAATTAAGCACAAAGCTACACAATGGGCTATCTGTGCTCTGCCCACCACAGTATCGATATTAAAAAAAAAAATGTGTTTATCATTTTGCTCTAATTTTATAATCCCACCTAAAATTTTCGGGGAAAGAGGTATAGTAGTGTCATTAAATGTGGTACACACTTTCTATATGTTGATTATAAATCCATCCCTACATGGCCATGTCGTTAAGGTGCTCGACTTGTAATCAGAGGATCGCGGGTTCGAATCCCCATCACACTAAATATGCTCGCCCCTTTCAGCCGTGAGGGCGTTACAATGTGACGGTCAATTCCACTATTCATTAGTAAAAGAGTAGTCCACGAGTTGGCGGTGGGGGGTAAAGACTAGCTGCCTTCCCTCTAGTCTTACACTGCTAAATTAGGGACGACTAACGCACATAGCCCTCGAGTAGCTTTGCGTAAAATTACAAAAAACAAACAAAATTATAAATCGTTTTAAACAGAAGTTTATTTAAGGTTACTTATCTTGGGGATGGGGAGAAACAGTATTGATTTTATGGCTAAAAAAATTATTAAAAAATGGTTTTCGTGCAAAGACAAAACAATAAAATATCCACATAAACATACCGTGTGGATGAAGTCGAAATTTTGCCGCAGCCATAAGTTCCAGTCGATTTTAGATAAGTACAAAGATCTGAAAACAATTCATTACCTTACGGTTCAAAATGTCGACTTAAAGTATGGTAATATTTTACCGCTTAAAAAGGAAGCATTTTTTTCTGTTAATTAGTAAGTTAAAATAGTAGTAAAATATGCCCATTTCCTGGTAGCTCAAGGGTCAAGTTTGTGGACTTATAACGCTAAAATTAGGGTTTAGATATCGACAGTGGTCACAGCACAGATAGCCTATTGCGTAGGTTTTTGCATAATAACAAATTATTAACTTTGTTTCATTGTATACCTGGCATTTATCATTATAATACTTTCAATGTTTTATATGATGCATGATACTTTTTGAGCTTGTATTGTTCTCAGATCCGTATGAAGCGGAAAGTTTAGTCAGGCCACAGTCTGACCACTTTTCCGTGTTATATAAAACTTGTCCATTGAAACTCGCTTCTTTGAGTCCAATACATTGCATTGTATATATGCAGTATATATAGTTAAAATAGGCCAAAATTCAATCTCATAGCGTTCAGTTAAAAAATATGGGGAATGGGGGACGTGCCCCCTTACTCCTCTGACCATTCCAAAACTGTTTCCTACAGGAGAGAATTGTTATCATGCTGAATTTGTCAAGAGAAATTATTTGTAGAGATGATTATTTAGGAAACGCTATCAGAATGAAAAAACATTAAAAATTAGAAATTCACACTTAAATTACCGACTTATTTGCTCACTATTTACTTCCGGTGGAATCAACATTTTGATTACTTTTACGTATTTCACACGTTAGAACACTAATTGTAAATAATTGATCAAAACAGTTCGTTGAAGTACTTATTATCCATCTAAACATATATATAAATATATTTTAAGGCAATTCATATGTTGTTATGGGGGACCTTGCATAATCGTGGATTTACAAGCTTTTGAGATAAAATTTATAAAACATGTTTTAGAAAGACGTATGGATACCTTACCAGTAATGTTATAGTTAATTCAATCAATCTGTAGAGTCAAAACATTATCTAAATGCCTTTAAACAAGAGAGAACCCTCAATTGCTGCGGTTGTAATTAGATCTCAAATCGATCAAGAGAAGGAATTATGACCTAAAAGTTTGTACTCGTAAAAAAACACAACCTCAGAGACGTTCTATCAACCACTATGCCGCGGCTAAAAAATATGCTTTTGCTTGAATTAAGGGATTTTGGTCCATTGTTTGTTTTATATATAATATAAATATAATTGGTCAAGATACTCTTCAAACTCGACTTTTTGAATCATCACCGCCACAAAATGGCAAAATTCTCCATACAAATCGCACGACGACAACCCTAGGCTGAACAAACATAAATAAAGTACATGTTTGTTGACTTAAAATTTCCTTTTATCGACAGTAAAGTACTTTTCTTCCCGTGGTAAGTAGAACTATTTCGTTTAACGGAAATCGTTTGTTAGTTACGTATAGACAGTGCAAGAAGACCTTGAAAAAAACAAGAACAACAAAAGCTTATGCAATCGAACATGGAATTAAAACTCATCTAAGATGTTTGAAAATTGAACCTCAAACATGCGGCGAATTGTTGTGGTTCTATTAAGACGTGAATAATACAAAAATAATAAACAAACCAATTTTGTTTATTCTATTTATTTTTTTTCTTCACGTTATTTCGGAAGAATGTTTTGATGCACTTCTCATTATTCAGAACGGAACTTTAACGACTTGTGGCAGCCTCTAACGGTTAAAATTAACATTATTAATGAGAGTTCGAGAATTATGATTAAAGTAATTTAGTATCTTTAAGTTTAATAATATTTTACAAGTCTAATTTAGTTTTCGAACTTGATAAGCGAATTTTACATTATAAATCATATAGAGATAATTAAGTGACTTCAAATCATCTACACAAAATAGTGTTATTATCTTAGGAACAGTTTTCATACCGAAATCAAGACAATAACGAAACTTAAGTACAACACACAACTTTATGGTCGCGAAGCTTTCGAGGGGCATCATCCTGTAATTCCTTTCTTTTATCAGGGCTTAACCTTCAAATGCTATTATTTACTTTCTGTTATAATTGTAAGCGTAAAACAAGGCCTAATATAAAACTGTTTCCGTTACTGTTATTAAACTTAAGCTTACAAAGATATTTTGTTTTGTAAAAATAATTTTTACATTAATTTTTTATATGCACTGTATACTAATAGAACCGGTTTAGTATTATTTGTTCGATTTCCCGTGGTGAACACAGCAGATATCCCAATGCTCTGAAAACCAACCAAACAAACCGTTGTAAGTCCGTAAACTTAGAAATATCCCACCAGGTTATCCGGCTTAGTAATTCCCTCGTATATGGTTATCGTTTTCGAAGGCCATATCTTCTGTGCAGTATATGAATATTTTAATGTGTATTTTCTAAGAGACTTGCTCACCCAACCCCCGCTCAACAGCACAGCGGATTTGAAACGCTAGAAACCGGGTTTCTACACCCGTTGTGGGCAGAACACAGTTAGTTTATTGTGTAGATTTGTGCATAACTTCAAAGAAACTCTGAAACTTTACCTATTTTTTAGATAAACCTGATTAACATAATACAACGTTTTACTTCATTAAATAACTTATTCTAGAGAGTATTCGGGAAAGCAACTAAGCCTCATGACAAACAAACAGTATCGATTATTCTGTTCATTGTAATTATATAAGTATCTTGAATTGTTTCATTCTGAAACACATTGGTTACAGTCAGCTTTCATTTCCAGTCAAGAGTTCGTTTGTCTATTCGTTTTAGTCCAAAGTTATGCAATAGGCTATCTGCGCTCTGTCCACCACGGAGAATCGAACTCCAGATTTTAGTATTAACAGTCTATAAATTTATCAGCCCACAGTGACTTCAAAAAAAACTAAGAGAGAACTACTCAACTAGCAGAGTTATATGGATATGTTTTCAATTTTTATCATTAATTCGTTAGGAACATATGCACATTTTTTATCGTTCTGAATTAAACTGAAGCATTTGTCGTATTGTTGTGTTTTCATTGTTACTATTACCTTTGTAGAACTGCCACACTGCACGAGCACTGATGTTCTGCACAAAGGGAGAAAATTGTCCACGAACATTTCACTTGAGTGTTCTGCTATCGTATAAAGAAAAATAAACTATTTATTATTGCTTTTTCACATTAGACACACCTTTGGAAAATTTCGTGTAAAACTTGGAGTATGTGCAACAAATAACGTCTTCGATTTTAGAGCCACACCACGACGTTACCGTCCGTGTCGCCACAACTATTTGTTTTGTCTGTCGACCGTACACCATCACAGTAACACTGCAGCCTAGTTTCTATTGCAAAAAGCAAACAAAACTCCTCCATAAGGTTGTCAGGTCAAAAGCACACCATTTCCCCTGAGTGCTTCCCACAATCAATCTAATGTGTGAGTAAAATGTTTTAACATTTTACGTATCAACACTCAATCACTGCAAAATTCATAGACGTTGCGTTTAACAACGTGATTGATATATTTTCTTATGGACAAACATGAATACCTATCTCATGCTACAGCTGTTTGAAGTATGCAACGACTGAACGGGACGTATGACTAGAAGTCTTAATTTGGTAAAACCAAACGGTGTTGGCTTTATTTCCTAACAGTTGTTTTTTAAATTTGCGCAAAACTACACTAGGGTTATCTGCGCTAGCCGTCTTTAATTTAGCAGTGTAAGATTAGAGGAAAGATAGTCATCACCACCCACCGCTAACTCTTGAACTACTCTTTTACACTTTTTGGGATTGACCATTACATATAACGCCCATACGGCTGAAAGGGCGAACATGCTTAGTGTGAAGGGAATTTAAACCCGCGACTCTCAGATTACGAAATGGGCCTCATTTTCTAACGGAGATACATTCTTATGTCGTGAAAAGTTAGCTGGGGCATAAAGACAAAATTTGCTCCTGACACTTCGATTCGTGGATCCTCTCCTGTTACAAGCTGCTTGCCAAGGCTTGGGTACAGGTTAATTCATGTCTATTTTTTATTTTCCAAGCTGAGATTCCTGGTGGCAAATTAGTAATTAAGTTTTCGTTAAGATCTCAGGTTTGACAATTCAATAAAGCTTTGCTCTAAAAAAAAACAGCAACAAACAAAATTCCCCCTTGAAGTATAAGATATCCACTCATCTTGTAAATTCCAGCGTTTTATCTTGTGAACAGAAGTTTCTGAATATTATGCATCTGAAAATCTATGACATACTTTGACTATAAACAATAAATTTTCTATGGCATAGCTCTATCTACGCAATGCCAAACAGGGACAATATGTATTTCTTATGGACGTAACTTCACCTCAACTTTATATTGGCTAAACCTGTTGCGTGACATGATGGTGTGCATATTGGAAACCATTTGCAAATAATTTACTCAACGCTCAGTGTAAGCAGCAACTGTGAAGTAAGAGTTGTTTTCATTTCATTTTTAGTTTTGGATTTAAAATAAAAGTCCTGGAGGCAAAGGAGTTCTCAAAGTGTGCAAAGAAATGTTCCAATTTTATATTCAGTCGAGGAAAAAGTATATATAAAAACAGCATCAACAAATGTGACGAACATGTGAAACAAAATTAACATTCAATTCATATTTGTTTGATATAAGGTGCTTCGACAAACATTTATAGTAAGTACATGAAGGTTGGAACGGTTGAATATTGGACTGTCGCTTTATATCCTCAGTTCAACTTAAATAGACAGTTTCTTTCGTTGTATTTCTGTGTTTAACATACATAACTTAGGTTAAATATTACTATAATTTATATACTGGATTCTTATTAATAAAGCTTGTTAACAATAACCAACCAGGTTCCAGATAGTAAAGATTTTAACAAAAATTCAACTGTTTTTTTAATGAAGAGAATTTAATTACAAACAGTGAAATACGTTTATTTAGACAGAATTAAAGGTTTGTACAGAAACAAAGGTTGTTGTCAGAAACCACTAACAATGATTTTAATTACTCAAATCGAATAAAATCACGAGAGCCAAATAATAACAATTCTACAATCTTCTGTGTCAAGTAGAACCTCCGATTCATAGAGTTTAACCAATGATTATCAACTTCTTAAAGCTAAGAACCCATTTGTAGACAGTGATGGTTAGTCATAGCACAAAATAAATTTATTGTAAAAATTATTTGGTCTATTACTACTGTTACCTATTTTCAAGGCCCGGCATGGCAAGGTGGTTAAGGCACTTGACTCGTAATCCAAGGGTCGCGGGTTTGAATCCCCGTCACACCAAACATGCTCACCCTTTTAGCCGTGGGGGCGCTATAATGTGACGGTCAATCCCACTTTTCGTTGGTAAAAGAGTAGTCTAAGAGTTGGCGGTGGGTGGTGGTGACTAGCTGTCTTCCCTCTAGTCTTACACCGCTAAGTTAGGGACGGCTAACGCAGATAGACCTAGTGTAGCTTTGTGTGAAATTCAAAAGAAAACAAATAAATGTTTTCAGAATATTTGTGAGAATTCCCAGTATTAGTTGTAGTTAAATGTTATTATCCATAGGATTATTATCCAGTAACGTCAGTTGTCCTAGTTTTACATCTAACAAGCTTCACATAGTCTGCTCTGTAGGTATTTTACTAAATTCGACTAGATAAATCAAGAGATTATCTCAAAACGTCAGAGTGATGTCTTGACGTAAATACTTCTTGATAGGTCGGAAAGTAAGAGTAGTCACGCCCTTTCTCTTCTCGGACTTTAAATCAATCAATTGTCTTAAGTGTAAAATAATCAGGTGGCTGCTATGCTATATGTCGCAAGAGCATCTCGTCATGAAATTGGTTTGACAGTTCGGAAAGCAACAAAAACACTATTTCATCTCAGTTCATTTCTGTCCCAACTCGTAGTTAAACAATTAATCTCAATCATAACGAGTAAAGGGACCGTTTTAACGTCGTGGTCGATTATCAGAGCGGATAGAATACGACTTATCACAAACAGCCAGACATGTATAACAAATCAGTGATGACGAGAAAACCCACTTGTACAGAAAAATACATATGTACAACAAATGTTTTCTTCCCCATCAGCTAAGACACGATAGTATGTCATAGTTTTCTCGTCATCAGAGTCAGCTTGTTCATCCACCTCTTATTCCTAAAGTTACCAGGTTTTAAGCTTTTCATCAGTAATATAGAGTTTAGACTTGTTTATGTGTAACTTGTACTTTACTTCAGTGAGTTGTACCAGATCAGCCACAACTATATTTTTTCAATGCTACAGGCGTGTAACACAATCACATCTAGTTTCAGGCTTAAATTTTGTTCCATTAAAGCCTCTTTTACTTATCAGGCTGGCAAAGCCTATATTGGTCAGGAACTTTACTCACTGTCCAAACAAAGTGTTTGGGGAATCAATTGAATGATATAAAAAACAATAAGTGCTTATCCAAGTCAGTGGAGTGAGGGTTAAAAAACTGTAAACATGTACTTCACAGCCAACACTGCCCTTTCAACCATATCTTTAGATTGAGAATGATGTGGTGAAATGCGTGTTTTCACCTATCCCAACACTCGACACATCTCTGCAAACAACTGGCTCTTAAACTTAATGCCTTGATCCATGTAGATAAATTCTGATGCCTCAAACCATTTTCTTACCCAAGACATCTGTGACAGACTGTAATAACATGCCATCCAGTGGATACACTTTGGCATACTTAGTAAAGTAATTGTTAACAACAAGAACATGATGATTTTTTCCAGAATAAAACCTACCACTGTTTGTTTCAATTTTTCCTGGTGCATCAGGTGTTTCTCCTGAGAAGTGCACTAAGAGCAGTCTTTGCGTGAATGTTGGCAGAAAACCAACATATACAGTGTTATAGTGCACAACATAATGCAAATCTCTGAGGACCACTAGCTGCATCACGAGTTGACTTCCACATTGTAATGGTTCATAATGACATAGTATAATTTTATGCAATCATAACTGACTATAAAAATACCAGTTTTTGTACACATCACTACTATGGTTCCACACTACATTTCTATACACAAGTAGCATCCATTCCAGCTTTGGATCCTTCAGTTGCACTACTATGGTTTCACACCACATTGCCACACACAAGTATCATCCATGCCAGCTTTGGATCCTTCAGTTGCACTACTATGGTTTCACACCACATTGCTACACACAAGTATCATCCATGCCAGCTTTGGATCCTTCAGTTGCACTACTATGGCTTCACACTACATTGCCACACACAAGTAGCATCCATGCCAGCTTTGGATCTGTCAGTTTCTCCAACCAAAGTTTCCAATTGGTCATTCAAGATTGTTACCCAAATATGTGCTTGCCATTTCTTTTATATTTCATGTAATTGCTACTGTCACGGCTTTATCCACTGCATAATGCCCAGGATCTGAACATTCAACAAACAGGTGTGATATCATGGATTGCGTGATAATCCTGCATACTTTCCATGCAGCTGAAATAGGCTTTGCTGTATAACGTGAGTCATACTCTTACGTGGATTTGGAAGTTCATCAGACATTTCATTGATGCATGGCACATTCAAATGATGACCTACCTACCATATGAATAATGGTAGTAATGGTTTGACAGATACTACACCTGTAAGCAGTTTTTTTTTGTGACACAGTAGTGCATTCAGGGACATTTGGAATATATATTTACACATTGTATTCCTTCCTTCACAAGTAATAAAACTAAACTATTCCACTGTCGTTGGCATCTGTATCCAGGATGAGTGAATAATTTTGAAAATTGTCATCATTGTCGCTTATTTGACCAAAGAGCACTTGAAACTGAAATGTAGCTTCTCGTCCTCATTTCTATACAAAACGTGGTCCATATTAAGTTTACACACACAGTGTTGCGCCCATCTTAGAGAAATCGGCCACAAAATGTCAATGTATATACGTTTTATAATCCTCAGCTTGAGACTTCAGTTGTTCCAAAATCTTTCTTGGATGTCGCACAATGACTGCAACACCGTGATTGCAACTAAACTGCATAACCTCATATTAGAAATATTCAGTTGAAACTGAAAAGATAACCAAATGGCTATAGTCATGGACTATTACTTCTACAACACTTTTACTCACACTGTATACGAAAGTGCGAATATTTGTACAGAAAACATGCTTTTTGCGTTCGTTTTACCACTTCAGTAGAATTTGATAATGTACATGACTACATCCGTAATACAATAGTAAATAATGTTTGCACATTAGGAGAAACTGGTGTAATCTTCACAATGTGCACTACACAATTCACTCTTCAGTCTGGTAGGCACTGGACAGTTTCTGTTGCAGAACTGTATTTTGCTTCACGCAAAATAAAGAGTGATTGATAATGTTTGCACCATACCAGTGCTTGAACCTAGATTAGAAACAACCACTTTTGCTCAGTGTATTCATTGCTGAACCAGTTAGTTTAGCACTCTGGTACACAGTAATGTTCTGTTGTTTTTTCATTATTGATCAAGAACTCATTATGATCATATTTCTTGTCAAATCCCATAGTGTCCTCGAGCATCTGACATTGTCTGGAATCTTAAGGTCCAGATAAATGCACATCATCATGAATATGGTGTTCTTGAGTAACATCATAAAGGGATGACTTGACCTATGGTAATGGATACTTCATTACTTTCCAGAATGTTCTCGGCCTCTCTTCTGTGGTTATGGAACGTATCCCACCGTTCTTCTGAGCTCTTTTTGGCTCCACACAGTGTCTTGCGACGAGGTTTCTTGTTCATGAGGTTCCAGAAGTCCAAAAGAGAAAATCTAAAGTCTCGACATATTCATTCTTCAACTCTTGGTTCCGAAGACCTATCGACAACAAAGATATAATACTTGTTATTACCACGATCTTTCTCTACTGTCATATTTTCCTGCATATGGAGTATGACCATTTGAGATTGTTAGTGGTGCCAAGAATTGCCCAGCAAGGCGTGATTCACCTCTTGGTCCACGGATCGATAACGCAGATATTTCTCTCACTATGGCCGAAGAAAGCTCAAGAAGGCTTCTACCAAACTATCATTTTCTCAGACCAAGTTCTTATCACCACCCTTTCTCGTCTGTGCCATAAGTAAAAACGTGGTCATGATAGCACAGAATATAAACGTTGTTATATCAGAATTGGAGCATGTCTGTGAAATAAAACATTGTAGTTTAAAGTGTTTGAAAGAGGGAGAATTTGGCAAGAGACTGATTTGTTTACTCTACCTGGATATTTTTATATGATAAACAACTAATTTCAACATTGACTAAAGAATCAACACAGTCATAAGTGACTGAATGCATAAGACTTGAAAAGTTTAAACATTGTCACACATAATTACGTTTTAACTTATGTACCACTAAATACTGCCATAAGTTTGAAATATTCATGTTCTGAGTTTTTCTTGTAGATATAAAAGGGATTTTTTTCAATAAAATCGTTCAGTGCAGGTAATATACTGAGGATGTTCTCTCTGAAATGGTAAAAAAGAGGAGATCAAACAACCTTTGACAGAAGCAAAGTCAAATCCTTACATAATGTAGGTGTAGTTTGGAAAAACAATTGCAAAACCAAAAAGATGACTGGTGGTTTAAGGTGCGATATCTGAAAATAATTATTAGACTCGTGGAATAAGATAGATATTATAGCATTCTAGTCCATTATACTGTTACTTCTAATAAGAAGATGAGTGGACAGGATTTCATAATGCAAGCTGATGACTGCATACTTTAAAGGCATGTCAAGCTCATTTGACATTACTTTAAAGTTCAGGTGATATCCAGCGATTCTAATTGCTGGAATAAATGCCCCGCTGGACTCCATTATCGATAAGAGTACCAACTGTACTAAAGAATGTCTCTGTACAGCTTCAAGAAAATAGAAAGAAATTAAACCAGAAAACATCTAGACACAATGTGCAAAGATATTATGCTTGCTTTCATTGATAGCCCGTGTGGTCACGTTAAATATTGGTATTAAAAACCTTAAAAGACATTATTTGTGTGCTAATTTTCTAATAATACCCTGAGATTAATTTGTAAAATACGTGAAATTATAATTATTGAAGCGTTCTGATACGTTTGCACAGTGCTATACACATACATATTCACACACACGCACATTAAGATTTGTTAATATAAAACATTCATCGCACTCCAGCCGTAATCCAACGGTCATCCCTGTGATAACAACACCCAAAAGCGTTGAGGATATCTTACCTACAAGACAAAACCCACAAAAACAGATCAGAAACCAGTTAAGAGTCATGGACAATTATTTAAGAGTCCAAAATTGTGTGCTAATATTGTGCTTATATCTACAACGTCTCCAGTCTCACTCCTTTTTACAGTCTGCAGTCAGTTGTGGGTTTGTATTAATTAAAAGTGTAAGAATAACAGTGGATCTTAGTTGTAATAGAAAACCATTTGGAATTACGTCTTACGTATGTTATTAAAAGATGCTGTTAAATGTGGCAAATTGGATTATATTTAATAATGTTTTTTTTCTTTTGTTTTTTTTTTCGCGCTAGGCTACATGAGGGCTACCTGACCCCAGCCGTTCCTAATTTAGTAATGAAAGACAAGGCAACTTTTGTCAGCGAACAATGGGGTTGACTGTCATATCATAATGCACCCACGGCAGAAAGGCCGAGCATGTTATTTGTGATGGGAATTTGAACCTGCGACCCTGAGAGCGCGAGTCAAGATCCCTAACCAACTGGTCATTTAATAGCGCCACTAAGAATTGCTAGTGGATTTTGATTGTTAAAACTGTTTCAAATTTTCTAACTGGAACAATAAGGAAATATTATAAAATTCATAATGCACAAACTATTATAGCAATGTTTTCCATATTATTACTTAAGTAAGATAATTAAGTATTTGTTATGTAATGAACACTGAAACGGGAAAGAAATCACCTGTTGCTTTTGACTAGCTTTTGTCAGGTCTGTCAAAAAATAACATCATTAAATACATATTTATTTCTAAGTTCTGAATCTGTTACTTAAATTAGGCATTGTTTCCAAAGGTATAGGTTATTCTTCACTTAGTTGACGTAACATTATTTACGTGGGTATTTAAAAATTATTAATATTAGTGCTACTAATCATTCTTTTAATTATTATCTATAATTTTGGTGATGAAAAAATAAGACAGACAGAGGGCGCTTCACAGTATTTTATAGTAAAAATTAAGAGCAAAATTATGTCAACCCTCTCGAAGCTAAGTTTCATCTAATTTTTTTAAATCTGTATTATTATTTGTATTATAACATTATTGCATTACTATATTACTGTATTATTATAAGTAATGACTCCCTTATATTTCATTGAATGTTTAGATATATTGAAGTCTTAGAGAAATATTTGCAATTTTGTTGGAATAATTAATATCACCTATGCAGATACTGTCAACAAGTGCAAGACTCAATAATGTTATACATACTGTGTAATGATAATTAATACTTTTTCCAATGTATCTACATTGGTATATAACATCTGTTTCTTATCTTGCTCTAACCTTAAGATTCGAAATCTAAACAAGAGACAGTTTATTCTACAGATTCAGGTTGTCTGTGGCCCAGTGGTGAGCGTGCAAGGATGTGAAAATGAGAGTTCATGTTTCGTATTCCGCTACCATAAAATCATGCTCCTCAATTTTAGGGACGTGGGTGTGTTATAAGAGTCACAGTGAAATTCTACTATTCGATTGAAGTGACGGTGGGCGTTGTTAATACGTAGCCGCCTTCCCTCTAGTTTATCAGCTCAAATTTAGACAGCTATCACAAGTAGCCAATGTTCACTTCAAAATTAGGGACAACTGTTACAGGTAGCTGGTCGATAACAAACTTCACAGGGCCAAGACGTTGAAAAGTATGGCAAGTAATATTGAACGAAACTCTATTTAGGCACGAATTCATTCATTCAACGTTAAAGAGAGTTGTACTGTTTAGCAGCATGTTTTATTAAAATCACAAGTTCGAATTTTAATGATGTTTGATATAACTTATATTTCATGTTGAATACTCCCAGTTATATGGCAGGCTACGAATATTTACATTTCAATAACTTTGTCATATTTTTGTCTAATGTCTCGCGAAGAAAAAACAATTTAGTCGTGAAATAAATAGGCGAATTTATGTCCTCAAATAAATTGAAGTACGTGGCTTGACAGTTAGGTCGCTCTACTCGTAACCTATGGATCGCGAGTTCAAAATTTTATCGCGTGCTTGCCCTTTCAGCTGTGGGGTCATTATTATGTGATTGTCAAATTCGTTGACAAAGAATATTACAAGAATAGGCGGTAGGTGGTGTTGACTAGATTACTCTAATTTAGTCTATCACTTCTCAAGTAGGGACACTAGCGCAGATGGTCTTTGAGTAGCTTTGTATGAAATTCAACAAACAAAGAATCGTATGATATGGCGAGCTTTTATCGTCAAGTATTTAATCAAGCTTTCGTAACTAAACGACGATGCGGATTTCCGTCTTCATGTAACGAGTGACGAGACAAGTTTTCGTATTCAAATAACTGAGTTTCTTTTTCGTCATGTACTGAGTCTAAAACCTCCCCTTTACCCCTGGGGAGAGATTTCATAAATATCTTGTCATCTTGAGAATTTGGTGCAACTAAGAATTGTTGGAATAAAACTATCCTGGAATGTCTACAAGTTTCATTTTCTGGTATACCCACAACTAAGCCAATTTATTTCAATGCTAATGTTTCTCCTTAGAACTATGCGGTGACATAATATGCAAAAAAGGAAGAGATCCTGAAAAAGTACAAATATTTGATAATAATAATTTAAGAGAATCTAGTTGGTCTGGTTGATGGAGAAAACCATGTAATAAATAACGGAATATATTCACGAAAACACGATACATAGCTAGATAATAAAAAAACACAATACATAGCTAGGTAATAAAAAATACACGATGCATAACTAGATAATAAAAAAACGATACATAGCTAGATAATAAAAAAACACAATACATAGCTAGGTAATAAAAAACACGATGCATAACTAGATAATAAAAAACACACGATACATATCTAGATAATAAAAAACACACGATACATATCTAGATAATAAAAAACACACGATACATATCTAGATAATAAAAAACACACGATACATAGCTAGATAATAAAAAACACACGATACATAGCTAGATAATAAAAAACATACAATACATAGCTAGATAATAAAAAACACGATACATAGCTAGATAATGAAAAACACGATACATAGCTAGATAATAAAAAAACACGATACATAGCTAGATAATAAAAAAACACGATACATAGCTAGATAATAAAAAATACGATACATAGCTAAATAATAAAAAATACCATACATAGCTAGATAATAAAAAAATACGATACATAGCTAAACAATAAAAATACCATACATAGCTAAATAATAAAAAAACACGATACATAGCTAGATAATAAAAAAAACTTAGGTTTCAGTTTCAGGCCTACAAGATTCAAAGCGACTAAATTCCCTAATGTTTTTACTCCATCATGTTCGTTGTTAGGGGTACTAACTTTATACGTTAAGGGTAACGATCTGTTAGTTTATTAATAATGTCAAGTGTTTCATAGTAGCTACAACTAGTACTTTTTTGACTACATTAATATTAATGTCCTGAGTTCAAATTCCTCTTCTAAAGTTTCCATGTTTTTTTCTGTATGGGTTATTCAAATATTTTATTTTAAATTTGAAACTCACAAAGCGGTACATTGGTGAAGTTAGTGGCTCCAGTGACTGAGCGTGTAATATAATGATGAAATTACTAATTCTAGTGAGTGGTCCTGCAAAACATTGGTAATGTTAGTAACTCCAGTTAGTGGTGATGTAGTATATTAGTAACTCCAGTTAATGGTGATGTTAGTAACTCCATTTAGTGGTCCTGTAGTACATTATTGAAGTTAGTAACTCCAGTTAGTGGTCCTGTAATACATTATTGAAGTTAGTAACTCCAGTTAGTGGTCCTGTAATACATTATTGAAGTTAGTAACTCCAGTTACTAGTGATGTAGTACATTAATGAAGTTAGTGGTCATGTAGTACCTTGGTGGAGTTGGTAACTCACACTTTGTTGTTTGTTTAAGTACAGGGAAAGTGTAGGTTTTTTTTTTTGGGGGGGGGGGGTTAAAAGTAGTGAACTTAATTGTAACAATTTTATTCTATTAAGCACACATAACATGTAGATAAATAGTCTGTGGGGTAAATAAGGAGAAAAAGTTAGATTATGCTACCCAGGAGCACTTATTGAGAGAGAACGGACAGAGAAAGAGATAACGAAAGAAACTGGCAACAAAACAGTGTTTGTTGTGCAAGTAGGGGCTGATCATATAAGGAAGAGTCAATTAATAAGTGCAAGAGGTTAATTAAAGGATTTAAAGGAAAAAGCCACAAATTAATTGTGTCAGGGACACTGCCTGAATTAATTGTGGAGATGAAATGTTGAATAGGTCAGTAGGACTAAATGCTAGGCTGAAATAAATATGTAAGGATTAGCTGGTTAGACTTGTGGTATCAATGCAGTTGGAGGACGGAACTTTTTGGAATGGATGGTTTACACTTAAGTATAAATGGTGTGGCATGTTTGCAAGGGCTATTAACTCAGTTGTAAGGGAACTTTTCAACTAGGACTAGATAGTGGTGAGGGTAAAGATAAACCAAGTGAAACAAAACTGTGATGTAGGAGAAAGTTTAGCATAAGCAAACTGTAAAAGTAGTTATAAGAATAGACTTAATTGTTACTAGTGCGATACTAGAAATATAAGAAATAAAATAAATGACTTTAGAGCACTGGTAATAATTGAAGATTTTGATATAATGGGAATACTTGAAATATTGTTAAATGTAGGTGATTTTTATGACAGAAATGTCATTAAAATACAAGGATCTAAGTACTTTAATAAAGACAGAATTGTAAAGAGAGGGGCTCTGTATGTAAAAGATGAATTACATCCTGTTGAACTTGAAAATATTAAGGATAACAGCAAGGAGATTGAAATCATTTGAGTTTCTGTTAGTGGATATCAAGTAAAAACGCTTTTAGTAGAAATTTGTTACAGACCACCAGATGAAAACTGATGAAATTAGTGAGATTAAGATTTCAACTGTTAACGAAATCATAATTATAGTTTAATTTGATTTCAGACATATTAATTTGGAAATGCTAGAGACAAATCATAAAGGCGTAATGTTTGTGGAAACTGTTCAAGATGAATTTCTTCACCAATTGGGCAAGGGACCTACTAGAAATAATGTTATTTTAGATTTATTGTTAACTTCTAATGTAGAAACGGTTGAGATGGTGTAAACTGTGGAAATTTCAGATGCAGGTGATCATTCCTGTATGAGGTGGCCTGGCATGGGCAGGTAGTTAAGGCACTCAACTTGTAATCTGAGGGCCGCGGGTTTGAATCCTGGTCACGCTAAACATGTTCGCCATTTCAGCGATGGGAATGTTATAATTGGCTGTCAATCCCACTGTTCGTTGGTAAGAGTAGCCCAAGAGTTGGCAGTGGGTGGTGATGACTAGCTGCCATCCCTCTAATCTTACACTGATAAAATTATGGATGTCTAGCACAGATAGCTCTCATGTAGCTTTGCGCAAAATAATAATAAAAAAAAAACGTTTATGAGGTTTGTTTTGCTGCAATATGTAAATCAGGAAAAATGATATTTTGATTCCAAATTTAAAAAAAAAGCCAATTTTGAAGGGATGCAGCAAGAATCATCTGTTGTGAATTGAGCAGCTGAATTATTTTGGAACATTCGAACTATTTTTCAGCATTTAAAACATATATATATATATACATATATACTTGACAGAAAGTAAAGAGAAGCTGCAAGTAAAAAAAAACAAACAGATTGGCTCACAAAGGGTATAAAAAACATAATGAAAGAAAAGCATCACAAATTTAAAGATTTTAAACTGATTGGAACTATAGAAGATGATGAAAGTTGGTCAAACAGGAAATTAGTACATAGTTTGTATGAGAAAAATTGACTTTAAAATATAAAAATTAACAGTAAGGATTTTTTGAAGTACATTAATGGTAACCAAAATGTTAGGATGCTGATAGGACCCTTTAGAGATGATAAAGGAAGGCTTGTATCTGATGGTTATGAAATGGCAATGTTATTAAACTTAGCTTTTTCTTTAGTTTCTACTAATGAAGACTTAAGCAGTATTCCTCATCTTGAACAACTGACAGATGAAACCAATGTTGAACAAGACAACTACATAAATTTCAAGTTTCTTAAAATAAAATTGGGAAGGTTAAAGAATGATAAGACTCCTGGGCCAGATAATATTTCCCTGAGAGTTTTAAAGGAAGTCAAGGATTGGAAAAGTGAGCCACTTGCTACAATTTTTTAAATCCTTGAATAGTGGACAAGTACCAACAGATTGGAAATTAGCTAATGTCACTCCTATCTTCAAGGGAGGTAATAGAAGCTGTTCCACTACTTATAAGCCTATTAGTCTTACATCACTTGTGAGAAAGGTTTTGGAAAGTCTGATAAAAGATACTTTGCAAAGTTATTTAACAGAGTTTAGAATTTTATCAGATAGTACATGGTTTCACTAAGGTAAAATCTTGCCTTGCAAATCTTCTGACATGTTTTGAAACTATTACTGCATTTGTAGATGAGTGTGAGGGTGTACATTTGGTGTATCTGGATTTTCAGACAGCATTTGACATAGTGCCACATAAAAGGCTTGTAAAGAAACTTATCTTGTCTATAGGTGTTGGGAATAAGTTAACTAATTGGATGAAAGAAAAGCTTGATGGAAGAAAACAGAGGGTTTTTATAAATTATTAATGTTGCAAGTAGTGTACCTCAGGGTTCAGTATTAGGACCAGCTCTCGTTTTGATTTAAGTCAATAACATAGATGAAGGAATGGTCATTAACTTACTCAAATTTGCTGATAATATCAAGGTCTTCGGTGTTGCTGGCTATGAAGAAGATGATACTGCTTTACAAAAGGACTTGGATCATTTACTGGGTTGAGAAAATAAATGGGAGATGGATTATAGTTATGATAACTGCAAGATATCGCATATGGGTTATCATAATTTGAATTATAAGTCTAATTTAGATGGGAATAACCTTAACAGCATCATGAAAGAAAAAAGGATCTTGGTGCAATGGTTGATCAGTCTCTATAGCCATCCAAGATGCATGCTGTTACTAGAGATAGAGCAAATAAGATTTTAGGTTGTATTCACAGAAATACTAAATACAAGTCTAAAGAGGCTATAATTTCATTGTATAAGTCGCTGGTTAGGCCACATTTGGAGTATTGTGTTCATTCTTGTGCTCTTTACCTAAGAAAGACATTGACTTTTGAAAAGGTTTCAGTGGAGGTTATTAAAATGGTACCTAGGATGTAGAGGTTGTCATCTGAGTACAGAATGAGATCCTTAAAATTGTTTTATCTTGAAAAAAGAAGAGTTAGAAGGGATCTGGTCAAAAAGTTTAAGATTGTAAAAGGAATTTCATCGACATATCTTATACTTAACAGTAAGAATTATAGAATAAGGGGACACAAATATAGATTAAAGCAAGGTAAAAACTATCTTAAGCTAGGACAATCTTATGTTTCAAATATGGTGGTTGGCCTATGGAATGGGTTGCTTTCTGATGTTGTATGGGCAGTAAATTTGAATGAATTTAAAAGAAATCTTGAGAGATATATCAGTGATAAGTGTTGGCTTTATTTTTTTTTTTTTTTTTAGTTTGGCTTAGAAGCTGGGACAGCTGAAATGGTCCAATGTTGTATCTAAACATTATTATATTATGTTAACTACTAAATAAAAAAGACACCCGACAGAAACCACAAAGTTAGGAAACAAAACTAACCTTTTCAAGACGTGATATCTGGAAAGAAAAAAAAATCCGACTAACAAATATTGGTGTAATATCTACAAAAAAAGTCAAAGTACAAAACAGGGTCATCTGTTTAAAAATGTGAAAAGGAAATCAAAATACTACAAAAAGGATCAGCCATTTGAAGATGAGATACAACCATCAAAATAGCTAAAGCTGATAAGAAAGGTTATCCATACGAGGATGTGCCTAGAGAAACACTAATTGAGTGATATTAACTTTGTTCCACTGCCGATACTTTTTAAACTTTTCACTAATTCTTTGGCCTTTGTACAATTCATAACATCTACTTCTAGACAGTGTAAGTTAACACTTACAGTGTAAGTTATACCATTTAACATATAAAGTGATGTAAAGGTCTCAGAAAATTGTTTAAACTACATACTTATTCAGGCTATTATCAGGAGACTGTTTGAACTTTTGAATTGCATGTTTTTTAGACTTATCAGGAGGCTGCTGGAACTTCTCATTTACTCAGAATATTATCAGGATACACTTTCAAATAAATGTTTACTTAGGATATTATCTGGAGTCTGTTGGAACTACATGTTTACACAGACTATTCACAGGAGACTAATTGAGCCCTACGTTTATTTATTCAGATTACGCTCAGGAAACCATTTGAACTGTATATTATATACTCAGATTATTATCAGAAAACTGTTTCGGACTATATATTTACTTAGATTATTATCAGGAAGATATTTGAACTGCATATTTACCTACTCATGATATTATCAGGAGACTGTTTGAACTACATGTTTGCTCAGACTGTCATCAGGAGACTGTTTGAAATATATGTTTACTCAAGTTATTATCACGAGACTGTTTGAACAACATATTTATTACCGAGGTTATTATCATGAGATATTACTACACTTAATGTGTTTAGTAAATAGTTTATCAAACAGTGTTGTAGACGCATATTAGCAATGTAACTATGGTATTATCCAACGACTGTTAGAGGAGAGTTAAATTAGCCTAAATTATGTATTGTTTAACAAAGCCATACTTGTAGGGCTCAGCTTTCTTTACTATTTTGGTTTCTATGTATATTGGGATTACGGCCGAAAATTTGTCGTTAAGGGCAAGCATACCAAACTGATGAAATAATACATTCTAATTTCTACAAACAGGAATGGAGGTAAAGTATATTAAGTTGAAATGTGTTCTCAAGACGGCTTGTGTAGTATGGTATGGTGGGTATATTTCTAAATTTGCTAACTCTGATCGAAAGTTTTGCAAATTCGAACTGTTTTATTCAGTATAGTTGAAGTGATAGAACTTTACTTTAGGTGTGAAAACAGAGAGAATATTATTTTACCAATTACAGTACTGAAGTTTGATATAAAGTTGACAGATCTGTTGTCTGGAAGTTTTCTCCAAAGTAATACATAAACTTGGCACCTCATTTTTCCTGAATTTTTATATCGGACTTACCCATTATACCCTAATACATCTTCTTTAAAATAAACAGTGAGCTTAGTTTTGAATAAATGCTCTAAAAATAATTATTATAGGTGATACAATAAGTTGTTTTCGTAGCTTCTGTCCCTGATTTAAAGTCGTGGGTAATAAATGTGCGTTTAATTTGTTTTATAGAATTTGTATCGTATTTTATCTCGTGACTAATAAACATGCATGTCAGTCGACTTTTAACGTATGGCCCGTGTTGTGTTTAATATCCATACATTTTGTTTTCTAGCATTTGTCTTGTGTGATGCATAATAAGTATTTCTGGACCTTCTGTTACAGCTATTAACATTTTGAATATCGCATTTATATTGTTCAATTAAATATCCATTCACTAATAAGTTTCATAAAATCTGATTATTGTACCCTTTGCAGACACAAAAGGAAAATCTTTAGAGACAGTGGAACCCAAGAAAGAGACTTTTGGTGTGAAATAAACGACTGAATAAGGCTTACAAGAAAATCTTTTCTTAAAACTGTTCTGCAGTTAGAAAGAGACAAAGGAAGAAAGAACATCTGTTGACGACAGTTTTTTGTACGTTAAACATTTTGAGAAACAGACTATAGGAACTTGATCAGTACGTCTGTGTACTAGAACGCTTTTTAGAGGTTGAGGTTATGAAGTTAAGCCTTTACTAAGTGGAAAAAGATGTGACAGGAATTGTTTCTTTCATTGCTTTCCTCTGGATTTTCTGTAAAGCGATTATTTTGTTGCGATATATGATTTCTATGGCTGTGTCTTTAAGTGCTGTTATTGAGTGTGTAATATGGAATATAATAAACACATGCTAAGTTCAAGCCACTTGCTATATTTATCTGGCCCGACTTATCAAACTGTTTTGAGTAAGTCTAATGTTATACGTGATTCTTACTCGAAATCGGCGATTCAAGCGCATAATTTAAATCAAACACGTGACCTAAAGAAGTCTTCGTTTTTCGCATGTGTTGGACAGTGGTTTGATATGTTCGAAACGTTTGGAAGGACAGCTGTTTTTTTCCGGCTAGGTTATCGTGACTTAGTCACGTGCTTTACAGAATAGGAGAATAAAGAAAAAACAAATTAGTTATGATTAGTAGGACTCACTTGCAGATCTTCTTAAACTCAAAAACGAGACAAGAAATTAGGGTGAAGCGGGACCAGGAATCAGGAGTGGATTCTCTGCTCTATTCTACTACGTCAACAAATGATTCTACGTCCCTCGAAAAGCTGGGGGGATCCCCTATGCCAAACTGGTGGAGGGAGCACATACAGGTTGCTCCCGATTGGGCCCAAGTGTCCGAGGACCTTCCATGGATGTGGCAACTCCACACCTACGGCCTGGCGTGTCTCTTCCTTCTACTAGCATGTGTGGCATTCTTCGCCATTCTCAGTCTCCGAGCCCAGCTCTCGGCAAGGCCAAACCTCTCCACCCTTAATGGCTTTCTTTGTCTCCTGGGAGCCTCACGAGCCTTGGGGCTTTTCATTGATCCTTATGGTTCAAAAGAGGTATGAGTAAACGGTTCGCCTTACTGAACACCGTAACTAGAGAACATTGAAAAGAGATAACAGTAATTTTATACAGTTTTATTGTCAGATTATCGTGGCTCTATGAACTGAACGTTAACTTAAGATCAATCGATTTCCATTTTCGCGTGGATTATAACTGCTTATAAATCACCAATTTGATATACAGTTATTCATACACGAACAACGCTATCATTACAGTATACATTTTTTTGCCTTGAATTTAATTTTGTACACCCGTCAAATACATAAACAAAATATTTTGTATACATAGCAACGAAGAAATTCATTACATAATAAATTATTTTCGGTGGAAAATATAAGTGTATGAAGATGTCGCTTTTTAACACAATATCAGTTAACCCTAAAAAGATGAAATGTGGAAGTTGAAATCATGACTTGTGTTAACATTTTGATTGCCTTTGAAGTTGTACCAATTTAATCCTTAAGAATAAGAACACAAGTAATCATCCCACGAGATGTGCGAGTCTTCCATAAAACACACATGACTTCGATGATTTTATTGTCTTGAAATTTTTACATGTTCTACAGTTATTCCTGTACACTGAATCTGAGAACGATATCCACTTTTTCTCCATTAGGTACAGATTTTTCACTAAACGTCGTAACGTAATACATAAAAGAAAGATCACAACATGTAGCTTTGGGACTAAAAGACGTAGGTTTCATACACCTACACACACACAATCAGAAGATTAATGAGGCTGTATATTCGTTTGACATCAGTGTTCGTCCCTCTTCTTCAATTTGTTTGTCTCTTTGTTTAAGAAATAATGATAATAAATGTTCATTGTGGTAAACGAAATAATAATTTGATCAAAGTGTTATTTTTTCTTCACAATTTGTGATAAAAAATCCTTACGCATTAGGGAAAAAATGAATGTTATTTTCGAAACAAGCGTAGATGAGTTATAGAAAATCAGTTATTAAAACCAAAACAAGTTTTATGAAGTTTCAATTCGCATGCCAGTGCAATTAGGAATTTACAGAAGTTTCCTAGGCCTAGTTTTATAAAGCTGTTTTTATGCACTTGTTAAAATTATTTGAAGCCCATATTTACCTATGCTGTGGCTATCACGTAATATGACAAATTTTCATACTTCGAATTTATAGTAGTGACGTAATCACGGTAGGCCTGGATGTTGAGCGTGTTGGTCACGGCTCGCCCAGTGTAACAAGTTATGAAAGTTTATGTTGTTTTGGAATTACGACGGACAGGTACACTACTGAACTTCTTTAATTTGAAGGCAGGATCAAATTTAAAAACTTTAGGTCAAATTTGTAAGGAGCATTGTTAAAAAAAAAAACACACCTGTTCCTGTATAATGAATTTTGAAGTTACATTTTCTGCTTGAAATCTCCCCAAAACATAGCTTAAAAGGCCTAGGATTTTCAGTTGGAAACCTGATTCCACAACTCAGATAATGAATATTTCACTACACCTGTCGTAAGATTCTGAGGCTAGAAGTTACACAGTGTATAAAATACCATCTGAAAATGTGTTTATAGTTCTTTTTTTTCTTTATACGTCACACAAGTATCAGATATGTTCCTTATCTTTCTACGTAGATAATGCCTGTGGTGATGATTTCTATTCTGTGGGACCTAGCCTTCCCATGCTTGCTATCGGCCTTTTCCTTACTACAATTAGCCTTCCAGCAGATGACTCAAGTGAAGCTAGCGCCCTCTAGGCTGAGTAACGAAACATGCGTATCAGTTGTGATAACATCACATTTTTGTCTTGCTATTGCTTCTGATATTTTGTGGACTCTGCAAAATTCACTGATGGTAAGTGTCAGATTTCTCTAAGAATATTCTAGAACTCTCGTTATATTTAAAATTTCAGAAAATCTGTAGTTGTTGATGATTCCTTTTAAGTATGACGAGGGGCTAAAGAAATATAAGTAATTTACATTTTGCATGGTCAGGTGGTTAAGGCACTCGACTCGTAATCTGAGGGTCGCAGGTTCGAATCCCCGTCACATCAAACATGCTCGCCCTTTCAGCTGTGGGGACGTTATAATGTGACGGTAAATCCCAATATTCGTTGGTATAAGAGTAGCTCAAGAGTTGGCGGTGGGTGGTGATGACTAGTTGCCTTCCTTGTAGCCTTAGAATGCTAAATTAGGGACGGCTAGCGCAGATAGCCCTCGAGTAGCTTTGCGCGAAATTCAAAATAAAACAAATAAAACAGTACATTTTACTAATACGTATACCTATGGTGGACAGAGTAAATATAGTCCATTGTGTAGCTTTGCACTTAACAAATACCAAATCAACCAAATTATTACGCATATTCTATTTAAAGACAACTAGCTGACGTAGCTGTTCAACGCCCAAGGAAGACATAACACTCTCAATAGTTACCCTTTACATGCTCCAGGGGACTCTAATGATATATTTTACGTTTGGTGACACTCGGTCCAGTAGTTCGCTGTTTATGAGCATACATATAAACCGACTATTGTTAAATAATGATTTAGATTCTGTATTGTAAGATTCGGTGTTTCACTCCCCCGGTAAACTCATAGCTTATGACGTTAAAATTCGATGCTTAATCTGCATATAACTCATTGTGTAGGTTTGATGTAAACAAATAATCAACATACATTGGAAGGGTAATTTTATGTGCTTGAATAATTATATTAGGTACCTCTACAAACAATTAAATAAGTCTTGGTGTTCTGTAAAATTTAATTTTCTCGCGTTTTTCACCAGGCGGTGGAATTTTCATCAAGTAACTTGTATATTTCCTTTTTTTAATCACTAATTAAATTATGCAAAGTGAGTTATACAATTAAATACCTTAGCATTTATCACTAGTTGTTTTAATTTTCATTGAAATAATTCGTATTTGAAATCAGAACAGGAGTTTTATTTTTTTATTTCAGAATTAGGCCTACTTTCTATTAAAGATAACACTGAAAATCTTATTGAAATGTGTGATTGTTACATCTAAAAACAGTTTATAAGTTACTTTGCTTATTTGTTTGTAGGTGAGCACAAAGTTATATGATGGGCTATCTTTGCTGCACCCACTGCGGGTATCGAAACCCGGTTTCTAGCGTTATGAGTCTGCAGACTTATCGCTATGCCACCGGGAAGCATTTGATAATTTAAAAAAAAATATTTTGATATGTTATTAACTATTTAATAACTAACATATACTACTTAACCATCGTACATCGTTAAACTGAAAACTTTCAAAAGATTGTGACCTTACCTGTAGACGATGTTATAATATTATTCAGCCAACATGAAAGGTAAGCAAAATTACGATATTTTTATGATAGAAATAGACATATAATTAAACTTGGCTTTGTTTTTATCTTTCCACTATGATATGCACACTTTTCATAAAGTTTCGATGCACTTGTGTCTTTCTTTAGTGACAAGGTTTTATATAATTACGACCACTATACTGTACAATCACTAAATATACCTTATCACTAATATGTAGCAGTAACCAATACGACAATGTTGGTTGTTGTTGTGTTTTATTTTCTCTGTGGGTGATAAAGCGCTCGTTTTTTATAGCGTGGTTGATTAAAAATTCCAACACATTCTAGTCGCACGTTTTTTGTTTGATTGTTTCTAACAGTGAATTTCAGTGTTTCTGTCACTAAATAGAATTTGATTAAAGCAAACATACTTTATATAACCTACGTATATTAATATTAACTTCAAATCAGATAAAACTATCTACTTGGAGCAAAACTATAAGTCAACCTGATAATCATTTTTGTTAACAAAATTTAATTTTCTTAACGTTCTCATTTTGTAGGATTATCATGCATTGTTTCCTCAGTTAACAATATTTTTGGCTATAATCCCAATTATGTCTCACGAAGATACTCAGGTAAATCCCAAATACATTCATCAAGCTAGCATTGCCAAACAATAACTGTATTAAAAATATAAAAATGAAAACTGAATTCAAAAGTAATAACATTAGATATATTGAATTATTTTAACCAATACTGTTAATGAAAGTAACAAAAATAATGGAGTATATCTTTCTTACGAAACTCTCAAACACTAGCTGTTGGCTAGAAGTATTGCGGTCGATGTAGATTCTCACAGTTGCTGTTTATACTACTAACTGTCAAGTGATATAAATAGTCACATAAATGATTAATCAGTGTATCTACTGTGCCTAACTGTTTGTACTACTTGGTTTTGAAGTCAATGGTTGGTGCAGTGAAAAACTTGAGTAATTTATAGCGTGCGATTGCACTCTTTTACCATCAGGTGGTGTGGCTGGTCACCCAGGTGATGTTCACAGTGTGGGGTCTCTACTTGTGCACCGCTTTTCTCTGTAAGTGTTTCACTTTGCTTCGTTCACTCACCGAGCTCCCAGTGGTGTTCCTTTCTCAGACAGACTGGGTGGGATACGAGAACAAGGGTATTCTTCAGTTAAATACTCTGGCCAAACACAGTTTTCCTTCTCCAAACAGAGACCCTTCCAGCAACCGTAGGAAGTCCAGTACGTTTACTCCCAAGATTCGGATCACCGACGAGAACGACCAGACATTCAGTTACGTAAGCGATACGTCCCAACATAACAGCAGTGATTTGCGTAAGTAACATCTCTCATTATTAACTCTTATTAGCTCATCCTCCTAAATTGGGCTTTTAGACCGTTTACGAGATCCAATGTTTACTAGAGTTGTAGTTTAAATAGTTAGAAGACGCTGTAAGCAGTCAGGTCTGGAAACACGAGCCAACAAGGGATTCAAGTTGTGATTGAAATAATGAGTAACAACAATGAAGCTACAGTAAATCGTTACATGCGTTCAGACATAATCAGATGAATTTGAAAATATATGGTTCGCTTCTTGTTGCTGAAACTTTGATGTCGTAGACGTGCTATAAATGTGGCAGCAAAATTCCACTATTTGATGAAAACTGACTAACCTAAGGCATGCATGGTGGTGGGTACGTTGACTGGCGTCTGTTAGTGCAAAAGAGAACTGTAACTGTGACATAAACCTACCCTGTCCCTCTCCACGATTAAACGGATCTGTGATTGTGACGTATCCTACCTTGTTCCTCTACACGACTAAACGGATCTGTGATTGTGACGTATCCTACCTTGTTCCTCTACACGACTAAAGACAATTGTGATTGTGACACATCCTACATTGTTCCTATCCACGACTGAAAGGATCTGCGTTTGTGACACATCATACCTTGTTCCTCTACACGACTATAGACAATTGTGATTGTGACACATCTTGTTTCTATCCAATACTAAAGACAATTGTGATCGTGACACATCCTACATTGTTTCTATCCACGACTAAAGGGATCTGTGATTGTGACACATCCTACATTGCTCCTCTACAAGGCTAAAGAGAACTATAATTGTGACACATCTTGTTTCTATCCACGACTAAAGACAATTGTGATCGTGACACATCCTACATTGTTTCTATCCACGACTAAAGGGATCTGTGATTGTGACACATCCTACATTGCTCCTCTACAAGGCTAAAGAGAACTATAATTGTGACACATCCTTCACTTATCACAAGCCCGACACTTGTTCTGGTAAAGATATGAATCAATATTTTTGCGACATTTCGCCCATCCTACTGGTCATCATATGCAAGATAGGTCAAAACGTTACTGTAATAACTTAATATCGTTGATAGAGATTATCTTATATGACTTATTTAAGACAAGGGCTAATTAACATCGCTAAATGTAGGCTTAAGTCTGATACAAGTCAATGTTGTAAGTGTTTCTTTATTTTATAACTAACCGGATCACAGTGGACAGTCAATAAACAATGTTTTTTTCAAGTTCCTCTCCATAATAAAACTATAATCAACGACCATGGACAAGTGGTTAGCAGGCCGAACTGTGGATCGGAGGATTTATGGTTCGTGTCATGTTGCTGAAAAAAAACCTCACTCTTCACTTTAGGGTTATGGATGAGTCCTACCGTTCGTTTAGAGTAACATAAGAATTTGCGGTGAGTGTCGTAGACAGACTCCTTGTATAGCTTTGGACGAATACCAGAAAGGAACAAAATCCTAGAAGAACAGTGGGAGATTTGGCTTTCAGCAAAAGATTTCTGTTTATTTCACAAAATGCGTATAGTTCCGTTCCATAAAAAGGAAACCACTTTTCTGTGGGATAACAGTTTGTTGAGATCTTTAAGCATAAAGATGAACATGAATGTCTGAAAGCTCCCTTGGAAAACAACTTCCCAAATTCAATCTATTTTCTTAAGTAGATCTACGAAAAATAAAATAAAAACAGTTGTAGATGCTGTGTTTCCTTCTTTCTGGATTATGGAGATTGTGATTCAGTTCTCTTCTTTTTCTCTATCACCCTGAATATAATTTCCGATTTGACAAAACCGTTACCATCAATGCTGAAATTTACAAGAGTATAAACAAAACAAAAAACACAACAATAAACAAGTACTGAAATGTTGGCCATGGACAGTCCAGTATTAGTTTCAACCTCTGAATTTAAAGGTTCATGCTCATTCTTGATGACGAGAAACCCACTTGAAATAAAAATGTTTCTCAGAACGGCTATCAATTAATACTTTTATTGATAAGGAGAGAACAACGTTTCGACCTTCCTAGGTCATCTTCAGGTTAAGAAAGGTTAACAAATGCAAAATCAAAGAAGCCGTGCTTAAAACCAAAATTAAACAAATATAAATAAACAACTTTATACATATACTAATTAATAACCTAACATCCAACTGCAACGCCCCTACAATCCCGCACCCGTTTATACTCTCGTCCCTAAGACATGTCCGTCAACGGTCACTTGCAAACTCTCTCCTTCTTAACCTGAAGATGACCTAGGAAGGTCAAAACATTATTCTCTCCCTGTCAATAAAAATGTTAATACCCATACCAGCTGTTCTGAGATACAGGTTCATGGTCAATTTTTCTCTGAAGATTTGTTATCTTCAATGACCAAGAAAAATTTTGGACATTGTGACCAGAAGACTAAATGAAACTATTATCAAACGTTAATGATAATAACGTGTTTATTTTATGAGGCTTTCGATGTTCTGGTAACAAAACTTCAACAATTTGACTTTTGAGCCTCCCAGTGAGACACTGGAAAGTCTGCGAGCTTATAACACCAAGGCCCGGCATGGCCATGTGATTAGGGCGCCCGACTCGTAATCTGCGGGTCGCGGGTTCGAATCCTCGTCACACCAAACATGCTCGCCCTTTCAGCCGTGGGGCCGTTATAATGTGACGGTCAATCTCATTATTCGTTGATAAAAGAGTAGCCCAAGAGTTGTCGATGGATGGTGATGGCTAGCTGTCTTCCTTCTAATACATTGCTAAATTAGGGACGGCTAGCGCAGATAGCTCTCATGTAGCTCTGTGCGAAGTTCAAAACAAATAAACTTATTACGCTAGAATCTGGGTTTCGATACTCGTGATGGGCACATCACTGGTAACCCATTCTATGGCTTTGTGCTTAACTACAAACAATTGACTTTTGACTTGACATTGTGTGTGTGTCAATATTTGTGAAAGTAAATGTTACATCCAGTTTGAGATCATAGTTTAGAGTTCTTATTTATAATGTGACCAGCAAAACAGGCTTTAGTTTTTGTATAAGAAGAGGAGAACCTAGTTTAGTCTATAAACAGCTGAAATTTGGGAAACTCAGACTCAAGATATCCAGTTTTATTTCAAAACTAAATGTTCCAAGAATGTTCTATTGGCCGCAGATGGCACTGTTAGACTTGAGGAAAGGCAGCTAGTAAACACTAAAATAGTTCCACAGCTTAAAAAAAAGCATATTCGGTGACGGGATTTGAACCCGCAAATCACAGGTTACAAATCGAGCGGACTAACCACAAAGTGGTGAAAATTTTATTTTAATGTAGCTTTAAAGATTCAACACGTGTGTGTCTGCGTAACCTATTGGTTAGCATGTTTGCTTGTGAGCATAAGAATCCATGGTTTGCATCCCTTTTCTACACAAACGTAGTTCCTGTTTTGTGGTTGCATTGGACTAAAAGATTACAGTAACACAAGAGCTGATGGTGGATGGAAAGTTGACTGGCTGTCTTCCTTCTAGTCTTTACGTTCATAGAGGCGGTTATTTCCAAGTAGCTCTTTATAGGCCCAGCATGGCCAGGTGGTTAAGGCACTCGAATCATAATCTGAGGGTCGCGAATTCGAATCCCCACCACACCAAACATGCTCGCTCTTTCAGCTGTGAGGGCGTTGTAATGTTACGGTCAATCCCACTATTCGTTGGTGGTGATGACTAGCTCTCTTCCCTCTGGCCTTACACTTCTAAATTAAGGACAGCTAAAGCAGATAGCCGTCGTGTAGCTTTGCGCGAAATTCAAAAACAAACAAACAGCTCTTTATAGTTTTGAACGAAAATTCTAGATACAATATTATCGACCAGCACTCCATATTCTGGACTTCCCATGTTTTAGCTTACTTTTAGTTTTGATATTGTTTTGAGCTTTATGATGAATCTTTTTTAGATCGAAAGGACTCAGCAAAGAATCTGAAACGTCTCATTAACATTAAATTAGTGCGAACTTCATTATATAGAAATACAAACAAAAGTACCCGTCGCCAATGGTGGAAAACTTTACTCTAATCGACCAATTTAAATTATCTCACGAATCTTAAAAAAGATTACTTATGTTTCACTCTTAGTTTGAGTCAGAGCCAAAGCTACTTACATATACCGCCAACAGTGAAAAGTAATTGTAAAGTATTTCAGTCATCCTAAGAACCAAACAACAATAACATACGGTAAATCTACACTTACATTCTTTAAGTTTCGTCACAATTCCAAATGTGAAAAATAGCCTGATTAACTCCTAACAATTTAATGTAGACTACCCTGGTGGTGAAATCAATTCTGGCATAAACTTTATTTATGTCTGTTCTCCCGACATCACAAAAGTTTCAAACGGGAGACAGACGAATTCTCGGACAAACGCCACGGTTCGCAATATGTACAAGATATAGAGATCAAATACCCTAGTGCAGCTATCTCACAGTTTCTCGGTGCGTGTGTATGTTTTCTTATAACAAAGCCACATTGGGCTATCTGCTGAGTCCACCGAGGGGAATCGAACCCCTGATTTTACCGTTGTAAATTCGCAGTACCAAACTTTCTCGGTTCACGGCGCCCCTAGGTAAAAAGAAAAACTAACAGTTCCGTTTATTAAGCAGTTATATCCAAACAACTTAATACTTAATAAGTATTCATGTCCTGACAACTTAGTAGCCGTTTGAAAGAATAATACACGTAAATTGAAAGTAAAAATAATATTTTCATGTAATTTTTAAATGACCATAATTACTATTGGAATGTGTGCGCCTGTTGGACACTGCACAGCTTCTCAAATCTGGGAATCAGATTGGACACCACCACCCTCATTTCCTGTTCCACATTGATTTTCGCTTGGTACTTGCTTTTTATCACAGCAACCGCTGAAAATCCAGCTTCGCAGAGATATGACGTCACAAATGGAATTAGGATTCGTTGAGCTTACCACTTAGCAGCGGATATTCATCTTTTACTGATATCCAAAACTCAGTTCCATGCTGCTAAATTTTGTTTTTAAAGTCTTGTCACAAGACAGCTCAATAAGACTTTCTTCTTCTGCAGAGGTAAATTCAGATGAGGCCTTGAATGGGTCTTGGATCCATACAAACCTCACTATATCTTCTGGAAAGTAATTTTCAAACCTGTCATTGAGATGTGTTAGGTGCTCTTTAAAAGCGGATTTTAGTTCGTGGGTCAAATCAATATCACTGGATGTAACAAACTGCTGCAACAGGGAAAAACAGACTTTACCACCATCTTCATTCATTTTTCTTCTCCATAGTAGTAACTTTCTCTGAAGGCTGAAACCTTCTCTGTGAGATTCAGAATGTGTGTGTTGCTTCCGTGCAGGGAGAGATTCAACGCATTCATTTTTTCCAAGAGTTCGCACAGGTATGCTAATTTTGACAAACAATCGGTATCCAAAAAGTTTATAGCACATTCATGTTCTTCTTCTTCGAGATAAGAGTTTCTGTCGTAAGTTGAACACGCGGGACAGTACATTCCCACGGGAGAGCCATCGAGAGCTACACTAGTACAACAAAGATGTGTGATCAGATCCCATATCCTCACACAGTGTTTAAAAACCTCGCCTTCTGTGGCCGAGTTTTTATAAAGTTCACCACTTTCAACACACTTTCCAGGACTGGGTTTGGTGGAGGTCTCACGTCCTTTAACGCAAGGACTTCCCTGTGGATTATGCAGTTGGTCCACAGTGTATCAAGAGCTTTGCTTTGTGTGAGTGCCTGCAATCCTCCATAACAGCCAGACATAAAACTACCACCATCCCATTATCGTTACAGACGCCAACGCACTTAGTCCAGTCTAAGTTGTTTTCACACATAAGTGTCGAGAATCTCAAACAAATCTTGAGCCTTTATAGCTGCAGCAATACTTTTACAAAGTGAAGGTCTTCCACAATTTTTCCACCATCCACAAAACGTGTGTAGCAAATCAAATGAGCATCCTTGTTACTATCCGTCACCTCATATAGCTATAACCCGAATTCCTTCCCTTTCACTTTTTCAATTACCTGATTGTTGATGTTTTCAGCCATGTGTTGGGTTCTACGACTGTTAGTATTGTTGGATAAAGGTACCTTTGAAAACAGTCTTCCCGTAGATTCACCAACTATAATATTCGCCATATCCACTGCAGCCGGTAAAATCAGTTCTTCTGCGATGGTGTGAAGCTTTTCACATTTCGCGACTCTATATGCCACCTTGTAGGATGCTAGCAAAGCACGGTTTGGTATTGATGTTTGTTTCAAAAATGTACCTTTTTGTTCTTTCAGTTCTTTTAACTTTCTGGTAAAATAATCACGGGATTTACTCGCCATATTAGGATGATTGGTCTCTAAGTGGCGTTTCAATTTACTTGAAAGCATACACTCTGGAACCAAAACTTTTAGACATAATACACACTGCGGACACTCTTCGTGATTGACATTTACGAATGTAATACCAAAATCTAGATAACTATCATCATATTTCCGATATTTCCGTTTCTTCACAACTTTGCCACTAGTCTGTGGTTCGCCATACTTTTCTTCACTCCCACACGTCTTATTGATGTTCAAAAATCTTTCCATTTTTATGCACAAGAACTAAAAACCAATAAAATAATTCACTGAGCTTCGCTACACCTCGCAGATACTTGATCACAACACCCTTCAGTTATTTGAATTACTGATAGACCCAGAGAGCCGACAGGTATTTATATACAAAATCTAAGAAACGTGAAAGGTCGAGAAGTTACTGGCGTAGTCGAAAGTACAAGTAAACTAAAACATATCTCAAACATTCCAGAACGTCATCGAAAGGAATGTAGCGTGGCCTAATGTTAAAACTGTGAACTACCTCGAGGTAATAGTTCGCGCGATGTCCGACAGATGTCGATATCGCTGTGTTTCCCTTGAAAATTTGAAATATCCCGCGGCGCTCCTGTGAGTTCGCCACGACGCACAGTTTAAGAACCACTGCCCTAACGTGCAACCTGTGAAATAAATGTTAATCGTGATTTAAAAAAAAAAGTCAACAACAGTCACATGGGTGATACTGAGAGAAGTCTTAAACTGACGAAGTAGAAAAAAAATGTTTTAATGATTTACAACCTGAGATTTTATCTCGTAATCACTCGTTCCCTATAAACGTCACGAAATCACAACGTTAAAATTCGGAATTCGATTCCCTGCATTGAACAGTGCGCAGATAACTAATTGTGTGGCTTTGTATTAAAAATCCGCAACAACATAATCAACCCTGGACCGTCACGGAAGATTTCAAATGCTCATTTCGAAACTTCCATTAACTATTTTAATGCCTAAACTGCAAAAAAAAAGTCTTAATTCAACTTCATATCTTCAGTTGATCAGAAGTTATATCAACTTGCATTATGTTTGATTTGTTTTTTGAATTTACGCGCAAAGCCACACGAGGACTATCTGCGCTAGTCGTCCCTAGTAGTGTAAAACTGGAGGGAAGGTAACTAGTCATCACCAACCACTACCAACTCTTGGGCTACTCTTTTACCAACGAATGGAGGGATTGACTGTAATATTATAACGCCACCATGGCTGAAAGGGCGAGCATGTTTGATGTGATGGAGATTCAAACCTGCAACCCTCAGATTACGAGTCGAGTACCTTAACCACCTGGCCATGCCGGGCCTTTAGGGGCTGAGTGGGGAGCAAGGCAATTTCTTGACAAACGTACACGACATTCAAACCTTTGGGAACGAATCATGTAACATGATAGTATAACAGTTTGTTCTGTTCCAGTAAAGGGATTAAGTATGTTTGTAATTAATCACAACGCTACCAACGAGCTATCTGTGCTCCATCCACCACAGGTATCGAAACTTGGTTTCTTGCGTTGTAAGTTCGAAAACATACCTCTGTGCCACTAGGGGCAAAGGGATTAAGTAAAGACGAGAACAAAACAAACTAAACACTAGGACTGAAAATTTGCCCTCCCTCACAATAACTATCGTGCTACTTGAGTTATTGATGCGTCAGAAATCGGTACTTGACACTTAGGTGCTAATCGGGTTTACATTATTTTGAGTGAAAAGCAAAATGAAAATGTTGAAATTTCACGACTTGGTGCCACCCCTCCTTCAAGCTATTAATTGTATAGAGGCTATCTCGAGGCTCCTCGATTATTTACAAAAATGTGCGAAAAGTGAAAAACGTGTACTTTGAACATTATGGTTATGAAAATTACGACGCTAAGATGCAGAATAGTTAAGACTAAACTAGCATTAACATGTAATGGCGAATCGACTTCAAAATAACCTTACGCTTGCCTGTTACACTTTATACAGTATTTTACGACTTGCCTATGTGGCAAGTATATCTTATAGGCGTGACAGTTTGAAATAGCCTTTGTTCGGTACAGCGTCAAATCGATTCTGAATGACTGAGCTTCGTATAATTGTGCGCTATTTGAATATATTACTGATCGAAACGAGATAGATTAGAAAGTGATTTCGCATTCTCGACATTTTTATTGGATGACATAAAGCGTTTTGGAAATGTCTTTGATTCTTGGTTAAACCTTACTCTAGTTCAGTTGGATGTAGCTGTAAACTATTTCTAATACATCAAGATAATAATTGTTCTGATAGTAAGAAATATCTACAAACTGTACACTAAGTTATAATTATTTACAATTTAACACGCATCCAATGGTACAGCAGTAATGTCTGTTGACTTACAATACCAGAAACCGGGTTCCGATACCAGCGGTGGGCAGAGCACAGATAGCCTTTCGAGTAGTTTTGTCCTTAATGACAAACAACAGTTTAACATAACCTAGTAAACCAAACAGTTGCATTGTAAACGAAAAACATTACTTCAAAGTTAGGAAAGTTAACAATGCAAAACAAACTATAATGATTAGCTTTGTTTGTTTTTAATTTTGCGTAAAGCTACAAGAGGGCTATCTGGGCCAGCCGTACCTAATTTTGCAGTGTAAGACTAGGGGAAAGGCAGCTAGTCATTACCACCCACCGCCAACTCTTGGGCTACTCTTTTACCAACGAATAGTGGGATTGACCGTCACATTATAACGCCCCCACGGCTGAAAGGGCGAGCATGTTTGGTGCGACGGGTGTTCAAACCCGCGACGTTCGGATTACGAATCGAGTGCCTTAACCCCCTGGCCATGCCGGGCTACAAACTATAATATTAACTCTCTGCCAGCATTGTTATTCCAGTTAGTATGACTTAGGTTTGAGTCTGTGTGTGAGAGGTAAGCTTTATAATTGTTTAGGTGAATGCATTGATTTGAACTTCCTGAGAGTAGATTTATACCAGTATAATGCCTTATAAAGCAAGTTGTAAAAGTAGTCTTGGAGAAAACTAGAATATCATAAATTTGTTTAGTCTGAACGTGTACTAAAATATCATGTACAAGTTGAAAATATGAAGGTAAGATATAATTATTACACATAAAAAAGATATATTCTCTTCTAATAACATAGACTTCATTCAGTCCAACAGAAGTGTATCTAAAGATACGAACAACCTCCCATGAGTCGTGGTTTTAAACGCACTTCCACTGGAAGCAATACTGTTGGGAGTCTAAAACCGAGTTTTCAAACTAAATGAACGCGATGTTATTGAAAAGCTACATAAAAAAATCTATGTTAAAAGATCTTAATAATGACAACGTTTGTGAATATTTATTAAACAATGATAAGAACTAACGAATGAATTCTCACTCTGCATTTTAGGGCCGTGGATGCGTTATAATACAATCACTTCCTAGTATTTGGTTATAGTACCCTCAATAGTTGGACTAGCTACCTTCCCTGTTACATAAATATTTTGAAGTATATTAATATTATATTCGCAAACAATCAAATTCACAGAAATCTCCTTTGTCCATCGTTTCGCCACATTACTTAAAACTAAACCTTAAAACAACATGAAACAGCTGACTCGGACCATTACATTTAAAAACTAAAACTTCTGAGTCAGTCTGACAGTGATACCGAATCATTCAGACAATATCAGGCAGGTGGCAGCACTACCTGTGTAGGGATGGCTCGGATTATTTGTCTAAATTGTATTTTAAATATCTCCTTAACAGAACATCAGAACTTTACAATACTATAAAGTGCTATCGTTTATAACATTATCAATGTAATGACTAAGTCACAAGTTCTGATATTGTCTATAAATATCACACTAAAAATGTTTGAATTTCTGGCTCTTCTTTCTTCTGTTTTTTTATAACATGATTTTGTTTGTTTTTTGAATTTCGCGCAAAGCTACACGACGGCTATCTCCGCTAGTCATCCCTAATTTAGTAGTGTAAGACTAGAAGGAAGGCAGCTAGCCATCACCACCCACTACCAACTCTTGAGCTACTCAAGTTACTCACAGTTACCCAACTCTATTAATTTTTCTAACTGACAGTAAGTAACTACCACATTTACTTAACTGTAACTATTATTTATTCTAGCTAACAGTAATTAACTACCACTGTTACCTAACTGTAACTATTAATTATATTGACTATCTGTAACTACCTCAGTTGTCTTACTGCAACTATTAGTTATACTGACTAATCTGTATGTAACTATCTCAGGTGTCTAACTGTAATTATTGATTATTCTGGCTAACAGTAAGTAACCGTCACAGTTATCTAATTCTAACTATTAATTATTCTAGCAAACAATAAGTAACTGCCACAGTTACCTAACTGTAACCATTAATTATTTCAACCAACAGTAATTAACTACCACAGATAATTAATTGTAGCTAATAATTACTCTACTTAACTGTAAGTAACTTCCACAGTTAACTTACTGTAACTCTTAATTGTTTTAACTAACAGTAAGTACCACAGTTGCCTAACTGTAACTACTAATTTTCCTGACTAACTGCAACTAACTTCCACAGTTACCTTTCTGTACCTATTAATCATCGTATCTAGCAGTAAGTAACGACCACAGTTACCTAACTCTAAGTATTAATTATTCTAGCTAACTGTAAGTAACTACCATAGTTATCTGACTGTAACTGTTAATAATCCCATAAACAGTAAGAAACTACCACAGTTACTTAACTGAATCTATTAATTACCCTAGCTACCAGTATGTAACTACCACAGTTACTTAACTTAATCTATTAATTACCCTAGCTACCAGTAAGTAACTACCACAGTTAACTAACTTTAACTGTTAATTATTTTAACTAACAGTAAGTAACTCCTACAGTTACCTAACTGTAATTATTAATTATCCTAGCTAAGAGTAAGTAACTACCACAGTTACTTAACTGTAACAATTAATTATTCTGGCTAACTGTAAGTAGCTACCGCAGTTACCTAATTGTAACTGTTAATTATTCTAGCTAACAGTAAGTAAATACCAAAGTTATCTTACTGTATCTATTAATTATCCTAGCAAACAGTATCTACCGCAGTTAACTAACTGTAACTATTATTTATCTTAGCTGAGAGTTACTACCATAGTTACCTAACTGTAACTATTAATATTATGCTTAACTCTAAGAAACTACCACAGTTATCTAATTTAACTATTAATTATTCTGACCAACAGTAAGTAATTACCACAGTTACCTAACTGTAACCATTAATTATTCTAGCTAATTTTAAGTAACTACCATGGTCATTTAACTGTAACTATTAATTATTCTAGCTAACTCTAAGTAACTGCCACAGTTATCTAACTGTAACTATTAATTATTCTAGCTAGCTGTAACTACCACAGTTAACTGTCTATAACTGTTAATTATCCCAACTATCTTTGAGTAACCTGTTTTCACTGCTGTTATTTGTGATTATTTCTACTAACCGTAGGTTTTCGTCTATTGAGATAGATTATGAGTTTAGGACAATGTCTCTAATCAAATTAAGAAACAGATATTCTAATATAAATATTAATATTACAGATTTTTACATTTAAATAGTTTACTGGCAAATGTAAGTTGAGTGTGGTAAAATAATCAGTAAATGATGTAGTTAGATCATAAGAAATGACGTAGTTGAATGAGGACATAAAGACCAGAACAAGAAACTCGTAAACATTCATTTTTTAACCAAATTGCGTGAGAGAAAGAAACGTGATCAATATTCCACCAAAACACTATGCAAAAACAGAGGCGAAATTCAAGTCAATTATAAATGGCAAAACGTGCTACTAATTTAACCAGATAGCCGTCGTCTCGCTTTGCGCGAAATTCCTAAACGAACAATCGAAATGTTATCCTCTGCGAATTAAAAGACATATTTGGCTATTATTTAACGTATCCTTTTATTATAGCTCTATATCACAGTTATTTATTTTTATCTATTTTTTAAAGTATTGTAATAAAAATATTACTATTTTCAGTAAAACATACATTTATAGCTTATACGTCACGTAGATCAAAAGTTTATAAATTTTTGGAACGTACTTGAGTTTCCCTTTTTCACAATTTTAGATGGATATATGCACGAGTTCCACACAAATATATCTGATGAATTAAGTTCAGGGGAGAAACATCGTTTCGGTATTTTTCTCGTTTGAAGTATGAAATACTTTCTTAACTACTGCTTACTACATGGTTTGTAAATGGTCTTAAATACGGTTTTAGACCAAATATATCTACTCTTAAATACAAAGTTTTTTAACTGCTGTTCTCTACAGGGTTTATAAATGGTCTTAAATACGGGTGTTAGACCAAGTATCTCTGTACTCTTACATAACATTATGTAACAAAATGTTTACTTTTTCTTATTCCTAGGCAGAAAGTGTTATATACCAATTTCTTATGCCTGAAGTAAATTGGAAAGTCCTGTTTTCCTCTTCAAACTTTGCTTTTGTGACCTGGGAGTGTATAACGAAAACATGATGGGAGACTATATTTGGGGGTTGATACGTAAAAGTGATTTACATTACAGTCGCAAATCTCGAAAAACTACTCACTTCTAAACATTTTTGTATAGCTTTATTATAAACACATGTAAATCTTGATTCATATGTTATTTTATTCAGACCTTATGTAAATGAAAATGTGCAAATTTCTAAATTTCATCATCCAGGTAATTTTACAACATAAGCAATTAATAAATAACACATACTATCCAGGAACACAATTTGTGTTACATAGTGTTATTTGTTGCTTCGTTTATTATTGCTTGGTTTAGTGTAAAAATATCCGTAAAAATGCACCAACAATAAAACTTTTTAACGTTCTACCTTTACACTTTGTCATGATTTAGTGACTGGTTCAATTTGGAAAATCATTAACAATGCACCAACAATAAATTTTTGACGTTCTTCCTTTAAACTGTGTGATTGACTTATTTCACGTCAATGAGGTTTGTATCTGTCTGCTATACGTTATTGTTGATTTCTTTATATTTACGTTATTTTACTATCCTCGACACGTAATCTGAAGGTCGCAGGTTCAAATCCTCGTCACACCAAACATGCTTGCCTTTACAGCCGTGGGGGCATTATAATGTGGCGGTCATTCCCACCTATCCGTTGGTAAAATAGTAGGCCAAGAGTTGGCGGTGGGTTGTGATGACTCGCTGTCTTCCCTCTAGTCTTACACTATTAAATTAGGGACAACTAGCGCAGGTAGCCCTCGTGTAGTTTGGCACGAAATTAAAAACAACCAACAATTTTTTACTATCAGTTTTTCCTTTGTTTCGCAACTATTTACAGATATCAAGCCAATTAGGCCTAAGCATTGTATGCATCTTTAGGCGATGCTCTCAGTGCTTTAAAAGCACAACTGGAATCATTTTAATCCAGTATGTGACTAAAATTATGTGAGTTAATTAGTTTATTTCGTTATCTTTTTTTCTCTCTCTTTCTTTTTCTCAAAGCGACTTATGTAATAGGAAATTAAAACTAATTAAAATGTTGAAATATTGGTTAGGGTATAAGGTTCATCAGAATCGATGCCGTGAGTCCAATATCTGGTCGAAGATGTTTCTTCATAGAAATAAAGCATGTGCATTATAAAATATACCTTGAATTAAATCATAAACTTCCATTAAACTTAAGAATTTGTGTAAACACAAAGTTACTCCATCATCAGTTGATGATGGCCACCTTTTAAGGGTTAAAAATATGAAACTAGAATAGCGTTAACCTAAAGTACGGTCAGCTTTATAATATTGTTATATTGTTATTATAGCGTTAAAAGTCCAAATTAGCCCTTAAACAGCGGGAATCTTGTCGGTAGCAGCATCAGTTGATGATGGCCACCTTTAAGGGTTAAAAATATGAAACTACAATAGCGTTAACCTAAAGTACGGTCAGCTTTATAATATTGTTATTAGTAGATATAAACCTTAGCAATATTTCAAAGTGATTTATCAAAATATGTAGTTGGCTGGATATAACATGGTAATTAGCCGATTTTAGTCTTAGCAATATTTGAAAGCAATTTTGTAAAATTCATATTCGGCTAGATTGTTTGTTTGTTTTTGAAATTCGCACAAAGCTACTCGAGGGCTATCTGTGCTAGCCGTCCCTAATTTAGAAGTGTAAGACTAGAGGGAAGGCAGCTAGTCATCACCACCCACCGCCAACTCTTGAGCTACTCTTTTACCAACGAATAGTGGGATTGACCGTCATATTATAACGCCCCCACGGCTGAAAGGGCGAGCATGTTTGGCGCGACTCGGGCGCGAACCCACGACCCTCAGATTACGAAGCGCACGCCTTAACGCGCTAGGCCATGCCAGGCCCGTTCGGCTAGATAATATGGTAGCTAATAGTTGTTGTAAATCTTAACAAGATAGTTTATCAAAACGAACAGTCAGTTAGATAATGCGGCAATTAATTGGCACAAACCTTAATAATTCAAAGCGATTTTTATGGCGCTCAATTCACAGGTTTCGGGTCGCAGGTTCGAATTCCGTCATCGAACATGTTCGCTCTTTCAGCCGTGGAGCGTTATAATGCAACAATCATTCTTACTATTCATTGGTAAAGTTTTGTTTGTTTGTTTGTTTGTTTTGTAATTTCGCACAAAGCTACTCGACCATTGGTAAAGAGTAACCCATGAGCTGTCACTTTTTAATGTTGACTATCTGCCTCTCTTCTAGTGCAGCACTTCAAAATTAGGGACGGCCAACGCAGATGCCCCTACAGTAGCGCCCCCAAGTGGCTCAACGATAAGTCTGAAGGTATACAATGTTAAACAGCGGGTTTCTTTACCTTAGGTAGGCACAACACAGATAATATACTATATGGCTTAAGAGCAGCCAAACTAAACTGTAAATATTTCTACATGAAATTCAACAAACCAAACGAAACCAATCTTCTATATTGTTGTTTTTTTCTTTCTTAGCTGCCAATGTCGATAAGCATTCCAGTGCATGCTGTACCATATCGTCCTTGATGTTGAAGCACGCGGGCGACTATGACACCTCTATGGGTTGCCCCCGAAGTCCAAAACCAAGAAAGGTTTCTTCAGAGAGCCCATCTGTTTATCGTGCCACAGCGATTGACTCGAGTAGTCAATGTCAGCCTTTAATGGTAAGATTTTCTGGGACACAGCGATGTGTTACTAACTTATGTATGACGTAGTTGATTTCTAATTAATAATTACCTCTGTTGCTCTAATTTAGGTAACGTGTTTGTTGATATAAAATAAAGGCGTGCATTTAGATCGCTTCCATTAACCCTAAGCTAGACTTCTGCGAAAAGTTTTCACAGTCATGTAAAACAACAACTTAACAAACAGCTGCAGTAGACGGATTTTTAAAGGCCTTTTTCATGAATTAATAACGAATTAATAGCTAACTCCCCCTCTTCATACACATACATTTTGCACGGTCCTCATTTATGTCACGCTCGCCATGGCCAGGTTGTTATGGCGCTCATCTCATAATCTGAGGGTCACAGGTTCGAATCCCCGTCACACCAAACATGCTCGCCCTTTCAGCCGTTATAAAGTTCAGTCAATCCCACTATTCGTTGGTAAAGGAGAAACCAAAGAGTTGCCGGTAGGTGGTGATGACTGGCTGCTTTCCCTCTAGTCTTACACTGCTAACTTAGGGATGGCTAGCGCAGATAGTCCTTATTTAACTTTACGTGAAATTCAAGGGGTTCAAGGGAAACCTCTCATAAAAGAATTAATTTTGAAATATTTAAATAATTATAAATTATTATTTAGGAGAAAAAAACACCAACACTCCAAATAATTTCCTTCATTAGTCAGTAAATGAACTCTGAATATTGCAAATTGCTTTTTGTTTGTTTTTTTACTATTTAAGTGTAATAATATAACACAAACAAACATGTTCGTGCTTCTATCTGTCGACGCCTATGTTTACAAAATATCTGGGGTCCGTAAAGACCTCAGAAGAAGAATGCAGAGCTAAGCTTCGCTGTGCAGCGGAGAGCAAGTCTGTTTTGTTAAACAGGATGAAACTTGAAAGTTGTAGAATGTAAAAATGTGATAGCACAAGTGGAGCTATAAATGTATACACTTTCGCTAAAGCACAGAAAAGTACCTCAATTTGCACGTGAGCACCACTCTAGTGTAAGCTGTGAACAACTTCTTACACTGTAATAAGTGTGTGACGTAACTGAGCAGAAACAAAAAGGACTATGATAGTCATATTAAGGGGAGGCATAAGATGGCGTATAGTACATAAAAACTTGGAGATTGGTTTTGTTTGGGAGATTTTTCAGGTTAAACGGAAACCAACAGATAAGAAACTTAGAATGCACTACAGGATGTTAACAAATGTGATTGTAGAAAAATAAATTGAACACAAAACGCAAAGGGAAATACCTAATAAACAAAAACACTATCTTTGCTGAATACACATTTGATTCATATTTTATTACTGACTGGCTTCAATACTGTTTTGTAACTATCTATTTGGTAAAGGAGGAGAAAAATACATCTTCACCCTATCAAAACACTGTTACGTCAGACTAAGTTCTAATGTTATATCCCACGATTCTAGATTACCTATGTTAGCTATTGTTCTCATTTATATAAATCTCTGCCCTGACTTTTCAAAGGTCAGTAATTTATAACTCTAACTCTGATGCTTGTTTTTAACACATTCTATAAGTTTAATTATGAACCTATTGGATGAGCTCACACTTACAGCATCACTCTCAGACGTCGTCAGATCTTGTAATGTGTGTTGTCTTTGAAAATAAATAAAGCCTAGAGCTAACAACACTAAAAAGGGGTATTCATAACTCTAATACATTGTACCAGACATAACGGTAGTTCTATATGGAAATTAATTATGCTTTTAAAATATTGAAGTTTGTATGATTCAATGTAATGAGGCACCCTCAAAACAAATTTCGTAATACGTCTCAACTGTTTAAAGACCTAGAATGTTTTTCTGATGAAGGCGTTATAATCTGTATATTTGAAAGATACAAGATATTTAGGCTTAACAAGTATACTTAACTAGGCCAGCAATAGCAAATTATCGAGATATGATACAAATAATTCTATATAAAATATATTGTATTGAAGTAACACATAAAAATATAAAATTTGTTATTCATTAAAAATAAATTATTAGATATATATTTGCGTTGATAAAATATTGTTGGCATATGTCAGACCATGATGCTTAACAAAATAAAAGTTCTGCCATTTTGAAAGCGAAGGTCATTATTAATTTGTATCATTTATGGCGGGAATTCGGCTTCTTTGTTCAGCAAAACGAAATCTGTCAGTGAACTGATTGGCTAAATAAAATGAAAGTCAATAAAAAAATATAGCATATATGATGAAAGGAATAACTTTTTATGGTGTTTTCTGAATTTTGTCTCGAAAATGTTTGAAAATGCAAATTATAAATTAAACTTTGTGATGTTTTTTACGCGGAATAAGAACTGCGTGAAATGTCCGTACCAAGTTTAAAGCAATTTGGTTAAGCATATTCACTGTCAAAACGTAACAGTCTAGTGGGTACTTATTGCGCCTTTGAGGCCCTGAAAGGGTTAAAACGAACAAAAGTATAATTTAAACGAAACCTAAAAAGTGGACTACACTCACAAATTAGAAACCAGTAATATGTAATAGACAATCATATTAAAATACACTTCAAAATAAAGGCAACATTAAACGAAAGTAAAACATGTAGGAAATGTAGCACACACCTTCTTTAACGTAATATTAATAAATTTCGTATTAAAATAAAATATATATAATTCATTTATGAATGTATTTAAAATACAAACATACTGAAAAAATGGCGGACGACTATTAAAGTTTTAAACGAACGTTTGTCACTCAGTGTATTATTAGTGTTAAAAGTTACATCTGCATCAGTCTCTAGTTCCAGTTACTAGTTCTTTTAATAGCATGTCTATATCCACCTGATGGATTACATTATTTTTAATGTTTTATTCAGTCCGTACCTCTAGGTTAGTGGTAAGAGATGTAGTCAGGATATTAACAAATGTTTTGATTCTACAAACTCTAATTTAGTCCTTCCTGACATTAAAGTTTTCACTTTTTCAAACCTGTTCTTTCTTCTTCTTTTTTTGCTATCCTTTTTAGATACAGAAACACTATTCTGTAATAATATGATTTTACTGCTTATGTGAGATTAACTTTCAACCGTGGGGGCGTTATAACGTGTGATCAATCCCACTATTCGTTGGTAAAAGAGTAGCTCAAGAGTTGGCTGTGGGTGGTGATGAATAGTTGCCTTCCCTCTAGTCTTACACTGCTAAATTAGGGACGACTAGCACAGATAGCCCTAATGCAGCTTTGCGAGAAATTAAAAAAAAACTAGTTGTCATGCACTTAGTCCTAGCCATAATGAGGAGACTAAAAACATTATCTCAGCTAATCACAAACACAGTCTTGCTGCTCCTAATCTAAAACATCATGAAATATAGATATGTATTGCAATAGTTTTCTGAATTTAGATCACAGAAGACTTTTTAATCACCATCAATTTGTTTATACACAGACACACACCATGAATACCTTGTCACTAGAATTCAAACATCTATGCCTTTATTGTTTTGTTGTAATGTATTTGATGTGCAACCACTCTGCCCAGTTGCTAATACTCCCTTGTGCAAATTAATTAAAACAAATGGTCATTTTACAATATTTTCAGCATGGCGGTCGGTGTAGGCTCGCTGGGCCCGCTGATTTCCTTTAATAGTCATTTTTTCACACAGACGGCGTCATTAGCTGTGTTTTGCAGTACGGTCGATCTATTTTTGGGATATATGACGAAATTTTGAGGAATATTACGTCATTCGAAATTACGTTAGAAGGGCAAGGAGACCAGTCAAAAAACAACTTCTTACCAACTCAATGAAGAAAAAACGGTATCAATGGGGTCTGAAATACAAGAACTGGACGAAAGAACAATGTAGGAAGGTGTTATTCAGTGACAAGACTCATTTCTTCGTACAGGGTCAAAGAAGTCTGCATGTTCACAGATCACCAGGTGAGAAACTTCGAGAATATCATATCAATCAGTTCGTAAAACATCCCTTGAAGAAGATGTTTTGGGGCTTTTTCAGCTACTATGGCGTCGGAAGCTTACATATCGTAGAAGGTGTGATGCGAGGATCACACATCGAAGATTTGCAGAGAAGAGTCGTTCCAGAACTGAAAAAGAACTGGCATTTTTCAGCAAGATCTGGCTCCGTGCTACACATCGAAACTTGTGAAGAATTTTATGACTACAACGCAAATAAAGGTGCTGGACTGGCCTGGAAACTCTCCAGACTTAAATCCTATTGAAAATCTTTGGGCGATTTGTAAAGGAAGACTTCGGGGTAAAAGATTGTACCACGAAAGATAAGCTAATTGAGGCCATAATTGAGATGTGGTACCGCGATCCAAAAATTAGTAAAGATTGCAGTCAACTCGTGGACTCGATGCCAAAGCGGATTAATGATCTTCTGATAAATAAAGGCGGTCATATCATGTATTAATTTGTGAGTAATTTTTGGATTCTCAGAAATAAAACGCAAAAATTTGAAAAAATCGTAATTTTCCGTCTTGTTTCAATTAATTTGCACAAGGGTGTACATACATTCATGTGCATCAAATATTGCAGAACACAGCTTCCTCATCATAGAGTCAACAGACTAGGAAGTATTGTGCATAAATGTTAGGACAAAGTCAAAATTAGATTTCAGGATATTTTCAAAGAATAATGGAAGTAAATTACGACTGAAACATTAAACTTCTGTTAATCTTCATATTTAACACAATACAAACTCAATGGAAGTTGCTTGCATTTAGCAAACAATTAATATTTTGTGTATTTCCCTTTCGCTTTAATAACTGCAGACAGTCTTTCAGGCATTGTTGCAACATACTTAATTAAAGTGCCCTTTGGAATTTTACTCATTTTCTCTAATACAATACAATGAAGTTTATTCGGAAGTAACTTTTGATTTGTCAACTTTTCGATCACTCAAATCCCAGATCTCCTCAATGGGACTGAGATCGGGGCTTATTGCATCATTTGAAAGACTGTAGCAGCTTCTTTCTTAACTAAGTAATTTTTGCATAGTTGGATGAGTATTTGTTTGAAGTGACTATCTTCATGGTAGTAGATTATTTTACCAGAAATACGCAAACCACTAGGTATACCATGCTGGATCAGTCTCTGATGTTACTTGCACCGATCCGTTATTCTATCTATTTTCCAAATATCTCCTGTCGCCTCAACCAAAAAAAAAAAAAAAAAAAAAACACTTCCCAAGCCGTCACATTGCCTCCTCCATATTTCATGAACATTAGATGGCAGTAACATCAGTAATACTTAGTATTTTGTACACTATACAATTGGCATCATCAGGGAGCCAAACCATATATTATGAATTAAGTAAAGGAGTAAAAAAAATCAATACACATTATATTAAAATTTAATTACACACATTCATAGAATACAATAACTTTCAGTCAGGGGAAAAAACAAGTAATACGTAATTGTTGTGAAAAAAACAAGTAATACATAATTGTTGTGAATGTAAAATAATGTAAAGATTACTGACTGTATCATAAAGAATCCAAACAAGAATATCGGAATGATACTGACCGCTGTACAACAATGACTGAGGTGGTCATTGTACACCAAGGCGTCCCATAAAGGTATCTCAACTGGTAGGATATACCAAGAGTGGTAATTGCCATAAGAGATCATTCTTGTTATATTTATCCCGTGTACAAGAGGTACTAAATAGAGATTAAATCGGTATGGAAGCTTGGTTCCTCGTTGGCTGTTCTTAAGCCTCTGAGTTCTGGTCATTATTCATGGCAAATGAGAGTTCTTGGTTCAGGAGAGAGCTCCCAGATCATGTCCCCAAATTAACCACAGATTATTTTTTCCAGATACTTATCAGGTTTATATATATAAGTTGATAATTGATACCGTCAGTACTGGTAAAACTCTGAAATTAAAAAACTGAGGTAAAACAAGACATGTATGTTTCGTAAATACATCATTCACTCACGACCATGATTGTGCCATTAAAGGCATCATAAGGCGCATATCGTACCTGATAATAATACATATATACCATTAACTGGCATATCAGAGTCATATAAATACAATTAATACATTACTTGTAGTTTATAGATATGCCCGACATAACCACGTGGTTAGGGCGCCCGACTCGTAATATGTAGGTTGCGGGTTCAAATCCCCATCACACCAAACATGCTCGCTCTTTCAGCCGTGGGAGTGTTATAATATTAAAGTCAATTCCACCATTCGTTGGTAAAAGAGTAGCCCAAAAGTTGGCGGCGAGTGATGATGACTAGCTACCTTCCCTCAAATTTTTCACTGCTGAATTTTTCCAAATCAAAGCCATACGTGTTCAAAACCTTATCCAGCCAAACTTCGCTCGCGTGGTTCCATTAAAAGCTTTGAAACCTAGCCCTAATGGAAAATACGGTCTTGACAAAATGCTTGTCTCTTCTCGTACCATGTGCTTTCAATGTTCATAATGCTTTCTTCCTTCCTACTTTAGGATGGCCAAATGAAAGAATCCACAAGTAATCACTACAGACAGTCGGAAGTAGAGGAACTAGGACCCATGTTACCACAGCACATAGCAAAATCTTCAGGATATATGTCAAGAAAAAGAGACATGGTACCACAACTTTCACCTCGGTAAATATATATATATAGCTTGTTGTTAATTACCATCATTTAATATATCAATCAATTACTGTATTTTTCCCAGTTTTCATTCTAGACGATTATGGTTCTCTATTCCTTGTTGTCTGCAAGAACGTTTCTAAGTGAAGCTTTTCATTTCTAATGGTTTCCTGATGTCATCGAAAAAACTATCTTTTTGTTTCTTTTTTTGTCTCTCGTTTCTTCTTCTTGTGACTTTACCCTTAAGTATCTCTGCCAACTCTTCCTCAGCTCTAATTATGTGCCCAAGGTAGGGCATCTTCCGTTTCCTACATAAGCCCACCAATTGTTTTTGTTTTTGAACTTTTTTTCTACTAATTCCATGTAGTCGAGCTTCGTCATACGTCTATACTGCCACATATGAAATCCTTCTAACTGTTGTTTGGTTTCAACAAACACTATAATGTATAACGTGTTATATTGTACAGACTTCAGTCACTTTTGTCTATCCGATCAGCAACGATTCTTTATTGAACTCAGTAAGACCATCGAATACTATACACATTATTTTATTGTCCAGACAAGTAAGTATATGTTAACTTTGTCTCCAACTGGTACAGCGGTAAGTCTACGGAGTTACAATGCTAAAATCATGGGTTCGATTCCCCTCGATGAACTCAGCAGACAGCCCGATGTGACTATGCTATAAGAAAACACATGCATATATTAACTCTAACCAGTAATATATACCTTTATTTATTGTTCAAATCTGAATACAATAATTATAGTTAACAATATAGACATTATTGTACTTTATCTATAATCTGGTAGTTCACAACTTTTGGTAATGGAATCTGATACAGCCACATATATGACGTTTGCACACCATTACTTACATAACAATTACATAAAGTACAATACAGTCATAAACCTTGATTTTAAGCAAATTAATCTATTTTGAAATTTAAAAAAAATTATATTTATTACTCATTTTGATGGATCAATAAAATGTTAACTTAGGCTGTTGGTTGGAAGTCATTAATCTACTTCACGACACAACCAAGTTTCATTGTTCGATTCAAACAGGTTTATATGATCTAGTTTAGCGGTTCACAATCTGTTGGTTGTAGAAAGTTTTACGATTATATTTCAGAAATGGTATGTAGAAAATAAACATCGGCAGCAAGGGAAAGAGAGCTAACGCAAATGACCAAATAAAACGAATATTTTATACACAAATATCTTTATTATCAATTCGATAAAAGTTAAGAAACAACGACCTTTACACTTCTGATAAATGTAAAAGAATATATTTTTATTTAGACCAACGTTTCGCCTTTGCGGCTTCTTCAGGGTTAATAAACATAACGGAAAGACAACAAAAGTTATTACCAATTCATCCGCTCTCAGGCCCGGCATGGTGGTTAAAACACTCGACTCATAAGCCGACGGTCGCGGGTTCGAATTCTGGTTGCACCAAAAGATGTCCTTTCAGGCGTGGAGGTATTATAATTTGATGGTCAATTCGTTAGTAAAATAAGAGGTGGCAGTGGGTGGTGATAGCTAATTGACTTCCCTCTCTTCTTACACTGCTAAATTAGGGACAGCTAGCGTAGATAGTCCTTTTGCAGCTTTTCGCGAAATTCAAAACAAACCAAACCAGCTTTTACTTACTTCAACTGGCTGTTGGCTTGATAGTCTTTCCTTAACAAGATAAGAGCAACAAGAATAATGTTACACTGAATTTTCAAGTTAGATAAAGAGTCCTAGCGCAGTATTCCATACATAGTTCATAGATTACACTGCACAACAAAGTTTTTGCTTCTTAAACACTCGACTCATAAGCCGACGGTCGCGGGTTCGAATCCTGGTTACACCAAAAGATGCCCTTTCAGGCGTGGAGGTATTATAATATGATGGTCAATTCTTTAGTAAAATAAGAGGTGGCAGTGGGTGGTGATAGCTAATTGACTTCCCTCTCTTCTTACACTGCTAAATTAGGGACGGCTGGCGCAGATAGTCCTTTTGCAGCTTTTCGCGAAATTCAAAACAAACCAAACCAGCTTTTACTTACTTCAACTGGCTGTTGGCTTGATAGTCTTTCCTTAACAAGATAAGAGCAACAAGAATAATGTTACACTGAATTTTCAAGTTAGATAAAGAGTCCTAGCGCAGTATTCCATACATAGTTCATAGATTACACTGCACAACAAAGTTTTGCTTCTTGAACACTGTTGGGTGTTCCTTATAGATTTGTGGCTGCTGATCACAAAAATCACATCCACATTTGCCCATCACGTATCGTTTCATCTAAATCTTCAGTTTTATCAGGATATTGCTACAATGGAAAAACGATATCAGGGCAACTGGAATCTGTCAATACTTGCTGACTACTGTTGGACTCTGTAACGTGATGCACCGGACATTGAATTTACAATGTGCATTATAATATTTTTTCTCTCTTCAGAAAATTTATGTATGTTAATATACGATTTGCATAATATTTGATTGTTCAGGTCATTAAGTTTGTATTGTCCAGTCAACAGTATGAATAGCCTTTCCTTATTCGGATTAGTAACTACATGTTCAGCCAACATTACATACAACATTTCACCCTGAATATCAGCAGTTTTTTATGCAATATAGTCTACGGTGTACAAATCTTTTATTGTTCATTTTAGTCACCTTAGGTCGTGGCCTCTACAAAGTACAGTGTTTTATAATGCAACACAGTAAGTGTGCATGAATTAATCTAAAGTACAACAACGCTTCAATGCTCACTTCAGTAGTTTTCCTGAAACGGAATTGCTAAGAACTTCTTAGATAATCACGTTTTGGTATACAACATTTCGTTGTCCACTTTGGGTAGTTCACAGGGTGCCATCCTCCATGTTAGAAAACAATATTTTCATCCGTCACACAATTATTAAAAACTTACTCAACCAATTTAAATATCGACCCCTAAAAAGATTTAATCAATACTTGTATCACTACAAAACGGGGAAACTAACGTGTCTCAAATTATGAATGAAGAAAGTTTTTTTTTAAATGATAAGGATCGGTTACTCCATTAAAATTACGGTTTTATTGTATTAACTAGTGGTATTCTATTAAGACAGTACATATCTGTAACTCGAGGCATGGCCCGGCATGACCAAGCGTATTAAGGCGTGCGACTCGTAATCTGAGGGTCGCGGATTCGCATCCCTGTCGCGCCAAACATGCTCGCCCTTTCAGCCGTGAGGGCGTTATAATGTGACGATCAATCCCACTATTCGTTGGTAAAAGAGTAGCCCAAGAGTTGGCGGTGGGTGGTGATAACTAGCTGCCTTCCCTCTAGTCTTACACTGCTAAATTAGGGACGGCTAGCACAGATAGCCCTCGAGTAGCTTTGTGCGAAATTTAAAAAAAAAAAACTCGAGGCAAAATTAACACGAGCAGCAAGTGAAATTCTATATTTAATAAGTTTAAATAGCAAACTAGGGATTATTGTTTGAAATAACGTTTGAGTTAAATTATTGCTTGAGGAAGAGAACTACACAATCCATTAATGGAGCCTGTGGATATCGAATTAGATATCATTGTTTGGAGTAATGTTCAACTTAACGAATGATTGATTGCATGAACCAATTGCTCATAATCTTTTTCGAAAATGCTGTTACTAAAAAAAGCAAACAACAACTACAAAACGTGAATAGCCATATATTTGCGTGACTTTTACCAAATAAGAATCAAGTAATTTTCCTTCATGGAAAATATGCAATTGAATCCTAGAATACACTCAATTTATTCCGAGAAATAAAACCTTAAGAGGCGTAACCTCACTTCTATCCAAGAAAGTGGCAGTCACACAGGGGCCTGACAATAAAAACCATTTGAAGATGTGTTCGTGCTTCATTTAATTTTAAATGCCTAATATTTCTTAATGTTTGATAAAATAATAATTCGTTCATTTTGAAGAATTCATTTCCATTAGATGAATTAGAAGTTCCATTGACTTTTTATCATTATATTAATATTTTGAACTACTCACACCACCAACCAGTGGGACAGAAGTTACTACACTATTCGTAATAAGGAAAATATTATGAATATAACTGAGACCAAACAAATTGATTTTTTAGAGTAATCGTGAAAAATGAGATTATGCTCTAAATGAAATATCTGAATGATTTCTTTTTGCTCAACTCAATATATGCATATTAGTGTGAATTGTTTATTTTCCTTTTACTTTTGATATTGTGTATTCAACATGAGTTTCATTTTCTCTCTCATAAAATTGTTTCTACTTTGAAATTCATGTTTAAATTTTCGTTCTTGTTTCACTCATTTCACATTATGCTCATTTTATTTTAAGTGTCATAATTCTTTTGTATCAGAACACTTTACTGAAAGGAAATGCCTAAATTCGCTAATTTCCCTCCATTTGTAAGCACTGTCTTGTACCCGGACAGAAAATTGTTATATAAAAAATAATGACACATGATAGTCTATATTATATTTCATCCAGTCTCTCGTGTATGTGTCCATGCTAATTTATATCATTAGGTTTTGTAAAATTAAAGAATCTTTAAATTTGCTATATATCTGAGCTTAAACTCCTAGGCTTCAGAAACGTGATGAAAAATCACATTAGACCTAAGGTGATGTTTTTTTTTTTCCAAGATGCTTTTAGTCCATGAAAAATGGGTCTCGAACCTTTTACACATATCATCTATTGGAAGTAAACTGAACTGCACAGACACTTCTGGCTACTGCCAAATTCTAATTTTAAACGAAAAGCACAATCAATTATGACCTAGAACGAAAAAAAAAGATCGATTTTAAATGTTACTTTAATAAACTTCACTTTTGATTTCCTAATTGAACAATTAAAAACAAACATCTGCAGTGTAACCATATTTGTTTTAATCCTAAAGAATGTCTATCTGACTAAAAAATTATAATTAATAATTATATTAAAGTTTATAATAAACTTTATCCTAAACAAAATCCTTATGTAGATTTACCGTTTATTTATAAATCTCCATAAATCTCCAAATAAATTTAGATTTATTTCGAATTTAGTAAGAACAACTATTAAGCAACCTGCTATATTATTAGCTAAAATCAGGGGTTCGATTCCCTTCGGTGGACTCAGCAGATAGCCCAATGTGGCTTTGCTATAAGAAAACATACGCTATATCATTAAATAAATTTCTTAATATTTTACTTGATAACATTAAAAATATAAGTGTTAATAATAAAAACATACTTTTTGGATAATAAAAATAATCAACTTATTTTAAAATATCTAAAAAATTGTGAACAAATAAATAATATTCAAAAATTTGATTTGATCAAATTGTACACCACAATTCAATTAAACGATTTATTCTTTGTTTTGTTTGTTTTTGAATTTTGCACAAAGCTACACAAGGGCTATCTGTGCTAGATGTCCCTAATTTAGTAGTATAAGACTAGAGGGAAGGCGGCTAGTCATCCCTCTAGTCTTATACTACACAAGGGCTATCTGTACTAGACGTCCCTAATTTAGTAGTATAAGACTAGAGGGAAGGCAGCTAGTCATCACCACCCACCGTCAACTCTTGGGCTACTCTTTTACCAACGAATAGTGGGATTAACCGTCACATTATAACGGCGAGCGGGTGTAGTGCGAGCGGGATTTGAACCCGCGACCCTCAGGTTATGAGTCGAACGCCTTATCCCACTTGGCCATGGCAGGCCGTCATCTCTATTTTAAAGTCATTAATAGAATAATTCTGTTATCTTTTTATAGAACTGGAAGAAAGAAAATTTAGGTCCAAAAACACAAAAGATATAATAAGTTTCTGTATTTACAATGATTATATATTTTTCAACAAGTAATAAGAATTTCAATGAGAGCTACATATTCTTTTCGTATAGCAACTTTATATATTTAATATTATGAGAATAGATTTATTGAAAAATACACAAATCCAGATATTTTTACCTTAACTTGCAGATACACTGCTGGCCAAAATCTTAAGGCCAATGAACATAAAGAAAAAATATGCATTTTGCGTTGTTAGACTCAACCACTCATTTGAGCAGAGCTTCGAAAGATGAAAATAAGAAAAGGGAAAATAAAAATAAAAACCATTTTTACCATTTAATAGGGAAAATGTGAACACTATGAAATTAGCCGAAATACTAGCTGGTCAATAGTTTAAGACCATACTGAAACGATGCGTTAATCGGTAAACACTTAACGAAATTTAGTCATTTGTGTTTAAGCATTAGCATTGTCAACATCTCCTACTGACATCACCTGTGTAACATTGGGTAAAAACATGGCAAAAGCTAAAAAGTTGACAGAGTTTACATGTGGCAGAATTGTCGAGCTGCAAAAGCAAGGTTTCTCTCAACGAGCCATCGCTAGTGAGATTGAGGGTAGTGAAACTGCTGTTGCAAATTTCTTAAAAGACCCTGAGGGATACGGAACGAGAATTACAAGTGGTCGGCTCAAGAAAATTTCGCCGGCGTTAAGCAGAAGGATTCGACGGGTTGTCTGGCAAGACTTCAGATTAAAGCCCTTACGGACGCAACATGCAGCTCAAGATCAATAAGACGGCATCCACGAGAGAAAGGCTTTAAAAACCGTAAATGTCTTCAAAGGCCACGCCTTCTTCCACACCACAAAATAGCTCGGTTAAACTTTGCTGAGAAGCACCAAACATTTGACATAGAAAAGTGGACGAAGGTTTTATTCTCTGATGAGAAAAATGTAACCTGGATGGTCCAGATGGCTTCCAGCGTTACTGGTACGATAAGGATATCTCACCGAAGACATTTGCTACACGACACAGTGGAGGAGGTTCCATCATGGTCTTGGATGCTTTCTTCTTCTATGGAACAATGGAGCTTCAGGTTATGCAGGGGTAGTCAAACAGCAGCTGGCTACACTGGCATGTTGGAGAGAGCATCCTTATTGACTGAAGGCCCTCGCTTGTATGGAAATGACTGGATCTTTCAGCAGGACAACGCTGCAATCCACAATGCCCGCAGGACAAAGGACATTTTCATGGCGAATAACGTGATTCTTTTGGACAATTCAGCGTGTTCGCCTGAACTGAACCCCACTGAAAATGTTTGGGGGTGGATGGCAAGGGAATTCTATAGAAATGGACGTCAATTCCAAACAATGCATGATCTTCGTGAAGCCATCTTCACCACTTGGAATAAAATTCCAACCAGCCTTCTGCAAACGCTTAGATCGACCATGCCAAAGCGAATGTTTGCAGTTATTCGCAATGACGACTGTGCAACTCACTACTGAGATCTCTTGTTGGGCATTTCCTACCCTGTTTAGGACTTCTGTTTGGTATAGTCTTAAACTTTTGACCAGCTAGTATTTAGGCTAATTTCATAGTGTTCACATTTTCCCTATTAAATGCTAAAAATTTTTTATTTTTATTTTCCCTTTTCTTATTTTAATCTTTCGAAGCTCTACTCAAATAAGTGGTCGAGTCTAACAACGCAAAATGCATATTTTTTTCTTTATGTTCATTGGCCTTAAGATTTTGGCCAGCAGATGATTATAGTTATAGATTAAAGTTATAGATGATTTAATTAGTATAAATTATTTTGAAATACATAACGTTATTAACACTATTTATCCAGCAAAATGAGAAATTAAAAATACTTCAGTATATAATGTAGAAGTACATTATTTAGATTTAGAAATTAAAATAATTGATAAGGATAAGGATATCAATGTGAATATTTTTGATAAATGAAAATATTTTGTCTTTCAAATTTATGGTTTATCCTCTTGTAATAATTACAAGCGTTATAACTTCGCAATTATTCATATATTATAAAAACTTAAAAAATACAATATTTTGTCAGTAGTGTTGAAATACTGATACAAAGATTAATAATTAATGGATTTAATAAGAAACTTTAAATTAAATTATTAAACTATTCTGTAACAAATATAAGAATATATTAAATAAATATAAAGAAATAAAAATTAGATAAATTTTACTAAAAAATTCTAATAGCTACTTTTAGTTATGAATAAGGTCATTCAACAACTTGGCACTAATTTATGCGGATGTGTACCTTGCCGCATATATAGGCTTGTTTAGAGAACAATAGTCACAGTAGACTTAATAAATAGGTGGTGGCTGGGAACTATACTAGTTTATTTAGATAACTGGATGGGACTCAAACTAGTATCATTCGTTTACTGGGCTACCAATTGGTGCCATTTTACCATAATGGGGACTGGAATGCTAACTTCAAGAGAAAAGTTGTTGTTGTTAACTTACTTACCCCAAAATTGTAGTACCTTATTTTTCCTATTCTTATTTTTCAACTAATTGTTTCTTCTTTACTTTGGAGAACACTCACCTTCCCACATCTGTCTGCTAGTAGTGAAGGGTGATATAGGCGTGGTACGTTATGATCTTGAGGATTCGTATCTCGCCTCCTATTTTCTAATTCTATATTTATTGCAACTTCTTTATGTTATTTCTTTATATGAGACTGGCTAATGGAGGTTAAAAATGATAGACGATGTATCCCCACCACAGTGCAGTGTGTGTCCTATTTCCGCAGTCACTTCCACAACCTAGGGTACATTTTATTACTTAAATTATTAGATTGCGCCCTGGGATCTTTTCAATTAGTGGAGCGTTATTCTTCATTATGTTTTAATTAATTTTTCGGCTTGTTTTTGGTTATAACAAACTAATATAATTAGTCAGAGATCTCGATTTGCCGTTTTTAACGCAGTCCTTCCTTTTGATTTTGCTTACTTAACTTTATCAGTACTAATTTTCTCTAATATATATATATATATATAGATACTGGATGTGCTAGTGGTTTCTTTATAAAAGCATGCTTCTTATCTGTGTGTCATACATTTATTATTTCAACCAATAGTTCTATCCCTTGCTTATTTATTGGTAAGATCCAGCAGGCACTTTTGTCAGGAAGACTTCCAATTTGACGCCCACAAGTTGAAACCTAGTAGACGAAGCAGAGTGGAAAAATTGTTAAGGAAAATGCTATTAGCTGCTATATTAGGCTTAACGGTGTGTGTACTCCAGGTTTACCGCATTGTTGGACCTCATGGCCTCTCTGCAGGACGAAGAAACGCAGCTGTTGTTCCATGGTTCTGTTACCAGACCTTGTACAGGTGAGCTAATATATCAGAACTTTCACAGTTGACCATTCTATTATTGATAGATGACGTTGCGCAGTGCCTGAACTGAATTATTTACGAACTGTAATCATAATCTTGCAAATTTTGAACCACGACTTTTTATATAGACTATTAGGTTTCAGTTTTTATACTTTATTTTCTTCAAAGTGTATTATTCAACCAGTACACATTGAAATTATACTCTGTTTTATTCATTCTTTTAATAAGAATTTTCTTTACAAAAGTCTAAGTGGTACATTTTGTGTTCCTATGTATTTACAGCATTAAAGACAATACCTATTCCTCCGCCTCCTTCCCCCCCCCCAAAAAAAAATCAAACAGACGCATATAGAAATCATTTCTAACGTTTTATTTAAAATTTTCGTTTCATTTCTTGAGAACATACTTTCTGACATTGATTGCATGATCGGAATTTGTAATATTAAAGTTATGATAAGGGAATCACTATCAAAGTTCTTCCGTTTATCATTATTAAAATCAGGAATTTTACGATTAGTTTTATAACCTGAAACGTAAATGAATGGTTGTTCATCTTGAACTGAATCTCGGAGTTAATAGTCCTTAACTTTATAAATCGTGACTAGACCTCAAATCATAGATGAGTGGTTACGCTGTAGGGGTGTACCAAAAGTGACCCCCTGTGAATGTGTGGTTAATTTGTTATATCTTTTATTACAAAACATAAAAATATATACAATCACATGTTTTTAAAATGAACTTGACGAGATCTGTTCAAGTATTAACTCAAATCCTAATTCTGACACTGACTTTCGTAAATACCTGAGATTTTTATGATTTTGGTTACATTTTCTCAAACGTTTTATGCATTTGCTGTAGTTTCTTAGATACTCTTTTTCCAACTAGCCTACAAAATGATCAAGCATGTCACAGAAGCGTCAAATAATAAACATTTGAATTTTTTTTTCTACCAATTAAGAGTCCTCTGGTAGGACAGCGGTAAGTCTATGGATTTAAAAAGAACTACTTGTATTCCTATTATAAAGTGTTGTTAAGAAAGTGTTATTTTGTTTTTGTGAATAGTAGCACATTAAAGCAGCCAGGTCTGTATTTTGAAGTAACAGAAAAAAATGGTAAAAAAATTTAATATATGGCGCTGTAAAGCCAAGAATTCGACATTGAGTACTGTGTAGAAGAGTACAAAATGTAATCATCTTAAGACTTGTTTATGTTTAGTTTTTTTAAAGTTTCATCCTCCAAAGCAGAAGGGCCCGGCATGGCCAGGTGATTAAGGCACTCGACTCGTAATTTGAGGGTCGCTGGTTCGAATCTCCGTCACACCAAGCATGCTCGCCCTTTCAGCCGTGGGGGCGTTATAATGTGACGGTCAATCCCACTATTCATTGGTAAAAGAATAGCCCAAGAGTTGGCGGTGGGTGGTGATGACTAGCTGCCTTCCCTCTAGTTTTACACCACTAAATTAGGGACGGCTAGCACAAATACCCCTCGAGTAGCTTTGTGCGAAATTCAAAAACAAGCAAATAAACAAGTTTTGCGCGTAATTAGAAAAACAAACAAACAAACCACAACAGAAGAAAAATAAAATAAAAACGAATATTATTTGGAGATTTTTCGATTAATACTCAGCGTCCAATCAGATTTGGGTTGATGGTTCCTACCTCCCACTACGTCATACGTGGTGCTTTTAATTCCCTGTAGCTTTCGCCCAAGAATTCCTATGCCCATCCATGTTAATTTTACTCCCACCCAAAATTTTGTGAATGGCTAAACCATTGGTCTAAACTTTTCCTGACTCAGTCAGCATCAAATAGATGTAGATCGCTACTTCGAATTTCTTGTTAAAAGCATTTAAACTTTTTGGTCAACCCCCAACCTACAGACGTTTTTTTTTTTTGTTCAAAAAAATATGCTGTCTGTATGAAGAACTGTATTCCAAACTCAAATGTCTTAAATTTAATTTTATGAAAAAATATTTTAGTCTATATATCATTGATACATATATATATATATATATATATATATATATATTAATTTAATTTTCAAGAATGACTCGAGAACCAGTTTGAGAAACGCTTATCTAGTTATCTATCAGGTTTATTATTCACATTTTGATTTATGTGTTCGTTAGTTCAAAGAAAATTGTGTTACCTTTTCTTTCTGGTCAGATTTTATCAATTGTTACTCATAGGAATGAAAGAGGGGCATTTTCCCCCCAAATATTATTTTTACTTTGACTGTTATCATGGTGTATAGTCCTTGGATAATATCTTTCACGCCTTTATAGCAATAGCTTAAGTTATCTAAAAGTTGTTCATAGCTTGTTTAGTTTTAAATTTCTCAAGTCCATTACACTGTTGTTTTCTCTTTTCTTTTTTTCCAGAGTTGTTGAATTTTCAATGGGAGTTGTTTTGGCCAGCATCACCAGGCAGTCGCTCTATACCCATTGCTGTCACATGTACACGTCTACTGGTCGTAAAAGAAGCAATTCTATGTTCACGTAGCCCCTGATTCGCCCTCAAAATACCTCACAATTCATCTGGTTACCATAGTTACGACTGTTGGTATGGCTACATTCAAGCAGATTGTTATAATTCCAGTTAGTTAATTACAAAGGAAAGTGTATTTGCTGTGTTTTTACGGGTTAAAGACAATAAACCCGCCATGATTGCAGACATATGTACACACACACACACACACACACACATCTCCATTAACCCTCCTCATTAAAGATAAATGGAAATATTAAAAGGCATTTTTACAGTAAACGTGTTTTATTTCTAGAAACGTACCTTACCAAGAAACCAGAAAAGGATATTAAAAAGCACGTGACTTCTGTGACTAATACAGAATATTTCCCTTATCTGTACCTTACCAATGATTCACGAAAATATGTCCTATATTTTTCAAAAATGAACCTAACTAATCATGGTTCACTGAAGCATTGGAATAACTGTCTTCAGATAATTAAACTCCGCGCAAAAAAAGAGAGTAAATTTCAAAACCTTTCCTGTTTGAGGATTAAAATTAACATCGTTCAGTGTTGTTTGTGGTCTACCTGGATAAGGGACAACGTTTGTGGTACATCTCAATGGACTTTTATAAATTAAAAAAAAACACACAAAACATTGCAGCAACTTTTTATTCAGAGACAAAAAGCTGCGCCATGAATTTTAAGAAACACAATTTCCAGTTTGATGTATGTCATCCACGGTTCCACTATCCACTACAACAGAACGTGTGAAGTGAAAACGTAGTTGGAGGGTGATAAATTTACTATCAATAAGCAAGCGTGTACCAATTTGTTTTTACTTTCCCACAATTCCTTGTTTGACAGCTTAAAATGTAAATGAAGTAATCCAGTGCCACTGAGTTATTCCGGGCCTGGGGGCATTCATGTTCATATGAGCCCCCAAAATATCAGTTAACTATAAAGTATAACTTTCCGAGCCTTTTTCATGGCAAATTTTTAATGTACCACAAAAAGTTAATATGACGAGCTTTTCTACGAGCACCCCTGGCCCCGGGGGTAATACCATCGTTATCTCCACATTGTCGACAGTCCTGAAGTCATTGTAAATTGTGTGACTTTGAAACTCGAGTATTTTTTTTAAGTGCGATAAAAAATAAGTCCATATCACCCATTATTCTTCGATGTTCTTCTAATGGGATGTAATTCTTATAATGTAATGCGTTATTTTGTTTGTCGTATGTATCACAGTTCATTGCATTAGATGCAACCGAGTAGAAATGTACTTTTAATGCTCTTCCCGAACCAGATGTTATGCTCTCAGTGGTATACATGCGGACTTACAACGCTAGAAACCGATACCTCTAGTCAGCAGAGAACATGTATCCCTTTGTGTAGCTTTACTTAACTATAAACAAATTCGATGTTGTTGTTCTTTCAGTTATCACATATTTTGGAGAGAAACTTAACGTGAAAAGTGATGGACCATTACAACTAGCGCCATCTAATATAATTTTCTAATCAGCAAGTAAAATGCTACAAAAGGGTCATATTAAACCTTCCCCATACATTTATTAATAAATTAATTTCTGGCATATCTTGAATTATGTAAATTATGTATTAATATTAGCGTTATGCTAAGATTGGTCCATATGTTTCAAAGCTGTTTAATTTTCAGAAAATACATTTCGCTGTCCAATCAAAGAAAGTATTGCTCATGGATTTAAAACATTGACTCCGCCTTAATAAACAAATAAGATTTCAAAAGAAAGTTCAATTGAGGGGATACATTTCAGATAAAATTGTTACTTTGGCTTGCACTATCTCTTAAATGTTTTGCGAAAAAAATACAAATATTACAAACTTTTTTCTTGGATGTTTTGTTTGCTCTACTTCAAAAGGAATGAAACTCGTACGATACGATTATATTGCGTGATGAAAATTATAGAGTTGGCCACAATTTCGTACAATGCTTAATCCCTTATGCACGAATTCTCATAATTTTGAGAATTGATATTTAAAATACATATGATTACATTTGTTTTCTTTTTTGTTCTTGCATTACCTTTACTTAATGCGTCAGGTTTCTTATAGAAAAGTTCACGATTTAAGACGTGATAACAGTTTCAGTAGTGAACGCGTTATAAATGTGACAGTCAGTCCTCTTGTTCAGTTCAAATAGCCGAACGAAAACGGAGTAGCGACAGGAGCAGTTGTTCTCTCTCTGGTGTTAGATATTAAGAGCAGCTTTTTCTGAACTTCTGTGACTTCTAAAATTGCCTCTATAGTGCTTTATTTTGAAAATTTCAATTCCTTTTCAATTAAAACACAGAAGATAACAGAGCAATATGCACCAATTTGGAGGTTTGGAGTTAGGACATGCGATGATAGCTTTTACATGCTTAAGAATGTAAGCTTTTTTTTTAATTATAGTATATGAGCGTTACAAACCAGGGAAACCTTTTGGTGGACCAAGCACCCGTATTGACATTTACATAAATATATTCTTATGTCAAATATTTTTGTTTTTAATGGAAAACGTTTATCCAATAAAATCATATCAAAATAAGAGGTAGGTAATAAGTCACCTACCACGACAGATTAGGATAACCCCTCGTATTTATGGAAACAGTAATAAAATAATTTTATATTTTTATACACATTTTTAAATATAAGATAACTTTACATTACACTTATCAGACGATACGTTTCTTAAAGTTGAAGGCTAATGGTCGCTAACTCGTTTTGAATTGTAAGTTAAACAAATGCCTACAAATTCCTTAAAATCTATAAAATCATTGATATTTATAAGTCTAAAAATAAGTAATTATTTTAAATTTATAGATTCACTGGTATGTATAGCGTTATTACGTTCGAACAGAATTAAAAAACATTTTATTTCATAAGGTTGGGTTAGAAAGTCATACATTAGAGGATATAGTTGACAGAACGATATTTTTTCCTATTGTTTGATCATGTAATTAAAGGACATATTTGTAATTTTAATTATTTGAAATGGTTGGTTAACTTCCGTAATGAGTTAAGACTGAAAATGTGTCATTAGGCTCGGCATGTCTTTACTAGAATATTCTTCATATATATACATGAGGTATAATAAGACGTCATACTGTATATTTAAAAAATTATGAACTTCAAGTATAATTGTGTAATTAAGGAAAGTCTTAGGAAGGCTCTGTTAACGTTTTATATGTAATTAACTGAACACTAAAGAATCACTGTAGTTGTAAGAAATATATAATTATTAAAATCCAATATTCACTTCAAATTATTATAAGTATTAGCATAATTGACCTGATTTTAAAATGTGTAAAAAATAATTAGCAAATTTTATGAACTGTACAAATTTCTCATCCAAATTGATGTTATGAGTACTTGTATTATATTAGAAATGATATAAAAACACTATAGCCTGAGCACTTTTGAAACAGAGACCTTTCTTCTCCAGGGGCAAACTGGGCAAATTATCCTAGTTAGTTTAATGTTAAAACAACCAGGAACTTCCCCTCCCTTTTATAATTTATTGCACATACAAGGTATAAAAGTACTCTCTTGCTTATCATCACATGTACATAAGAGGTTGTTAATATTCATACTAACATTATTGGCCATCATATGGAGCTATCAATGGAGATAACTCAAAGAGAAGCAACACACCCTAACTTAGGAATTTATAAATTAGTGCCAATCATATTTGGCTCCAACCAAAAACCAACTACCAATGAACCTTCTTCAATCGTGAAGAAATGAGAACAAATCACTGTTAAGACAGCAAGTACAATATGTAATGCAAGGAAACAAATATTTATAAGTAAGGTTTGTGGCTTCTTGGAATTCTAAAGGTTTTCTACTTCTATTTTCAGTTAAAGTGTGGACTAAAGAATAACAGAAGTGGATTTTCTCCAGTTCTGGTGACTAACTACCTGAAACGTTTTAAATACTGAGTACTCGGATATTTTGTTGATGACATATTTGTGATCTGGTTGGACAGACAGAAACACCAACAATTTCTCTGACAAAAATCTAAACTCTATTGGCCACAGAATTCAAACAACAAAATATTGCAACTCCTGGTCACCAGGAACCATAATAAGCCATTCTCTGCTCAAGCTAAAAATTTCCATAAAATATGGCCTTGAACAGCACTTGAATAGTAGAGTTGAAAATATTTGTGACAAAGCTTCAATCAGAGATGATATCTACAATTGGCAATGCTTGATGCAGGCCTTTACAACTTTATAAAAAAAAAAAAAAAAACACATGGACACTTACCTATGTACAAAATATGAGACAAAAATCAAATACAATAGCTAAAAATTTCAATCTAGATATCTACCAGAAATCTCATTGTACTTTTTTTCTTATGTATGTTAATACAAACAAAATAAAAATGCCATCTACAAAATCCATCATTGTAAAAAGACCTTTTATTGGTGTAAAAATAAAACAACACAGATAGTACAGGATTAATGAAGACAAAATTCTGCCACTGCAGGACGTGCTATCAACTGGGATAATCACAGGGTTGTTAACATGCACAAGTGTTGGAAAAACCACATAACATCAAGGCTGCTTTCTTTATACAGAAAATAAAACTTACTTTCACACAACACAGATAAGTTTAGAGAATGGCTGTCACTAATTCACACACAACTGTCACTCCATCTTTCTTCATGAGGTCCATAAAGAAGTTAAATACAAGAGTCATTCAGAAGGTTCAGTAGCTTGTGAAGAAAACCCTCACTTCAATAATTAGGAGCCATTAGAAGGATAGTCAATAATCTGCCCAGAAGAACTTACCTTCTATACCAGATGCCATTGAAAACATAGTCAATAATCTGCCCAGAAGAACTTACCTTCTATACCAGATGCCATTGGAAACATAGTCAATAATCTGCCCAGAAGAACTTACCTTCTATACCAGATGCCATTGGAAACATAGTCAATAATCTGCCCAGAAGAACTTACCTTCTATACCAGATGCCATTAGAAACATAGTCAATAATCTGCCCAAAATAATCTAACTTTTATATCAGACTCCATTAGAAGGATAGACAACAGCCTGTGCTGAAGAAATGAGAACATAGTTTTAACACATCCAAATGGTGGCCAATGATTTTACTATGAAGTAAAGTAATGAGGTGTACTGCATTTCTGCTATGTGTATGAATTATGTTTTATCACAATTACAATTGTAAGTTTGTAAGTACTGGAAAAATAAGACATACCATACAAAATACTAGAAATAGATTTCTCTAGTCCTAATATTTATAAATTTTGAGTTTTGTTCAAAAGATAGATTAATCAAAATCAATGAAAATGGACAATTAAACATCTCTTAATTGTAACTGCCACAAATTTCATTACCAGCAAAGAACTTCCGACATAAATCTGAGACATAATACTAGTCAAAGGTAATAAAATAATACCGTATATCTTTGTTTCTCTTAAATTTAGAAAAAAGATAGCAGTAAAATAAGTGAGTTGTGATACTTCGTATCTAGGTTCTTCATGTGATGATAGTGTTTCAGTAAAACAGTGGTTTAATAATTTCATATTCTCCATTATGGTTCAAAATTGTGATATAATAAAGCTCTTATCATTCAATAGCTACAGATATGAATAAGAACAGATAATTAGTGAGTTACTTAAATATTCCCATACCTTTTGTAAGTGAAATAATTAGATAAGTCTTAAAAAACAAAGTTTATATCTAAAGTTACCTAACATATATCTTCCAAAGTTGTTACTAAACAACAACAAAAAAATAGAAAAACAAATGGAAAATGTTCTTACCAGATAATAAAACAAACAACATTTATAGTAGCTCTCATATGTTATGTTTTTAATAAAAACTATTCCTCATAATTGTGGTGGAGTTCTGTATAAATATATGTATACATATATATATATAGTTATAACTGTGAGAGTGATTTTTGAACATATCAGTTAGTGTTAGTTATTTGTGTAATATCCACAAAATGGTGTAAAATTCATTATATGTACAAATATGTAATTAACTTTAGGCCAAATTATTAAATTAAGAACCTGAATTCACATGAAAAGTGTTACATAACATTTCTCTACCTGTGGGAACTTTTCATTTATGTTTTGTTTTCTTAAGACATTCTGTTGTTAAATATAGATGATAAATTATATTCAGGTTTTAAAATGCATTGTAACTGTAATTGTGTGGGCATAAATAAGGGCTATATTAACAAGCGCCTCTATTTAAATAAAATACCAGTAAGGAAACCCATTTCTGAAAACCTTTATGATGTTACAAGTCATACAATCATATTTTATTGTAAAGATCATGAAAAATTTGTGTCAATTCATTTCTGCATAATTTCAAAATTCTAAAATGATTCTGATACAAGTGCTACACAATAATCTAGACCTTAGATTTTGCCATATTTCTGAAATGTAATCCTTAAATATCATACAAGCCATAACTTTTCAGAAGTCTCTTCCTTACTTGTATGAATTCACAAAAAATTATTGAAACTTGAAATTAACAAAAATAACTTAATGTCCATAAAACTTTCCAATGTAATTTTTTAATGTAATCAACGCTACTCTTAAATTAATAAATTGACCTTGTACCATGCACTTATGAGGTAGGCCCAGCATGGCCAGGTGGTTAAGGTTCACAAATTGTAATCTGAGGGTCACAGGTTCAAATCTCTGTCATACCAAACATGCTAACCCTTTCAGCTGTGGGGGTGTTACAATGTCAATCCCACTGTTCATTGGTAAAAAAGTAGCCCATGAGTTGGCAGTGGGTAGTGATTACTAGCTATCTTCCCTTTGGTGTTTCATTGCTAAATAAGGGATGGCTAGCACAGATAGCTCTCATATAGGTTTGAGTGAAATTCAAAAAAACAAAAACTACTGATGAGTTCAACTTTTGCATCATACTGAACTGTTCTATGTTTGATTCTCTTATAGCTTAGTGTAAAACAAAAAACAAACAAAAACAGTCAGTAACAAATTTGGTGAAATCACCCATTTTCTGTATAAAATACTACTTGGGAAATCTAGCAGTAATTAGTCAGGTAAACAGTTGTTGTTACTGGTACTTGGTGTGACAGTTGTTTATACCAACTTAATATGCATTTTTAAACCTGAACACAGATTCTACTTTTCAGATTTAAAGACAGAATACCACCATTAAAACATATTCTAGCATTCTTTATCAGTTGTCTTGGTACAAGATAATTTTTGGTTTCTAACTTAGAATTGTTACAGTTGCCCATAAGTAAATGTAATATCAAGAGATATATTTTAACATGAGTTTTAGTCTTAACTAGGGTCAGTGATGAGTGCAGTCACTCTAATCAGTAACAGTTTACTTCTTAAAAATCAGAAACTATAGTTCAGTAAACCTAATTTTGACATGTACAAGTAAGTGTACTAAAAAGAAAAAAAAAGTATTTTGCCAGTGGCTGTTTTGTAGTGTAGAAACTTACTGGTGACTGGCACTGTGCCAATGAAATCAACTAAACCTTGCAAGTTCACTTTCTAAAATGGATGTTTTGAATCTTAAATTACTAGAAAATAATTAACACCATTCACTTCTTATCAACTTAATCATTTAATTAATGAATATGTCTAATTGCAAGACAAACTGACTTGCTTTCATCATTATGGTATGGATTTTCATAGGTACTCCTGATGGAAAAATACTTGGCCTAAATGAGAAAGTATAAAAATGAAGAAAATAGCTGTTACTTAAATCATTGTAAGTGCTGAGATATAATTCTATATTTCATTTATAAAGAGGAAACTTCCAATTCCATATTATTGTTTTAAAAATTTTAAATATATATTCTAATGCTAATAATTAATGATGTGTAATTTTAATTACGAAGAAAGCAGTTTTCGAGTATATCAAAACTTCATGCATTGTAAAATCTTTATACTATATACCACAAAATGAATATGGTTCTCTAACCCTAGAGTGATGTGTGCCAATATTTTCTAAAAACAGATGTTTGTGATTTGCTGTATGAAGTGTAACACAGAGAAAAATAAAGAATGTTAACAAAATATCATGGTCAACTGATTTTATATTCAAAATTATTTTACACCCTCAAGACTTGTTAGTAATCCAAATGAAACTTCAATGTGTGTACAGTAATGTGCATGCATTGTTTTTAGAATTAGTAAATGTTTGATACAGAAATGTAATGAATCAAATTAAGAAACAGAAAAACTTGTAAAAACTACAAGTTACTGTTAGGCCTTTTATTACTGGTAATTCTTTAAGCATTTCTAGTTATAAGATCTCTCTACCAAGTCTTAAACAAATGCCCCAAATTCCAGCAACAGTTCCTGTGGATGAACATTGCTAGCTATTAGCATTTCAAATACCTAATTGCTTGTAATAAAATTTTGTAACCACAAAGCATGAATGTAGTACGTAATGAGTATTTATATTTTTGTGAATTTGGTTAATTCAGAAAATGTCATAATTTAAATTAATTAGTAATTTAAGATTTCATCTTCTTAAATGAAACGTTTTTGAACAGAAGTTTCTTTAATATGCTACATTCAGATCTATATAAACAAGATAGTGAGAAAAACATATGTAATGAAATACTTTGGTGAAAGTTTCCAGGTTTATAATGTGAACAGTAAACACTGTTAACTATGAAAGGAAAAACTAATATTTTTCATTTTTATGCAATACTTATTTAATTCAAAACTTAAATACACTTATGAAGTTACTGTGTTTATTAATCTCATTAATGAAATAATAATTCCTGTAAATTTTAAAAAGTATTTTGTGTACACATCAACAGTGTACGTATTAATTTCTTCAATATTTCTTCACTGAATCCAAATATTTTATCCAATTTTGTGTTGTAGAAAACAAGTCTGTTGGAAGTGTAATATTTTAATCCTTTATGAATCTGTTCAAGTTTAAAATTAAGCTTAAAAAAGCAGACTGCTAATGAGAAAATACATTAATTCCGTTCTTTAATCTAGTTTATTTAAGGATACTGTACTACAAGAATGTACTGCTTGCGTTTGTTAAACAGTTGTTTAAAATTTGTTTTTTAAACAGTAACATATATTAAACATTACTTGTACTATAGGAATGGGCCATCAGTAATATAGCTAATAAAATTTAAAAATTCAATAATTAAAGATCGCACCTTGAATAAGAACACAATAAGTTTCTCGTACGACTCTTGGTAAGTTGTAATAGTTTTATTACAACATGTTACAGGATGTAAACCACAAATTACAGGAAGAATTATTAAAGAACCGAACTTAGCTTTGACGCTATTTACCATAAAGTCGGATCATAACAAGATGAAAATGTACTACAACATATTTAATTTACCACACATGTACGATGTTAAGTGTGAAAGATAGATTGTTATACCCTCACTGTGAACCCTAATCTGGGTTTGCTTCATTCAACATTTTGTTTTGTATCACAAAGTTTATTACATAATATCTTTAACAATGTGATAATACAACAACAATTGAATATTAAAATCTCAAGTGGTATACCTAATTTCAAGCGACGGTGGTATAGTGGTTAGCATAGCTGCCTTCCAAGCAGTTGACCCGGGTTCGATTCCCGGCCGTCGCAATATAATTACATTTTCTTACCTCTGGCATAACTTCTGCAAAAACTTAGAAAAAACCAAGAAAAACCCAAAAGAATTCTGGAAAAAATTCAAGAGTATTGCGTCAGACAAAAACACAAATCACATGTTACAACACATCAAACACAACAATAAAATCGCAAGGACGGACGAAGAGAAAGCTGACTTATTAGCTGACTATTACAAATCCGCTTTTAGCGATTTAAACTCAGTAGATTTCGACACACAACACCAACACCATGTCAACAACTACATAAATGCAAACCAAGCTTCATTCTCACCAGGATTTCCGGAGACACTAGAAGCATACTCAAATTCAATCAATAGAAAAATAACCATAACCGAACTAAAGATTAATATCAAAAACTTGAAGAACACTTCCCGGACATGACCAAATACCATATTCTCAAAAAAGTTCCACTCTCCTACTACAACACCTCACAAACATCATGAACATTTCATTAGCGACAGGGTATTACCCTGACACATGGAAAAAAACCATCATAACAACGATCCCCAAGAAACAAACTAACAGAACAAATCCAGATAATTTCCGCCCCATCAGTCTGTTAAGCTGCCTTGGCAAACTGATGGAGAGAATTATCTCAACCGTCTCCTCCATTTTTGCGAATCAAACAACATCCTTCCAGAATCTCAAAATGCCTCCAGAAAAAATAGACAAACAACAGATCACCTCACACGACTCACCGAATCAATATACAAAGCTTACAACAACAATCAAGTAACCATCGGGGTATTCCTAGATGTCAAAAAAAGCATTCGACAGCGTTTGGCACAATGCCATCATATACAAACTAAACCACCTGCAAATAAATCCTACGATAGTCAAATGGATTTCAAATTTTTTAACCAATAGAACAGCACAAGTAAAAGTCAATAAAACCATATCCAAATTATTTAATATAACGGCAGGAGTGCCCCAAGGATCAGTCCTCTCTCCACTTCTTTACATAATTTTCGTCAGTGACATACCTTTTCCAAATCTAACATACACACACAATTCACAATACGCAGATGACATCGCAATCTGGAGCACCTCCAGAAACCCAGTAATGGCCATGTCTCGCGTACAAGAATCACTAAACAACGTCTCAACATGGAGCAACAAGTGGAGGGTCGTGTTAAATCCGACAAAAACACAAGCAATCACCTTCTATAGAAAACTAAAGAAGCAAAGGAAAAATCTAGAAAAATAAATCTATCACTTGGAAACACAACCATCAACATGAGCAAAAACATCACATTCCTTGGCGTCACTTTCGACACAAAACTAACATGGAAAAACACATAAACAATATACACTCATCAATAAGAAAAAGGATTTCATATCTAAAGACTATAACTGGTAAACAATCAAAATGCGCACCGAACACCATTATACAAATATATAAGGCTTACATCCGTCCACTAATAGAGTACGGATGTCAAGTAACATACAACATGTCAAACAACACACTCCAAAAAAATCCAAGTGCAACAAAACAAAATATTAAAATCCGCATTCAGTTTACCATCTTTTACACCAACAAATTATCTACACCAAATTAGTAATTTACCAACTATAAGAGATAGAATAACAGAACTCTCTATGAAATATTATCGAAAAGCAGAAAACAGAAACAAACTAACGGCATCACTACACAAATTATCAAGTGCACCAACAAAATACATATCACCATACAACATATTTCAAGAATCACAATCCACTCAACAAAGAGTTTAAATACATAAAAACTATGTTATTAACATGAATTCCTTTTTTTTTTCAGGTACAGGGCACACGACAGGCAAAACTTTCGGCGCCTGTCGTGTGAAAGTGGGTTTTCTCGGGTACCCCTGTTTCCCCACAGCAAAATCTCTGGCATCGGACCTGTAGGTCCTAGTGAACTATTTTTATTGATTTACTCTGAACTCTATACTTCGATATTCTTGATAGATTGTTTTGACATGATAAAACGATGTAGAATGGACGACATCTGCCTGTTGTGGAAACACGCCTTTCGTCTTCAGGCGGAAAATTTTCGAAATGTTTTTCTCTATGCTTGTGTCTCTACAATAGACAATTGTCGTCCATTCTACAAAGTTTCATCTTTACATGGATATTTTTCAATTAATAATAGCAAACCTAATGCTTAAAATATTGTAAACATAACTTATTGTAAACTAAACAAACATCTTAATCTATGCTCATATGTCTTTAACTTTCCATATATGTTAGTATACTTATTACTGAAGTTGCATTATATAATAACCTTTCTCGAGAAGTCAAAACCAAGTAAGAACTTATGATAAAAATAGACGAAAACCTTAATTAAAAAAGGATACTAAGATATTTTAAACTTAAATATATACCACACTAAACTAACAACTGGATGTTTAAATTCATAAAATTTGCCGGCGTTACTTCTCGTTAACAAATTATTCATTTATGTAGATTAAAAAATAAATATATAAGAACCTATTACGCGTAGACTCGCGAGGAAGCATGTTTTTTATTACGTGTGCATTTTATTTAACTATCAGTGCAAAGGTTCTTTATTTTGTTTTCGGCTCTTTCTTTTTAAAATATTAACGTGCTAATAACCAAACAATATTTATCACATCATGATTTTTCATGCTAATTGTATGTGTTTTTCTTATAGCAAAGCCACATCAGGTTATCTGCTGTGTCCACGGAAGTGGATCGAAGCCCTAATTTTAGCGAAATGTGAGGGTCACGAGTTCGATTCCCTATCACAGACATTACTGTTCATAAAAACATCAATATATACATATATATTTCCCCATCATCGAGTAATAAATTAAATTCTAGTAACTGATTATATTTCAATCAAAAATCTTGTGAGCAATTTCGAAAACTGCTTTTCTGTTAGTACACTATAATATCAACAGATGGCTCGTTATTACGTACAGCCAGGAAAGCAAACGTAAAAACAGTTACTTCAAAATACTAAAATTATATATGTAAAATGAATGTTTATTTTTCCCTAAATTAAAATATTTAATACCAATTACATATGTTGCAACTGGTTACTGTATTGATATTTTCTGCTTGTTGTAGATATTATGACTGTCAATAAAATAAAAAATTTATTCGTCTCTAATATATAAAACTTTAATCCAAAATATTCACTGTAAATCAAAAACAAACCATTACACACAGCAAATTTCAACTAAATAATTTCGTAAATCACTAGATAAGTTAAATAAAATATTTACAAATCGTACTGTATGTTAATAAAATACAAAAGATATTATTTTCAGCAGAAAACGTCTTCTGTCAAGACACCCAAAAGCGTTGCGAATATTCCGTATGTCAGAAATAATCCAAAATATGTAACTTAATATCGATACAGCCGTGACGAAATATTATTTAAGTGTTAGGTACAATGGAGCGCCATTAAGCCGCGGACCAGTAAACCGCGAAATCGCTTAAGCCGCTGTAGCAAGTCTTGTCACCGCTAATTTAAAAACGTGTAAAAACGCGGCTTACGAATTTAATCCTGGCTTTATAACTTCAAGGGGATATTTAAAAAGGATTTGCTTTAATTTGGAAAATAAATAAAATATATTACAATAGAAATCGACCGTTAATCTACCTTATCCGCTCTCTATGTCAGCTTTATGGAGGCCGCCATTGTTACCGAATCACACCTCTCCATACATTAAAGTTAATCCATGCATTGGTCGTTTGTGTTAAAACGGCACTTGTCAATTGTATCTGAATAGTGTATACATTAATATTATAATGATCACGCAATGGCCCGGATGAGGCTCCTCGGCGGAGCTGTTGGCGACTTCGGATTTTCAGTCACAAAGGTTTAAGCCGCGGTTAAGCAGGTTGACCCCCCAAATGCCGCGGCTTAACGGCGCTCCACTGTACTTTAACTCACAGCGTCCCAATACCTACTACAAATCGCCATTGTGGGATTGGTAATTAAATACCCTTAAAATGTTTAAAATTTAAAAGCAACTTTGTAGTATATGTTTTGTTGATAAAAAAATCACCTTCAACTTCCATCGTTGTTCGACACCCTTTAGAAAACTATTACACAGTAACAAAGCTATAAATTGTTTTGAATTTCGCACAATGCTACTCGAGGGTTACCTGCGCTAGCCGTCCCTAATTTAGCAGTGTAAGACTAAAGGGAAGACAGCTCGTCATCACCATCCACCCCCAACTCTTGGGCTACATACTCTATTACTAACGACTATTGTGATTGATTGTCACATTATAACCCCCACGGCTGAAAGGGCGAGCATGTTTGTTGTGACGGGGATTCGAACCCGCAACCCTCAGATTACGAGTCGAATGCCTTAACCCACCTAACCATGCCGGGCCAGATGAAGACGTAAGCCACATCTTTCAGATAATAAAAACATATTTAAAGCTTGCATTTATAAAGTTTAGATGTTTTTGATATACTCGCGTCTTCTTAGGATCGTAAAACGGAAATAGAGTTAAACATTGGCATTTATAAAAGGTTCATATTTTTAAAAATTTACAGTACAAAGTAGTAAAGTAGTGTAACAACTTTCACAATCATTAATTTTTAATTTATCTGCTAACCAGATTTATAAATAAAGTGAAATATGTTTGAGAAACAAATGTCACTGGGTCGGACAGTAATAGGTTTATGGACCTAAGAAAAAGTTATATGTAGTTCACTTTATTATGAATAATCTGTGTATACATCATTATCCAAATTAAAGCCATATAATATTTTAGAACTGAAATATTTTTATTAATATTGTAATAACTCTGTGTTAGTATTAACTGATATCCCCCACAAAATGGTTGCATTCATGACCCTCCTTGTTATATATTTGCCCGAAAGGGTTGATAATGTTTTCATATAAACAACAAGAATTTGTCAAAGGTAGTCTTGCGAATAATTGCGATTGAAATTCCATACATTATCTGAGGTTAATATGAATGGACGGCCTGGTATGGTCAGATGGTTAAGGAGCTCGACTTGTAATCTAAGGGTCGCACCAAACACGCTCGCCCTTTCAGCCGTGGGGGCGTTATAATGTGACATTGGTAAAAGAAGAGCCCAAGAGAGTTGACGGTGGGTGGTGATGACTTCCATCTTGTTTTACACTGCTAAATTAGGGACGGCTAGCGCAGATGGCTCTCGTGTAGCTTTGCGTGAAATTCAAACCAAACAAACAATATGAATGATATAACAGAATATAAATCGTGATAATTTTATTAGTACACATAATACACCGTATATTTTGTAGCCTATAAAACCAACGATAATAGCGTTAGTCTTACATATTGTTGTTATAAGCTTCTATGCTGTAAAGAGACAAGTAGTCATCAAACCAGTGTTAAATTTGTATTCTCAAGAGGGCTGGTATGGGTATTAAAATTTTAATTAAAATAAAATAGAGAACAACATTTCAACCTACGTAGGTCATCTTCAGGTTAACCTTGTTCTGTACTTTATTTTAATTAAAGTTTTAATACCCATACCAGCCCTCTTGAGAACACATTTTTACTTCAAGTGAATTTCTTGTCGTCACGCATTGTTAAATTTCATCTGGCCTGCATTTGGAATCTATTCTCTGAATAGAGAAACGTAAATGCCCAACAATCATTATTTTGTCAAGTGTTATCAAATTAATGTAAATAAATCTACCATCCCACGTACAAGAATTCAAGTTATTTGAATGTAGCTGCAAACAACAATAAAAACTATAACTTATCACCTCTAAAAATCTTATAGTTGTAACTGCATGGGAACCACTGGTCATTACCTTTTTACTTGAAAATACTAGGCCTAGTTTTTCACTTTTTTGGGAGCACGAAAACATGGATGTTTAGCAAACATATCGGTTAACATAATAAATATAGCGTTCACTTTATTTTTTTTTCTCAGGTTTATATTAGATTGTCTAGAAATAAATACCAGAATTCTCACAATGACACTTAGAAGCTGAATATTGAGCTGCTTATCATTGGCTGAGTAGTTGGTTTAACCCAACGTTTATCGCTTACAAGGTGTCTTAATTGTCTGCTGTTTCAACTCTACTCATAATAAGTATCGCAACCTTCAAGGCAGCATAGACAAGAAGGACTTTCGTCTGATTTTCCTCTACGACTTCAAACTTGGATGAAAAGCTACCGAAACTACACGGAACATCAACCAGGCATTCGGCCATGGATCTTTTACTGAACGTACAGGTTTTGACATGAAGATGAAAGTCTTGAAGACCACCAAGGTCGTGGAAGAAAGCCATCCTTAGATGAAAACACATTAAGGGAAGCAGTTGAGACAGACCCTCACATAATAGTACGTGAGCTCGTAGAAAAGCTAGGCACAAGCAAATCAAGCATTGCCAACCAATGCGATTGGAGAGACAAAAAAGTTGAATAAGTGAATTCCGCATCAGCTGACTGAAGATCAACAAAATCGGCGTTATGAGACCTGTCAAGGATGACACTCCGAAAAATTGAACGAATTGGGAATCGAAGATCTGCCTCATCCACCTTATTCCCCAGACCTTTTCCCCACAGACTTTCATTTTTTCAAGCACTTTGACAACTTTTTGAACAATAAAGCTTTCAAAGCTGCTGAAGAAGCTTTCATGGAGTTCATTGATTTGTACAGCAGGCGCATAAACAGCATCGTTACACGTTGGCAAAAGTGTGTTGAAGCAAATGGTGCTTACTTTGATTAAAGCATGTTTTACAACACTGGTTTATACTTTTCCAAACTTCGAAGTTCAGAAACGAAATTTATTTCTGGACAACGTAAGATTAATGCTCCAGCAGAATGAAATATATTTCGTTTCTCACGACTTTTCACTTAAACATGGAGCTAGCTGTTCATAATGATTAGCTGTTTTAATATAACTACGACATCTTCATTGTTACTATACGTAGAGTTTCATACTTTTCTTGTTAATGCATCGTTTTAAAATATTTTTGACATTAACGAATGCCTATAGTTAATCTTACAAAAAAATATTCTGAAATATGAATGACTTCTGACCATAATTTTAAGGCTCGAGTCTGTTCGGAGTTATTAAACTCAGTCCAAAATATAGTATACAATTCAACAACATCGAAAGTCAGACTCCGATCAGAACAGTCCGAACGTGTTCCTACAAATTACAGACTTATCAAATTTGGACTTGGTTCTGTCCACCTTGTCTCAGTTATGAAACACGAACCAACCTAGGCAGCTTCAATGGAAGTTAGAACTAGGCTGTTTGTATTATCGCCCAAAACACTGTTGACGCTAACGTCGAGTCCACACAACTGATGACTTAAATCTATCTTATATTAATAAGTAAATGTGTTGCACGAGTAAAGACAATTTAAGCTAAACTGTAACTTTTATACACCAGCTTGAAATAACTGAAACAACATTCTACACAATAGCAGAAATAACTTGTAAAGAGTTAATAAAATTAGTATAAAGCGCAAATATAATGATATTACTACCCTTTATTTTAAGAATTTGAACTGCACCAGTGTACAGCCTCGTTTTAATAGTACACACTTGTGACTGGCTGTCACTCAACCATTTACATTGAGCCACATCTGTATAATATCTATAAAAGTACAGGCAGTAATATTATTCCCAGTAATAGTATGGTGAACACATTCATAAACTTCCAAGTCAGAATCACGACCAAATGAACATACAGAAATCAAACCTTGGCTGGTAAAGGTTACTCAATGCGATAGATAGATGCAAAAGTTCATGTTGCAATTCAAACCGTATGGAAACACTGAAAGAGATACATGAAAACATGATTATTGAAGCGGACTACATAGAAACCCCAAATTCTTCAAAAGTGATGTCAGTTTAATAACTCGGTATATACTCATACGACAATCAAGCAGAGATCTTGCCAACAACCTAGGTCTAAGAACAGGCGTCGTTGTTACCTCTAAAACATTAAGATACACCTTAAAATGAAATAGGCTCAATATTCATCGATTAGGATACATGACCAAACTATATGGCTTAAATGAGTAACTTCAAACAACGAAATCATAAAAGCTGGAGGAAGATGGATTTTACAGGTGAATTCAATTTCAATTTGTTTGGGAACAATCAACGATAACTAATTCGATGGCAAAAATTACAGACACTGGTAACGGTATGTTCATTTTAAAACATCTACAGTTGAGGACAATTAGCAATGCGTGCTGTACCTCAGATTTTAAATATCTGCACAAAATTGACCATTTTTTACACCTGACACATTAAAAACATACGATAATTTGCTAAATTTTAACGTATAAAATAAAACAACGTCATACGTGAAAATTAAGCTGGACCAGAACAAGTTCTGGGTATCACATAGTCAAGTAAGAATGAGCAAACAACAAACTGTAGATTGTAACGATATAAGTCTACATCAAACTGAAACATTAGGCTTAATCAGATTACATAAGTCGCTACTTAATAGTATGGAATAGTAGCAGAAAAATAAGGCCTGGCATGGCCAGATGGTTGAGGCACTAGACTCTTAATCCGAGGATCGCGAGTTCGAATCCCGTCATACCAAACATGCTCGCCCTTTCAGCCGTGGAGACGTTATAATCTCTCGGTCAATCCCACAATTCGTTGGCAAAAGAGTAGCGCAATAGTTGGCGGTGGGTGGTGATGACTAACTGTCTTCCTTCTAGTTTTACACAGCTGAATTAGGGACGGCTAGCGCAGATAGTCCTCGTGTAGCTTTGCACGAAATTCAAAACCAAACCAGAAAAATAAATAAATAAAAGGGTTTATCGTTTGTTTGTTTGTTTTGTTTGTTTTTAATTTCGCGCAAAGCTACTCGAGAGCTATCTGCGCTAGCCGTTCCTAATTTAGCAGTGTAAGACTAGAGGAAAGGCAGCCAGTCATCACCACCCGCTGCCAACTGTTGGGCTACTCTTTTACCAACGAATAGTAGAATTAACTGTTACATTATAACGCCCCAACGGCTGAAAGGACGAGTATGTTTGGTATGATGGGGATGTTGAAACACGGAAGATATAAACAATAATAAATAATCAATTATTTGTACTAACCAAAGCAGCGTAAATTTTGCACGTAAAATTGAACCTTAATAGGTGAATACCATCGTAATACCTTAGTTACAGATAACACTGTATTGTGAAAACAATGAAGAATGGCTCTATTCTTGATAAATGTAAAACTCATAACATATTTATAAAAGTTACTTAAGAAATAAGCTTGAATGACGTTTGTGTTCTACTACAAATATCGTGTACACTTCTTTTAAAATGTAATAGCATATAGATGACAATAGTTCAGAGAGAGCATTTTCTATATTGCTAATCGTAATCGATTCTCGATAGTTAAAACGCTCGACTCGCAATCTGAGGGGCGCAGGTTCGAATCCCCATCGCCTTTACTATATCACTGTTAAATTAGAAATGACTAGTGCAGATAGATCTGGTGTATCTTTGTGCGAATTTCAAAAGAAATAAACACTTTAATTCCAGATATGTTTATTTGCTGACGTCACTCAGGTAACTTGTTAACCGGGTTGCCAAAGCAGGTCACTTGACCTCGAAAGCATCACACCCTCTGTATACTCATTCGAAGCTAGTTATTTTAATGATACCACACCTACTAGATGTGCATTTAAGAGTCGCGTGGCTGTATTACATTTGGAGTCAGCTGATCTGAAAAGTAGCATACCCTCGGGATACGTATTTAAAAGGCACATTACTTTACTGGATCTGGAATCAGCATGTCATGAAAGTAGCAAACATTCCAGATACGCCTTCTAAAGTCACTGACAAAAATTTATTATTATCTATTCGAAGAATTACCTCATAATCTGCAGCTAGTTTAGTTTGTCCTAGAATACTATTGAGTTCCATGTGCACTAAGGTATTTAACTATCATAATTTTCATTATCTATTCTAAGAATTTATTAACACAGAAATAAAGAAACAGCAATTACGTATTTACCGTAACAACTTAGGATCTCAACAAATAGAGACAGTTATGTAAGTTATATAATTGCATTCAATTATTCCACTCAAAACCAAATAAAAGAGCCTATATTCCTGAGTTATAAAAATAAAACGTTTTCATTGGTAATTAAAGAACAATAGACGTTCGTTCTTTCTTTTTGCTTAGTTCTTTACGACGTATAATTTGTTGGTTATTTCTCGTGGATGAACACAAGAATATCAATGTCACACAGTTACTATATTATGAAATACCACATATCTTAACGGGTTTGGCAAGGACATCAGAGGAACAAACAGAATACCACAGAGCATATACAAAGCCAGACTGCTTCAAAATAGAAGTTTAATGAATTGAAACTCAATCCATCATTCAGGATAAGCTAAATCACGTAACAAGAAAGCCCAACATATACCAGTCTTACATTCATTAAAAACACAAATAGGTTTGGTTTATTTTGAATTTCGCGCAAAGCTACTCAAGAGCTATCTGCGCTAGCCGTTCCTAATTCAGAAGTGTAAGACTATAGGGAAGGCAGCTAGTCATCACCACCCACCGCCAACTCTTGGGCTACTCTTTTACCAACGAATAGTGGGATTGACCGTCACATTATAACGCCCCCACGGCTAAAAGGGCGAGCATGTTTGGTGCGACGGAGATTCTAACCCGCAATCGTCTGATTGGAAGTCGAGCGCCCTAACCATCTAAACTTTGAGGTTCAGTCACGCAGAGACCAAACCTCAAATTGTAATGTTGTAAGATCTGAAGCAACTAAGCCATCGCAAAGCATATGTATTGGAAAACGTCATTTAATTGTGGTACTTAAAATAGCTTCTTTAACATAAGAGAAGTTAAACTGAATTTAACAAAACTTTTTTTTCTTTTTTCCTTTGGTTTAAATTCAAGAAATAAGTTACTAAATCATCTCACAAATGTTAATACATAAAGAAAGTGATGATTTATCACAAAACGCTAAGCCTAACGTTCATGCACAGTCCTGGGAACAGTAGAAACATTTTAAAACTACGTATTTTGGTTCTGAACCCTTAGTCTATGAAAACAGGTGAAACCTGTCGAGGCCTTAATTACATACGAAACGCCTGACATAGTTTGAAGGCTTGTAAAAGAAATATTGATAACAAACAAGTTTTGCGGTAGATAAACATATAAGCTATATATATAAGTTATATAAGCACCCGGTTAGGTTGTTTTCAATTTAATATCTATGTAGGTGTTTTTCATTTAATATAAAGTACCTTTAGGAATTTTTCCCCCCTTAACAATCAGAAATCACATCCCCTTCTCCCTCGTTACTTAAATGGTAAGAGATCTCGCGAGTCTCCGATGCTGTAAGTCGGGTTTTAACACTAGTGGTACTCTCTCTCTCTCTTATTTGGGTATTTGTGTTTGTATACTCGAGAGGGTCAGGTTTCGTCGACGTCTTATTCCTTCCTTTGTATTTGTTTTAGCGACTGTCAAATGTATTTATACATTTAACAGGAGAGCCGGCCCGGCATGGCCAGGTGGTTAAGGCGCTCGACTCGTAATCTGAGGATTGCGGGTTCGAATCTCCGTCGCACCAAACATGCTCACCCCTTTCAGCTGTGTGGGGGCGTTATAATTGTACGGTCAATCCCACTATTCGTTGGTAAAAGAGTAGCCTAAGAGTTGGCGGTGGGTGGTGATGACTAGCTGCCTTCCCTTTACTCTTACACTGCTAAATTAGGGACGACTAGCGCAGGTTGCCTTCATGTAGCTTTGCGCGAAATTCAAAACAAACCAAACACGAGGTTCAGAGTAACCCGCACTTACTCAGGGCCCTATCAGGGCAATGCCCATGCACTGTCTACATATACACTTGGTGCAAATACACCAATTCTCTTTATAGTTCCATAATACTTTGCACTGCCATTAGATATTATCAATTATTAAACATTCACATAAATCCCTTTTAATGTTTATTCGCTAAACTCTAAGCTAATGTGGAGTCTAGTTTATAGGTGGCCTTTTTTGCTTTATTTGGAAACATATGTTTACCGGGAAAGGTGTTCAGGACTATCTTCTTCATGTATACAGTACCTGATTAGTTCGCTTACTAGTTCGTTTTTTCTCCAAATTTTGTCAAAATAATTTATTGTACTATGTAGAAGTCTACCTGCTATTGTTTCTATGTGTGCATATTTACGCATGAATTCTGACGAGGCTGTTCTGGGTACTTGATAAACTGTTGTACGTGGGTGCAGCTTAGTCATAGAGCATTCGACAGCAGATCGAAACGTCCTTGGTTAAATTCTGAGCGTCCCCTCGAGTATATTTACCATACCAGTGGTGGTGGTGGTGTGGTTTGTTTTGAAATTCGCACAAAACTACATGAGAGCTATTTGCGCTAATAATCTCTGATTCTGCAGTGTAACACTAGAGGGAATGCAATTAGTCGTCACCGCCAACTCTTGGGCTCTTCTTTTACCAACGAATAGTGGGATTGACTGGACATCGTAACGCCCCCACAAGAAATCAATTTATGATACCCTATAACCCAAGCGTTTTCAAAAAGTGGACGGTTTTTCTTCAGTTTGCCCTTAAAGAAGAAAGGCCATCCTTCCACCTTTTCATAAGTGAATTTTGATGTGTGCATAACTATTATGTACTAATTCCCACTCCAGTTAGATCAAAACACATCGAAGCCATTGGGATGATAATATTTTAAAAATCTACCTAAAATGTATGTTTAAACCTTGCACTGTAATTCGAATAGTTTTCTTTCCTCATTGACTCTGTGTATTTTTTATTCTGTTGTTCAAAGTGAGAGGACGCTCATATCGGTTCCACTATGGGAAAACGATAGGAACTTACGAACGAACACGGTGAGCCGAGGTTTAATGGCAATTTACGTAAAGTTTAACCTGAACTAGTTTTGATCTTAAGGTCTTCCCTGAACGCGTTTTTAACATAATCGTAAACTCAGAGATTTATAAACTGCTAAGAATGACAAATACTTCTGGTGTGACATGAGAAGACACATTGAATAAGAATCAAAATGTTACAAAATTATTATTACTAATATAAGATACTTTGTCAAATCGCAGTTATTAGTTCCTTTCTTAAGTAAACTATATACTGTTTTGTTTTATATTTCTATACAGTTTTACCCAAGTTGAAGACCATAATGTTTTCATAAAATACAAAATCTATAAAAAAAAAAAAAAAAATATGTATCCATAATATATAAAGGTATTTTAACCATTACCACCCATACGCGACGGTGGTATAGTGGTTAGCATAGCTGCCTTCCAAGCAGTTGACCCGGGTTCGATTCCCGGCCGTCGCAATGACAACATTTTCCACATTGGTATAAGACAATTTTCAGTAATATATTTATTTTTTTCTCAATGTTTATCTGCAAGTTTTTATCTATATAGTGTAAAAATCAGTACAAACCTTTGGGTTTTGTGAAATGTTGTTTTATAGTCTTTAGATAATAGTCACATGATTCAGTTGTGTTCTGGTTTTGTTTCCAATTCCTAATCACATTTGATATTATAAAATTTAAGAGAACTGATTTAAATGACAAGTTGAGCACAAGCTGCACAAGAACAATTATACAATAATTATGATTACTACATAATGAAAGGCCCGTATGCAGAATGTTTGAAAGGGGGATTCTAATTTGTTAGATCAAAAGCCAACACACATTGTACTTATTCTACGGGGTCTGTGGGCATTACCCTCATTAAAATTTGTAAAAAAAATACATGCTATGAGATTGAATCTGGAAGCAATTTTGCATGAAATATATTTTAAACTGTATAACTATTTACATAAAATTCACAAAATCCAATGAACTGTCAATTAATTATCATTAAAATAAATATCGTTGTATTGTAACACTGTATGGGGAGCTAGACCTAAATTATCATAAATATATGTTTTATTATAGTAAAATACTGTATTACCTAAATGCAGAGTACTTATTCAATATTAAATTATATTATTAATTTGAACAATTATGTTCAACAACGAACATTTGTATACACGTTTGACTTCTTTTAATGTATTATTTTAAAACCAGTGGACTGTGTTGACGTTTGTTTGTTGTTAAAATTTATCGCCAACAATTCACAGGCACCTACTGTAAAGAAATTGAAGTGCGTATATTATCGGTTTGGATAACTCCTTTATGGCAGTTAAAGGAAAAAAAATTGTGGCAAGTATTTAGTTATTATTCCTTCTCTGGTACAGCGATAAGTCTACGGATTTACAACGCTAAAATTAGGGAATTCGATTACTCTCGGTGGACTCAGCAGATAGCCTGATAAGGCTTTGCTATACGAAAAACAAACACACGTTTAGTTGTTATAGGAAAGATAATCTTTCCTAACCTTGGATCTTGAGGGATATTGATTTGCAAATATTTTTGAAATATTCAGCCCGAATAAGACGACTGTCAAAGGCTATATTTAGAAACTGTGGGGTATGATTTTAATTCAATATCATTTAAATTTAAGGTTTACTTTTTTAACGTTCTTGAAAACTGTGAGAAGGCTATATCGAAATATAATTCTTCTTGTTTTAAATGGGCTAAGTATAACCCTCCAATATTACACCAGTTTACAAAACGTCAAGAGATGTTTGTACTGTGCTTGTTGCTATAGTAATGAGGGGGTTTCGCGACATGGTCCAAACAGCGATATCTAGTCTGTTTGTTTGTTTGTTTTGGAATTTCGCACAAAGCTACTCGAGGGCTATCTGTGCTAGCCGTCCCTAATTTAGAAGTGTAAGGCTAGAGGGAAGGCAGCTAGTCATCACCACCCACCGCCAACTCTTGGGCTACTCTTTTACCAACGAATAGTGGGATTGATCGTCACATTATAACGCCCTGACGGCTGGGAGGGCGAGCATGTTTAGCGCGACGCGGGCGCGAACCCGCGACCCTCGGATTACGAGTCGCACGCCTTACGCGCTTGGCCATGCCAGGCCCTTCTTTTGTATGAATAAATTCATTTCGTAACACCCAAATGATATAATGTGCATTTATCCATTTAATTTTGTTTTCTTATTGAAAGGGAGGTAATTACTGTATACGATTTTTTTTTTCTGTATTCATTTAACCGTAATGCTTTAAACTGAAAATCTATACATTGTATTGAAAAGTAATTATGTTTGTTTGTATATATATATACACGGTCTGGCATGGCCAGGTGGGTTAAGGCGTTCGACTCGAGCTTCCTCTGTATTGGTATTTGGGTAATTATGTGAAATACCCAGGAGGGTCAGGTGCACGAGACCTCTTCCTCCATCCCGTACTTGGATGTCGTCTATACTTAGGGGTGTGATATTTGGTATAACTTTGAGTCAGAGTAATTTATATGCAAAAACGGCTCGTTTGGGCTGAGAAAACACTTTACATAGAAGAGCGAACAACGTTTCGACCTTCTTCGGTCATCGTCAGGTTCAGGCTCTTCTATGTAAAGTGTTTTCTCAGCCCAAACGAGCCGTTTTTGCATATAAATTTCTCAACAAGTGGGTTTCTCGTCATCACTGATTTGAGTCAGAGTATGACACCGTACTCAGGCCTGTTTCAGGGCAATGTCCATGTATAGTTTTAAATAACCTTTTTTTTTTCTATTTAAAGTGGGTTTTTTTTTTCCCTACAAATATATGAAAACTACTACTACTTATATAAAAACAAAATTAAAGGTTTAGTGCTTGGTGGCCAGCTTGAGTGCTATTTCTTAAATATATATTTATATGAGAGAGGTATTTAGGACTACGTTCATCATGCACGTAGTATCTGTTGAGATCACACACTAAGTCATTCTTATGCCAATGTTTATTAAAATAGTTTAGTGCATTATGCAAGAGTCTTTCAAATATTGTTTTTATGGTTGCATACTTGTGCATGAATGTGGATGAAGTGTTACGTGGTACTTTATAGGCTGAAGTTAGAACTGAGTTTTAACTCATAATCCGAGGGTCACGGGTTCGAATCCCCCGCGCACCAAACATGCTCGCCCTTTCAACCGTGGGAGCGTTATAATGTGACGGTCAATCCCACTATTATTGGTAAAAGAGTAGCCCAAGAGTTGGCGATGGATGGTGATGACTAGCTGCCTTCCCTCTAGTCTTACACTGCTAAATTAGGGACGGCTAGGGTAGATAACCCTCGTGTAGCTTTGCATGAAATTAAAAAAATATATATATATATACACACACACACAGTAGAATACAGGAATTCTGATTTTATGAGCCATTTTTAAGTTTGTTTTCCAGTGTTCAAAGGGTGAAAATGTGACAACCATTCTGTACACTATATATAATATTTTCAAGTCCAAAGAAATTTGAGGACACGTGTTTTTAAAGTATTCCTACTAAAATTTATTGTCTTTTTGCTGGTTACCGGTATTTTACATTAAAACACTATAAGTGTTTCAGGCAGTTTTTGATTTACGTTGTCCCTTGACGCGAAGTATAGTAAACTAAATCACACCACATATTCAAACATAAGCCCATATACAATAAAAGGTTAGATTTAATTATACCTTTTATGCCCGAGATATACCACTTATATTCATGTTCATATAGCTATGCTCTTGTATTCCCACATTAATTTCCTACTACCATAATATTATGCAATTCTAGTTTCGTTCTGTTAACCATAAACATAAAAGTATCTATGTTTTGTCCAGCATGAATATAGTTTTAGCTTCGTAATCCAGTAGACTTATGTCTGAGGTTTGTTTTTGTTTTTCTTGGGGAGGGGGGTGCAATTCTGAATAAAATACGTTTTAGTTTACATTGTTATCAAATTCATTTAACACCTCTAAATTACAGTTGACCTGATGAACATTATACGATTACGTGGCTTTTTTAAGAAGCGTTCACATATTTATGTGTGCTGAACAGAGTTAATATTATATTCTTGTGGGTAAAACTCTTGGTTTAAGTCAAGTCTTCATATAGTTTCGTTTATTTAGAGGTATCTAATTCCCTTAAAAGCAAATGAAGATTTTTTTCTGTCACATTTTACTCCTCCAGCGAGAGAGCATTTTGTATTTTGAAAGGTTGTTGTTGTTTTGAATCAAGCACAACACTACACAATGGGTTATCTGTACTCATGCCCATCATAGGTATCGAAACACAGTTTTTACTGTTGTAAGTCCACAAAGAGACAGCGGTATGTCTGTGAAGATATTTTGAAATGAGTAAAAAATAAAAAATATATACATATCCTACTGTAAAGCATACAAAGTTTTTTCAAAATACGATATTTTTTACTACTTAAATAAAGAACGAAAGAACAAATGTGTTTACTCGTAACTCAGAACTTATCTCTGTTGTTGGTTGAGTGCGGTTAGTAAGACAATTGGTCAAGTGAGTAGTGATGGAAAAATAAATATTGTTGATCGTAGCAAGTTTAGACACAGAAAGAAGTTGTTTAAAAAGTATATATATATCTTGGAGGAGGTTGTAAATCGTTATTACTTATAGAAAGTAATTATATATACAGGATTGGTTTGTTTCAAATTTCGCGCAAAGCTACACAAGGGCTATCTGCGCTAGCCGTCCTAATTTAGCAGTGTAAGACTAGAAGGAAGACAACTAATCATCATCACCTACCGCCAACTCCTGGGCTACTCTTTTACCAACGAATAGTGGGATTGACCGTACCATTATAACGTTCCCACTGCTGAAAGAGCGAGCACGTTTGGTGTGACGGGGATTTGAGCCCGCAATCCTCGAATTATGAGTCAAGTGCCTTGACCATCTGGCCATGCCAGGCCCATTATGAGTCGACTTCTTTTAAAGAATATGAGTGTTCGCGGGCACCCACAGAAATTGGGAAGGGGCAAATGTTTTCCAGGAGAGATAGACGGGTAAAAACGTACCCAGAATTATTTATGTTTCTAATTTTTTCAGAAGGCAAGAAAAGTGCCTCCCTTGTACCTGCCCCCCTCCCCTCCCCCCTTCTTTATGAACGCCTATACAGCACCTTCTTTGGGTCAGTGGTAAGTCTGAAGGCTAATAACGCTAACAACCGTGGTGACAATACATAAAGGAACTAAACCGAGGCTTTCTTGTCACTAATTAAACAAACGTAGTTTTCTGTGATTATAAAACGAAAGACGCTGAGATAAGCCTAGAGTTAATAAACTTGTAAAATGTCAAAATAGCCTTGGCCTGCAATCATTTGTTTCTCGTGCTCTCTTACTGGAGGGCTTCCATGTCACGTGAGAATGAATGCAAGACGAGGTAAAAACTCACTTTTCCTTGAGTAGTTGAGTTGGTTTCTTTCCATGAGGTGTAGTTTAATTTTCTTTCCTAGTTGTTTGATTTAGTATCAGGTTTATCATGCAAGACGAAAAGAACATGAAATCTTTATTCGACAACGCAGTTGACCACTCAGAAGCCGAGATAGAAGCTACTGTTAAAGGTAAAATGATTATGTAATAAAAAATATTTTAAATCTCAATTATTTTTTGAGGTTAATTTTCCATTACATAAACTAGTAGAAACGCTGCCCTACTGGTTAGTGGCTGTTTGTACTATAATTGCTATTCGTAGCATTCACACCTCATTGGAAAAATGTTGAGATTGTTTTGAAATAAACTGTAATGCTTGTATATCATAAAAGTGGTGCCCTTTATAGGAAAAAATGTAAAAACTCTACTTCGGTGCTATGTTTATCAGTTCCATAATCAAATCCTTACGTACAATCCTAGTGAAAATCGTGTCCTTGTTTTAAGGAGAATACTTTCACATAGACTTAAGTTCTGTGATAAAGAAATGGTTGTTGTGCATGCCGTAGTTATTTTTATAATTGCTTGATAGCCTTATGTGGCTTTGATATAAGAAAACGTACACAAAAACAATTGTAGATTGCCTAATTATCTGAATCTTGAACGTCCAAAGTGTGAATGTTTTTTATTGGTTTTTGTTTGTAGCTCCAGTCAATAGATAATGCGACGTATTTATTTCGCTCACATACCTAATTATATACTGGCCAATATCTTAAGGCCAATGAACATAAAGAAAAAAATATGCATTTTGCGTTGTTAAACTCAACCACTTACTTGAGTAGAGCTTCGAAAGATGAAAATAAGAAAAGGAAAATAAAAATAAACTTATTAGCATTTAATACGGAAATTGTGAACACTATGAAATTAGCCTAAATACTAGCTGGTCAAAAGTTTAAGACCACCCTGAAACGAAGCGTTAATCGGTAAACACGTAACGAAATTTAGTCATTTGTGTTCAAGCATTAGCATTGTCAACATCTCCCACTGACATCTCCTGTGTTACATTGGGTAAAAACATGGCAAAGGTAAAAAGTTTGACGTGGCAGAATTGTCGAGTTGCAAAAGCAAAGTCTCTCTTAACGTGCCATCGCTGGTGAGATTGGGCGTAGTAAAACTGCCGCTACAAATTTCTTAAGACTCTAAGGGATACGGTACGAGAATTTCAAGTGGTCGGCCCAAGAAAATTTTGCCGGCGTTTTTTTCGCTGACTTATTCTTATGTTTAGTATAAAACTATGAAGTTTTATTAACACGCAGATTATCAGCTTTAGTAATAATAGTATTCACGAGAGGATATTAGTAGGAACCAAAAGCGAATTATTTAATTGTTGCGAGATATTTTATTAGCTCTAAAATAAGAGCTAGCACTAATCCTTCCGTGTTTATTTGAAAAATATAAGCTAAGCCAACGTAATTACTTGAAACTGATCTTTTCTGGTGCATAAAAATTGGTTGGTAAAAACTTTGTGATGGGACGATTAGCGCAGATAGCCCTCGTGTAGCTTTGCGCCAACTTAAAAAACAAACGTGCCATTACAGATTACCTATCCATCACTTCCCCTTTCACAAAGTTTTTGGTACACATTTAACCTGATTTTTGAGAACAGCAAGCGACCGAATTTACACGATTCTTTCTGTAATGTTTTGGTAAAAGCAATAAACTAAGTGTATCAACTGTGAAGAGTCTAAAATGATGTGAAATGAATAAAAAACTATATTTAATGAAAGTAATTTTGACAGTTCTGAATGACAACTATTGAGATCCTTAAAATTATTTTATCTTGGGGAAAAAAAAAAGAATTGGAAGGGATGAGTTTTTTTTAAAGATTGTTAGGGACTTTATAGTGTTAATAAATCGTTTCTTTTTATATTTAATGGTAGGAATAGGGGGCGTAAATGTAAATTCGATAGGGTAGGAGCTATCTTCATTGTGGACCCAAGCTTTGCTGATAAACCTCGAATAGGTGAAATTGGAGAAGTAGTTCAGATACAACCAATCAAAGAACGCATTAGGCCTCTACGTCGCAGATTAAATTTTCTATTTTAGCTCTAGGGAGAATAAAAGAAATCTGTTAACATTTTAACTGTTGTATACTCTTTGTTACGTCCTACTCGTAACTTACGGTTGTTTAACAACATATTTTGCATGGTAGGATTACTGTTACTTTTTAGTTTGTTATACTAATTCGATATTGTTGACTTCTATTTAGTGAAGTTAATACTATTGCTTCAAGTAGCTTTAATTTTGGTTTTAAGTTTCATCTGTTACACTGAGTTCTGAGCCGCTGTTGCTCACACAACTAGTGTTAACTTTGACATTTCAATCATATGATTGAACGCTGTATGAAACGACTTCTAATTGTACTCGGAACTTTAATTTTTACCAAACTCTAAACGAAGTGGCCCGGCATGGCCAAGCGCGTTAATACGTGCGACTCGTAATCTGAGGGTCGCGGGTTTGCATCCCCGTCGCGCCAAACATGCTCGCCCTTTCAGCCGTGGGGGCGTTACAATGTTATGATTAATCCCACTATTCGTTGGTAAGAGTAGCCCAACAGTTGGCGGTGGGTGGTGATGACTAGCTGCCTTTCCTCTAGTCTTACCCTATTAAATTAGGGACGGCTTGCACAGATAGCCCTCGAGTGCGAAATTCAAAAACAAACTTAACGAAGCTCTGATTATTAAAACGTGCGATGCTTTAGATATCGTCTGTACTCGAATTGGGGTCAAACATATTTTGGAAAAGTTATTTTTTGTTAGATATAAGTTAATTCATTTTTTTTATTTTATGCTTGCAAAAAAAAAGACTGTTAACAACTGTGAACCGTCATTGAAACTTGCTTCAATACCATACGAAATTTGTTTTCCTGCGCGCGCATGAAGAGTACACGTAAATCACAATTTGAGAGTTAGGTAGGTACACGTTTAGCAACTAGTTTCTCTCGGAGTATGGTACTGATGCATCTGTTGTACGAAGATATTTCGGACTTATTGACAGTCCAAGTCCTGTTGTGTTTATAGCTCGAACTATCATCAAGAAAGGATGGAAGTGTTATTCATGAATGTAAATGAACACCCAGAAACAGAGATTGACGCAGCGATTAAAGGTAACTTAAAGGGTAAGGGGTGGATGACATAAAACAAAATTTGAAGTTAGCGCTGTATCTTGTATAAGAACAATTTTTGTCCTGTTTTACATAATTCTACAGAAAGTTTTTAAAACGTAAATCCAATTTATTAATATTTTAAATTTCGATTTAAAATAATGTAAAAAGTTGTTTGCAAAATACATTTTTGTAAAGTCGAAATTATACGACTTTCAAACACTTCGTTTGTATAAGAAGTTGTGTGGTCTTATATGTTGGACAATAGTTGTTAAAATTAAATGATATATTGGAAAATTATCTATAGCTAATACGGTTAAGAATAACAGCAAAGAGAATACCGAAAGCAATAAATCGCGGGGCGAAAAAATCTATAAAAAATAGAGATCATCTTGTATGTACGAAATAGTTTCATTATCTTTTTTTTTCACTTTACGTTTCACGGGTTCCGTAGAGAGCAGTCCAGAGAATTTCCAGTGAAGGGCTTGCAAGATGAGGGTCGCAGGTTCGAATCCCGTCCAACTAGAACATGCTCCCTATTTCAGACGTTAGGGCGTTATAAGGTATGATCCATCCCACTATTCGTTGGTAAAAATGACCCAAGGGCTGCGGTGGGTGGTGGTGAATAGCTGACTTCCCTCTATACTTTCACTGTTAATCAAGGACGGCCAACGCAGATAGCTCCCTCGTGTAGCTTTTGCGCGAAATTCAAAACAAAACTAGCCACAGAATTTCGACACATTCGCGAATGTAACACTAGACATCACAGAAGAACTCTCAAAGTTTATTAATACTAGTAACACGAATAGATAAGTATCCAAGGTATTCGACATTTTTATAACTAATACTTGTAAAATAGTAAAGGATCATTTGATCATGTTACTCACATAGTAAAGTGAGGAAAAACTGTGACTCGACAAATTACATAAATGTTTTCTCTCGTTCCACTTCGTAAAAATAAAAAAAAATAAAAATCGCCTAATTCTTCATAACCAGGACATTGTAATGTAATACAACAAACATGGGTTATTACGCCCATATAGGTTTTTTATTTATTTAACTGGCATATAAACAATTTCAATATACTCTACGTACACAGACATACCAGCATTACAATCGACAAAATTAAGCCCGTAAGCATAAATATATTAAGAAGTTTTAAAGTTGGTTTACTTTAGTTTCAAAGTATTTCCGTAAACTTTTAGGTTTGTTTATTACTTATAAACTACCAGGACGACTCGAGCTGAGTAGCTTTCGATTATTCTAACGATTCTTCCGCTTATTGGTTGAAAATGTAACAGGTTTAACCAGTTATTTGGTTACGTTTCCTTGGGTGAGCTGTTAATATCTGCTCTTTCCTTGTTCTCGAAAACACTATTTTGTGTGGTAAAAGTTTTAATGAAAATTTTGAGGGAGGCGAACAGATGTTTAGGATTAGCATTTCATACCTCTTGACTCCCCCTGACGTTGCAATTATGCCTTAATAACTAGAAATATAATTAAAAAAAACAACTTTTTCTTTATCCACTATCCACCCCCGTCTCCTCTATTAGTTTTATACTCTACAGAACAGAATTCACACTAGATGATCTGAGTGACATCATCAACATGCGCCAATCACTTCTGAATGCCAAAGTTACCAGTCCTTTGTTCCTCTCACCATTTACTATAGTAAGAAAACACTGAAATAATAGTACACACATTCTTTTGTGTACAACAGTACAAATTCTTTTGTGACGTGGCAACTTGGATTCAGTTTTGACCCAATGTTTGTATACAATAATTTTACTCAGTTTATTAATTTTTGCTGGAAAGCCATATCTTCTAAAAACGTAGACCAGGAATCCTCTATGGAATCTATCAAAGACTTAAGAAAATATAATTAAGATATTATATTATTATGCCAATTCAACCGCTTTTGTAAGGTTTAGGTTTTAACGATACTGAAAACCGTCTAGCTCTAACTTCCTTAATAAACAGCTCTTAACTGAGTAAAAAAAAAAAAAATTGCTGAGAGCATATATTTTGTTTTTTAATAAAAATTAATTCCAATTATATAGAAGTATGGGTTAAAACTAAAAAGAACTGACAACAGTTATAATGTTTGCGTAGTTATTTAATTCACAGGAACTTTGTCAATTTTTGTTTGTAAAAAAACTTGATGTTTGAATAGAATCCTAGCTCTATTCACTACAGCTTTCCTTTTGTAAAATAATCATAAAAGTAATACTCTAGAGTTAACTATAGAATAACATTTTACGATTGAAAGTTCTGGTTTCATTTGTTTATCCTGAAGTTAATAATGTACGTATTTCATTCTTCATGTAAAGTCAAGACGGCTGTATGTTATGTGATCTTCAGACGATCAAGTGATATGTCCATTTCTATCCATGTCTACTTTGATTTGTTTTCAGTAGCCAACACTACATCGCCTTTTTATTTCACTTAGCAATAAATATTTTTCCAAATACCTCTTTGCTTACTTTTGTTATAAAATGAAATATATGGGTTAATATGTTATAGTATATTCTAAGGCTTTAAAAACTTTGCATTTTATATTAATAAAATAATTAGCCAAAGATTGTGAAGACTGTTTTACTATATGAAATGCTAAAATGATAGTTATTGCTAGAACCAGGTAGACACTAGGCCTGTTGAGGAAAGATAAAAATAAGAAATCTCGATTTTTGCTATTCGCTGGTTATCGACTTTGAGATGCTCTGGATAGCTGAAAAGTGGAATATACACCGAAGATAGTGACTATGTCGGGGAAATTTTCATATCTAGATTCTAATAATCTGTAGAAAAGAAAGTCCAGATGACTTTTGTACTGGTTTGATACGGAAGTCCATGCCATTCTCATATAATGCTACCACACGCTTATGTCACACCAAATATGTTCGTCCTTTCAGCGTGAGAGTGTTATAATGTTAGGTCAATCTTGCTATTCGTTGGTAAAAGAGAAACCTAAGAGTTGACTGTGGGTGGTGATGATTAGCTGCCTTCCCTCAAGTTTTGCACTGTTAAATTAGGGACGGCTAGCGCAGATAGCCCTCCTATAACCTTGCGCGAAATTCATAAATAAACAAATCTATAACACCAATTAATGATTTATAAAACGAAAGAAAATATGCGTTTGTTATTTAGGAGTGCCTCACTTGGAAGCGTTTCTTTTAATGATAATTTGTAATCCAGTTACATCTTTCTGCATTGAAATTCGAGTTACAGATAAATAGACATATGCATGTGTACTCACTCGTAATTAAGTAATTTATTATTGTTTAACGTAACAAACAAATTAAAGTTCCTTGACATGGTAATTTGGACGCATGCGTACATATCCTAGTATTAATAATCGGATTAAAGCAAATCCAATAAACCAATGAGTCTTCCTATGGGTTCCTTTTGTTGCTGTATAATGTTTTTTAATAATTATATTATACAAAGTTATTTTTTTATTTGAAAATAATATATACCGATTTTTTTTAAAAAACTTGGTCACTAATGTGTTTTGTTTGCTGTTAAACGCAAAGCTACATAATGGGTTGTACATGTTATGCCCATTACGAGTAAGAAATTTCGCTTTTAGCGTTATAACTACTCAAATGTATCGCTGAAATATTAGGAGCATGAATAATGTGAAACACTTAATTATTACAGTTATAGTGAAGTAGCAATAATATAACACATTAAAATATTCTATAGCTGTTACCTCAATTCAACCCGTATATTATGTTAAGGCCTGTGTAGACCTAACCTCAATAATTTATTAGAAATGTATAATAAACAGATTTGAATTGAAAAACAAATTACAGCACAATAAATAATTACGTACCTACCCATAGAAGTGAGGCTAAAAATTGTCTAGAACTGTGATTACGTTTGTAAAGATAACATACCATTTTCTAATTCTAACATTTCAGATGGCATATCCTTCTCTTCCGAACTAGCAATTGATTAGGCCTACTTTTAAACTAACAACATTAAAAGAAAACAAAATGTACCTCTAATTCCAGATGCTTCAGTACTTTATTGTCGTACAGTTTGAACTGAATTTTTACAAAAACTATTTCTAACAGTTGATTATTTTGCAACGTTCAACGTTTTATTAACTCTCGGATTTATAGCCTCATGGTTTCACCCGTCTGATTGATCAGGACCGCAGTTTGTTTTAAAAGAACACTAGTAAAATATTTTGCTGAAGTGGCGTGTTTTGTGCAAAACTAAAGACAAAATAGTATATTTGCTCCCCTGATATTCATAACTACTGCTAAGAAAATTTCTAAATTCTAGGTCACGCATCAAAGGACTTTAGAATGTTTTCTTGAAATGTTTATTTTTTTAATTTTAGATTATAGACTGGCATGTTGTTGTGGTCATAAGTGGCTGTTTCGTTTGTTATCAAATACTGCAAATAATATTTAATTATTATACGTTTAACATTGTTCAGAGGTCGGTCATAGCTAATGATTAACGTACCCGTATTATAAATCTGAAAGTTTACAGTCTGTCATGTTAATACAGCCCACTCCACAGCGAAGAGCTCGTTTCTATCAAAGTAACGGTTAAATCGCCCTATTCGATCACACAGTTAGTTCAGGTATTGGCAGAGGTGTTGTTGACTAAGTAACTTCTTTCTAGCTTATTAATTTGTTTTTTGTGTGTTTTAATTTCGCGCAAAGCTACACGAGGGCTATCTGCACTAGCCGTCCATAACTTAGCAGTGTAAAACTAGATGGAAGGCTGCTAGTCATCACCACCCACCGGCAACTCTTGCGCTACTCTTTTATCAACGAATATTGGAATCGACAGTAAAGTTATAACGCCCCCACGGCTGAAAGGGGCGAGCATGTTTGTGACGGGGATTCGAACCCGCGATCTTCGGATTATGAATCGAGTGCCTTAACCACCTAGCCGGGATCTTAGAATTGAATATCTAACCCATATGTCGCAGAAGGTATTTCTCGTTGAAAATGCTAAATACTATCATTAAAACAAGGCTTTTTTCGGTGCATTTCCAGAGGCAAAAAGGCAAATCTGTGGATTTAAAACTCTGGAAACAGAATTTCGATACTCGTGGCGGTCAGAGGGTAGATAGCCCACTGTGTGACTTTGTGCTTAACTTTAAAACAATCAGTGAAACATTTTAGTGTATGTTACTGACGATCGTGTATTTTAGGCCTGATACATCGATCAACTGAGGATCTGCAGGTAAAAAGGTGAAGTTTCATTTTGATTTCGCCGTCTAAAAGATAAGACTATAGTTATTTCATGTTTACACAGTGTTACAAGGAAGTGACAAAAGAACAATAGAAGAAAAATCTGATCTTAATTTCTTTCTTTTTGTGGTGTAGAAACGTCTAGTTTTCAAGAATCTATTTTGAAAAACGCTGAGCTGTAAGTCGTTTATTTGAAATTTAGTGACTAACAGCAGTTTGATATTTTAGTAGAAAAGCTGAGTACTGAGAAAAATGTTTGAATGTAGTTAGGTAAATAATTTTATTATTCTTTCTTATAATACTTAAAGCCTGATGTTTCAATTAGGATATTTCATTCAATTAGGTCCCTGTGAGTCAACTGCGAGTTGTGTCGTAGCTCGAGACTAGGTTTTCAGTTCACAAAGATTGGCAGTTTGATTGTTCTTCTTAAGATTAACAAATAAAGAATATATTTCGATACGAAAGGTAATATTACCAGTGTTTTATTCAATATCCATGAGTCAGCATACTTTGTCTTCTCTGTGTCCTAAAGGAAAGCCCTTAGAAGATACAACACATACAGTACTTGCACATTTTGAATGTTAGATCTTCACGTGTTTCAAATACGTTAATACAAATCAAATATATTGTATACATACAGTTGCATGTAAATTTATTATATCCCCTTATTCCTGAAGATTTGGCTTGTTTTACCGATGAAGTAAAATAATTAATTCATAATATTCGTGAAGTGTCAAGTTGTGCAAATTATTTATTCTCTTACATTATCCCCGATTTTAGTGTCCTACGTATTAAAAATCATGTTGTACTTATGACGTGGCTACTTAGACTATCTGTTGCCTTCACTAGTTTTGAACTATTGACCATAAGACAGGGAGCTAATCAACAGTACTTTATTACTGCACTATCCACACTAAATGAATGGCCGTGATCTTAATCATTTGTTTTTCTTAAAATTTAAGTGTAGTAGACCTTTTTAAAAGGTGTTCAGTACTTTTAATCTAAATACAAAATGGTGCTGTATAGTCAAACATGACTGGTTTTAGTTTCTGTATCAGTTATAATGCACAGAATACGAAGTCGTCATGTAGGTACACTCGAGTATAGAATGCATGGATGTTTGCAAAAGTAACACCCAGTATAACTAATAGTGAGACGTTGCTATTAAAATTCTATAACAAAGAGAATTCGAAGGCTTTGTCAGACAAGGGGTCAGTTTTAAACACGATGCTGGTTGAAGTTTAAGAGTAGTTTTCCAAATCTCTGCTGGTCTTCGAGAGCTGTTCTGTATTTGTGTAATGTATATTTAACAACTAGTTCGATAAAACTAGAAAAGACCGTGGATGTAGAAAAAAAACTCGCTGAAAGAAACATTAAATATATAAAAAATCAATTATGTAAAACTTTTGGGTAAACGTAAACAAAATAAATGAAAAACACGCAGTTGCAAGAAGTATGGTCTCACTAACCTGCTCCTTAGTGGTACAGCCGTATATCTGTTGACTTAACCTCGCTGAAAACTAAATTTCGATAGTTATGGTGGTCAGAGTACAGACTGCTCTTTGTGTAACTTTGCTTAGCTATAAACCAAACACGAACCTGCAGAAATGTGGTCATTGTGGAAGAGTAGAACCAATAAAGCTCTAAGTGTACAAATACAATATAACAAAAACTTGATTTTGCGAAAGAACGTATAATCCGGTGTTTGGAGTAGCGACAGAAGATATGAAACACAATAAAGTTCCAACTGTAGTATTTATTGCTCAGCTATTATTGATTGGTAATTCCTGTTTCACCGTGTATTTAAATTTTTAAACAAATTTATGTACGAAAGCTAACTTCATGGGGCTCATGATAACATCGATTACAGAAGATTTATGATTTTTAAAAAAAAGTTACTACTGTTTATTTATAAAAGCGGATACTCCATTTGAAAGTGTCACCTCAATAAAATTTGACACCGTTGTTTTAGTTTTTTTAGTTATATAATAATAAAGAAACAGAACAAAGAATAACAATTCAAACACTTTAATATTTATAGACATTACACTGCACAACAGTATTTTTGAAAAGTTTTTGCTGATTGTGACAGGTACCTGGTGGGTATGCACAAATAGTTTTGGTTCTGCTTCATCACGTAGGAACTCTGAGAAATACAGTTAACTGTTTACCGGTAATAACGTATTTAATTTCGTTTATGTTTCTAATACCAACATAATTAAGTGTGTTTCTATTAAGTTCAACATAATTAAGTGTTTTGCTCCTGATTTTCGTTTGTATTCAATGTCCGGTGCATCACGTTGCAGAGTCCAACAGCAGTCAGCAAGCATTGACAGATTCCAGTTGCCCTGATATCGTTTTTCCATTGTAGCAACTAAAGATTTAAATTAAACGGCACGTGATGGGCAAATTTGGATGTGATTTTTGTGATCAGCAGACACAAATCTATAAGGAACACCCAACAGTGTTCAAGAAGCAAAACATTTGTTGTGCAGTGTTATCAGAACTTGTGACATAGTCATTACATAGATATTGTTATAAAAGGCAACGCTATATAATATTGTAAAGTTCTGATGAACTGTTGAAGAGATATTTTTAACCACAATTGCGACTAATAATCCGGGCCATCCCAACACAGCCAGAACTGACGTCTGCCTAATAAGCCTCGTGCTTTTAAATACAAAATAGTATAATAAAAGAAAAAATTAAGTGCAGAACAAACGCATAAAACCGTATATATGCTGCAACAAATAGTTGTATACAGAAACATTGCGACTTCACTTTCAAATATTGAGTTTAGCGTACAATAATACTGAAAGATACCATTAAATCTGTTTCTTGTTAAACAAAAAGCAACTTAAAACTCAGTATCTAGAGACACACCACTGTGCTACTATGGAGCAATAGCATTAAAGAGGCCCAGCATGGCCAGATGGCTAGAGTGCTCGACACGCAATCTGTGGGTCGCGGGTTCGAATCCCAGTCAAACCAAACATGCCCACCCCTTCAGTGGTGGGGTTGTTATAATGTGACGGTCAATTCCATTATTCGTGGGTAAAAAAAAGTAACCCAAGAGTTGGCAGTGGGTGATGATGACTAGTTATTTTCCCTCTGGTCGTGCACTGCTAAATTAGAGACGAGTAAAAAAAAAAAAACCTTTTGCTTAAATTAGTTGTCGTTTTTCGTGTGTGCTGTGTATCAGTTTACACGCAGAAAAACAAGAATTTACGTACAAGGTTCAAAGTTGACTGCCTTCCACCTTCCCGGTAAATCAGTGTTAAATAATTAGGGCGTTTAATGTCAAAAAGATTTTTGGTATCAACACTTAAAGTAGGAAGAACATAGACAGCCCATTGGGTGGCTTTGCTCTTAACGTCAAAGCTAAGCAATATCAACTATTAACTTCATGTTAACAGTCTCTCGTGAGGTCGGCGGTATATTTATGGGTTACAACAGTATAATTCGGGATTCTATTTCCCAAGGTGGACATTAAATAGATAGTCCATTGTGTAGCATTACACAAAACAACAAAAAAAAAACATTTGACCTTTTAGTTGCAGTATTTGGATCGGAGGTTAAAATCTCTTCACCCAACATGTTTTTCTTTTTCAGCCGTAGGAGCTTTATAACGTTACGGTCAATCCCACTTTTCGTTGGTAAAGATAAACCTAAGATTTTGCGGTGGGTGATGCTGCATTCCCTTTTGCCTATCACTTCTAAATTAGGGGTAGCTAACATATAGCTCTCGAATGGCTTTGCGCGAAATTTAACAAACAAATTAAGTTTAATGAGCGTTGAATGCATAAAAATAATACTGAAAATATTTATCGTTGAGATATTTAACTACACGGTCGTGATAAAGATATTTCCCACATAACTGATGCGAGCATATTTTTTTTTATGTAAGAACCGGTTTAACAGGAAATGATATTGTTTATTTGATTCGTAATTCCTTTTATTAACACACACACACACACACACACACACACACACACACACACACACACACACACACACACACACATATCATGTTATCACTTGAAATACGGTTATCAAAAGCAAAATAAATTCCGTGGTTAATATATTCTTGTTTCAACCTTCTTTTCTCTGTGGGTTAGGCAGGTCAGTGGTTTATCATTCCTGTTAACATGCATTTGTTTTTTCCTCTATCAGGTAACTGTCTCTTCAGGTCATTAAGGAATTATGTGTCTAGCAACGATTAAAATACATTACACGCGAGTATTAGTAGTAATTAATACTGCTTCGCTCAAGACATGTACAAGGTGTCCCAAACGTCAAGAGTCAGAGACCATCTGTGCCAGCTCTTTGATACACGGTGTCATTACCTCAAAAAAAAACTGTTAAAACAACGTTAATGTCCGCCATGTTGCTATGGCAACTGACTTTAAGGACATCCTGTAAACCTTCTCGTTTCTGAGAACTGTTTTGTTAACCAAATGTTTCTAATCTCGGAAGAAAGTTTACTTTCAATATAAGACAAGAATAATTAGCTTTAGACATAGCAGGTATCGTTTCAGAGCGGTTGGAGATGGCAAAGTTGAACTAAAGATGCTACGTTTATTATTACTTACACATTTATATTTTTTCGACCACGTTTCGATTACGATTGGGTTGAAAAACTGAAGATCGTATCTTACGTCTAGCATGAACTAAACTTTTAGTAATTGTATACTATAAGAAAATCTGCCGTAAGGGCGTCTGTTTGTGCTGTTACTAATCGTAGTATTTATGTGTAGTTAGAAAAAGTAAACAGTTCTTAAAATTTTTTGGGGGAAGTACTGCCCGAGAAAAGTGTTCGGACTGTTTGGAAGAAAACTTATTTTACAATAAAAGACGTCACTTTAATACATAAAAAGTGTAATATTTTGATATATCAATGTTGTCCTTTATTGAAAAATGTTTTTAGTATTACAATTAAAAATTACATCAATAAAGATTAATACTTTATTTCAATCAAACTCTCGCATACAATCTTAGTGAAAATTGTTTTCTTGTTGACAGGAGAGCTCGTTTATTTGAACTTGTGTGATAAAGAAAAGGTTGTTGCACATATTCTAGTTAGTTTTCTGTCTGAATCGTAAATATTCCAAATGTGAAACTTTTAATTGGTTTTTCGTTTGTGGTGCCATTTAACAGACGATACCATATGGTATTTATTTCAGTCACATACATACATACATACATATATATATTATAGCAATAAGATAACGTAACAAAAAAAATTATTAAAGAATGGCAGTCCTTTCAATAAGAATGTGCGTTCTATGACATGTAGACATGTTTTTATGACACTAAGTTATTGAAAATAGTACCCACGATTTTACGAAATGTTTCTTTCTCGGGAATATTCATTTCTACGTTTGTTTGTTTTTGTTGTTTTATTTCACTTTATCTTCACCGAAGCTTGTTTATCCTGTTTGACAGTAAAAATTGCTCGTTCAGTTACTCAAGTGAGAATACGCCCAGGCGTGATCGGTTGGTGTACTTGGATTGTGAAATTATTGAGTTTCTAGGTCTGGTCTCCTTACAAGCGAAATATGATTTGCACATTAGAACTGTGGGTGCGCTATGAATAAGGGTCAAATGTCACTTCAATCGGATAAGAGTAACCCAAGATTTGGCTGCCGATGCTGTTGTCTCTTTACCTCCGTTTCAGAATTAGGGATGTCTGTGGAGGTAACAAACCCTCATCCTATTTGAATATGTAGTAATTTATTAGCGGACCGGCATGGCCAGGTGTTTAGGGTTCTTGACTCGTAATCTGAGGGTCACCGCTTCGAATCCCCGTGACACTAAACATGCTCGCTCTTTCAGCTGTGGGGCCGGTATTATGTAACGGTCAGTCTCTTCATTCGTTGATAAAAGAACAGCACCAGAGTTGGTGGTGGGTGGTGATGACTAGCTACTTTCCCTTTAATCTTACACTGCTAAATTAGGGACGCTTAGTGCAGATAGCCCTCGTGTAGCTTTGCGCGAAATTCAAAACAAACACAAATAATTTGCTAGTTCTACGTATCTTTTGATATTTTAAAGGGAGCTTGATTATTTGGCAGAAGGATATCATGATCTCATGTTAACATTATCTCTTATAGGGAAAATCCCAAAATGGTTGAACGGCAGTTTGTTCCGGTTAGGACCAGGAAAGTTCGATCTGGATGAGGATTTTCGTGTTAACCACTGGTTTGATGGAGCTGGAATTCTATACCGTTATACTATCAAAGATGGAAAGGTTTGTAAACATTGTCTATCAAAGGAAAACCTCTATCCCGTGGACTCTTGACTTCCGTCAAGAAGCAGAGTACGACAATAGTGGCTAATGTGTCTAGTTGCAAATCGAAACATTCAAGGTTTAAGCGGTACAGTTAAGTGTAAGAATGGGAGTGTTGTAACTGTGAATTACTTGTTTTGTTTTTGAATTTCGCGCAAAGCTACACGAGGGCTATCTACACTAGCCGTCCCTAATTTAGCATTGTAAGATTAGAGGATAGGTAGCAAATCATCATCACCCACCGTCAACTCTTGGGCTACTCTTTTACCAACAAGTAGTGGGATAGACCGTCACATTATAACGCCTCCATGGCTGAAAGGGCGAGAATATTTGGCGTAACAGTGTTTGAACCCGCGACCCTCGGATTACGAGTCGAGTGCCTTAACCACCTGGCCCGGCAGAGCAGAAAGCAGATGGATTAGCATTTTATCACAGTAGTTTGTTCGTTTAATTTTGACTTCAAGACTTGTTTCTTATAGTAAATATGTATCAGTCGTTATAACAATGAGTAATAAATTACACGTATAATCTAAAAGGATACCTGTTTGTGCATGGATTTCAAAATGAAAATTTTGTATTAGATTTTCGTGATTTTATATGTGCTGTAATATTATCTGTTGGTCTGACTGATGTAACAGTATCCCATGAGAAAAAAAAACCCTTTTCATTGTTATTGACAAAAAAATCCTATATTTCAAAACGTACTTTACCAGATAAGGTGACATCGACTCGCAATATCAGATTTCTAGCTTTCAGATATATCCATAACGAAACAAATACTATAGAATGTTTGCATATTTTAAAGCTATTAAACACTGTTGTATAATGAAAATAAGGAAGTAACTTTTTCTGTACACTGGACATTCGATAGTATCGTACGAAAGATCATCTCGGTACACTGTTGGGTAACCAGTAGGCACGAAGCAATAACATGATACACGAACATACAAAGCTAAAATCCTGGTGAACCAATGATTGTATCACGTGTTCTGTTAAGCGTACATGCTTTACAAATCAAATTAAACGGTACATGGGTTTCAAGGACGACAACTATTGTTCGTATGTTTAGCTTCTATCTCTTTCTATACTTACCATATATGTAGATAATATAAACATCCATGTCTATTAGATTTGTCTAAAACGATCGCATTTTAAGCCTAAACATCACCTTATGCGCCAAAAATCTGAGAGGTCAGATAGAAAAACCCAATATCACAGCTTAATCATCTCTAATTCAGAGCTGCTGACTAAACTGTAACAATCAGTTGCCTAAACGGCTACTCTAAATTATAAATTATTTACTTCATGGTTCGGCATGGCCAGGTGGTTAAGACACTCGACTCGTAATCCAAGTGTTGCAGGTTCAAATCCCCGTCACGCCAAACATTCTCGCCATTTAAGCCGTGGATGCGTTATAATATGACGGTCAATCCCACTACTCGTTGGTAAAAGAGTAGCCCAAAAGTTGGTGATGGGTGGTGATGATTAGCTGCTTTTCCTCTAGGTGTTCAACTGCTAAATTAGGGACAGCTAGCACAGACAGCCCTCGTGTAGGTTTGCGAGAAATTCTAAACAAACTAAACCAATCCTACTCTGCCGGATTTGTTCCGGTGCACACGCGATGTTAGGAATGTTATTTTTTTATGTTTCCTTGTTTGTTTTTGGTTAAGCACAAAGCTACACAAAAGGCTATCTGTGCTCTGATCAACACGGGTATCGAAACCTGGTTTTTCCCGGCGTAGGTCTACAGACATCGCTGTACTACTGGGAGAGGGGACTTGATTTGTAATCAGCAATCAGTACCAATACTCTGTAGCCCATGTGCGCGCGATAAAGTTTCTGTTAACAGAAAATCACGGTTACGTCTGCTGACATAGACGCAAGTTACTTAAAATTCAAGTGCTTATAAAGGGTGTTTTCTTGTCTTAAGCCTCAAAAATAATCTATTTTACAACATACCATAGTTCTTAAGTTGCAGGTTGTACTTATAGCCAATTTTTCCAGAGGATTGTATGCGTTACACTAAAGCAATTCTGAATATGCAAATCGGAGACTGATGATAGAAAGTCATGGTGAAACGGAATAGGTCAGAACAGCATTTTAACACTAACGCGTGTTGCAGGTATTGCGATATAATCTACAACTGATTACTTTCGAAAAGGGCATGTAAAATTATTTTGAGACGCAAAAAAAAAAAAATCTGACACCGAGATCATAGAGGTTTTATGATCGTGAATTTAAAATTTCCATGTCAGGAGTATTTCTTATTTAATGGTATTGGAAAACAAAATATAAATCGAAGTGGAGCAGTAGAATCATAAAGGAGATCTGCTTCATATCGTTCCCCAGTCGTGTTATGCAAAGTGTGACGTCTTGTAATAGGTAAGAAGCCAGGAATGCAAATCTGTAGTTGCAAAAGCAATCTGCGTGTCCCAAGCAATATAATCAAGAAGAATCTCTTCTTTAAATTAGGCTGACAGGGTAGCTTCTCAAAAAAGGATTCCAGTGATGTCTCTCATTTGAAGTGTCGCCTACAAGCAATTATGTAATTGTGTGTGTGATGGTGCTATCTAAAACAAAGACGTATTGGTCAAGTCGCATGACTTCTATGCGACTAGATTGTTCAAAGAAAGATTGGCAAACTGCCGTAGTTACACTAGATAGATTATGAAAATTGAGCAACTATACAACGAAGCCTTTTATCATGGAAACTATGCTGCAGGACATATTTTTAATACGCACGATTATCGGATACAACGTGACCCTACCGTCACGCGACACGATGAGGCAGTTGTAGCATAACGTACTCAACCTTTGTACTGATGAAAGAATTCTTATTTTATGACTTGTCTCTTAAAACAGTAATGTCTAACGTGTCACAACTAATTTCAATTGTACAAAATTGGCCTCACCATTTTTTGCTAAATTTCTTTGGTTTCTACTGAATATTTTTTCATAGTATATCTTTTTTTTTTTTAATCAGTTACTATCTTTCTCAAAACTTCACCTATTAGCCAGTCTATGTTAGCTTGTATGATTGCTTATTGTCAGCGATACATACTGATTAATGTTTATACATTTTCATCTATTTTAGTAGGCCTGGCATGGCCAAGCGCGTAAGGCGTGCGACTCGTAATCTGAGGGTCGCGGGTTCGTGCCCGCGTTGCGCGAAATATGCTCGCCCTCCCAGCCGTGGGGGCGTTATAATGTGACGGTCAATCCCACTATTCGTTGGTAAAAGAGTAGCCCAAGAGTTGGCGGTGGGTGGTGATGACTAGCTGCCTTCTCTCTAGTCTTACACTGCTAAATTAGGGACGGCTAGCACAGATAACCCTCGAGTAGCTATGTGCGAAATTCCAAAACAAACAATCTATTTTAGTATGATTTGACGGAAGTATATTTTTTAGTTAAAGTCGAAACGCTAAGAGGATAATTTTGTTTTGTTTAGCTATCACATTTGTTTTTGTAGATTAAATATCTAGTCGTTAAAAAAAGTTTATTTTTTAATATTGTTGGTGTTTAAGGTTAAGAGTTTAGGGTAGTTACCATGAAATATAACAAAAAATCAACAAAACGAACCATATACTTCAATATAGATTTTATTTTCCATGTTCATGACAATTCCCGTCAACAATGATACAGCTTTTTAATTCTCAGAATGTCGCTTGCACTTAAACCATTTTTCTCATAAGGTTCCTTAAGTGTAACATTATCAATTTTCGCCTTCATTGTTTTCAAGACTTTATCTTTGGAAAAAGAGTATTCTCCATACAACATGATCGAATTGTAATCAAATGATATGCCAAACAAGTTGTTATCCTCTGGAAAAAAGCTTCCGGAAATTTGATTCCATGCCTGAAAATTAAACTCGCTGTAGTATCTATCATAAGAAGGTGTGATTTTAGGTGCGATTCAAATAAAAAGAAAGATATCCTATTGTTGATGAAAAGGAAACAACCCTCGGTGGTTCAACAGTAATTATAAAAGCTTATTGTGATTATTTGGAAGTAAGGACAAAGCTACACAATGGGCTATATGTGCTCTACCCATCATGGGTATCGAAACCCAATTTTTAGCGGTGTGAGTCGGCAGACATATAGTTGTGGCAGTAGTGGGCATAAGGGCTTAAGACTAGAAATTAGATTTTGATACCTACGTGAAATCGCATTTCTGTTATTCATAAAGGATTGAAACAGAATTCTATTCACTTACAGTGAGGTGTGAAGTCACACTTGCTGATGACAGAAGCAAATTCACTTGGTTGTGTGTATGTGGTTTCTGTATTAATACTTCGCTCCTATAAAATGTGAAATCGCTTGTTTTGCTTGTACAACAAGATAGGGAAATGTGCCTTTTGTACAATCCTGTTTTTAAAATGTTTGTTCTTAGAATCTTTTTTTTTAATGTAAAGATCACACAATGGGTTAGCTTCGCTGTACCCACCGATAGTAACGGCACCCGGCATGGCCAGATGGTTAAGGTACTCCTAATCTGAGCGTCGCGGGTTCGAATTCCCGTCACACCAAACATGCTCACCATTTCAGCCTTGGGGGCATTATGTGATGGTCAATCTCACTATTTGTTGGTAAAAGAGTAGCCCAAGAGTTGACGGTGGGTGATGATGACCAGCTGCCTTTCCTCTAGTGTTACATTGCTAAATTAGGCGGCTAACGCAGATAATCCTCGTGTAGCTTTGCGGGAAATTCAAAATAAACCAACCGATGGTAACGAACCCCGACTTTTTAGTGTTATAAATTCAGAACCTTACTATTAAGGCATCGAAGGGGAAGTGTTGATTAAAAATCAATCGTAGCTTACAACGATAAATATAACCTGACATTGAGATTTGTATTTCGCACTTCCAATCTGAACAGCATCTGGAGCTAAATTTGGAGTTAGGTCAGAAAACCCAAGGTTCAGGTATATCTATCTCTAGTTTATAACTGCTTACCACAGGGACAGAATCCAGTCAGTGGCAACTGCCAAACAATGGTCCCATATTTACTTTTACAACGGTCCCACAATTGAAAATGTGGGGCGTTTTCAAAAGCATATTGTGGCTCGAACCTTGGACACATCCTTGCTAGGCCATGATCGGTACAATAAATAAAGGGTTGATTTGTTCCATAGATTTTGTGTGTTTTTTTTATATCTGTTGTGTCCATCGAGGAGAATTGAAACCGCTGATTTATTTTTTTAAATCTCGTAGACTTAACAACTATCCTAGCAGTGAACAGGATTAGTGTAAATATCATTCGCGTCTTAGGTGCATAATACATGTGGAACATATTTTTCACTTTACCAACGTAAGTTCACACCGCAGTAGTTGTTGCGATTTAATGGCATAAGTAGTGTTTCAGTAGCGCTTTACCTGTATCCAAGCTGGGTTTACGAACCCTGGTATTCAGTAAAAGGTTTCGTCGGTTTCGAATACAGCAGATATTATTTGACTGGCATTCCTTTATGCAACCTTGTGCACTTTCACTTTGCACAGATAGCCCTTGAGTAGCTTTGTGCGAAATTCAGTAAACAAACAAACAAACACTTTCACTTAAATTCTTATTTCAACTTTCTTATGTCATTAACTGATAGGAATATCGAAATTAGTAACATATCTATTCTTTTCACGACAATTCATAAAGTTATTAACACTTACCAGGCTTGATATTAGACCAGTAGATTATCAGATAGTCATCTCGATCAGATCTGTTTTGCTCGTGCCAGAAGCCTATAGCATGACCAAGTTCGTGGACAATTGTTCCAAGATATCCACAACCGGGTCCAAGGGACAGTTTCTGACCCCCTTGTTTGATGTTACCCACGAAAGAATAGCAGCTGAAATTCCGTAGAAAATATAGAATTATAATCATGAAAAGTGTCTTAGCATTCATCAACTTTTGATACACGCAAGTTAGACAATAGAAATCAGTTACACGAAACGTCATCTGGTGGCAAAACTTGGTATTATAATCACGTTATCTTGACATCACCTCCTCTTCTGAGGCAGAGTCGACGTGTGTTTTCAGAGTGGCTTCACATGACATAAGATTTAAGGACAACTAGGCCGTCCAATCCACTAAAATCTCGAAGCCATCCTTTATCATTCAAATATTTATGAAGCTTTTCCTTAAACTCCCTTACATTTACCGTATATATCACATTCGATGATATCCCCATTACCATGTTAAAAAAAATAAAACTACCTTACTTAGAATGACTTCTATTTTAACCGTAATCTTGGTTATTCGAACATTTTTAGTTATTTGTCGAAATGCATCTATAACTTCCAAGAAAAGTGCATTAAAGAATTTAGTGTCATTCCATGAGGATAAGGTTTGACATCAAAACTGGTTGTCTGATTCAATCGCGATGACTTTCTAACTTTACTATAACACATACTTTGACATTGTTCTTCTTGCAAACCAATAATTTGTTCAACTCGAGACACTAAAGCACCTATTACTCGATTTGTTTATTTTTAGATAGTAAAGCTATATTGGGTTATCTGGTGTAGCTACCGAGCAGAATTAATCCCGAGATTTTAATGTTGAACTTACCAGGAGATTCTATTAATCGATCTTTTACAATCTATATTTGTTAAAAGAATCTCTTCTTTCTCACTTGTGGAAAAGGACTTACAAATGTTGAAATAATGGAAATGAAGAGTCTAAGAAGCCATTTGATTAACAACTAATCAAATTAAGATTTACTATAATGTGGCTTTGATAATTAATAACATTAAACTATTAATAAGATATATTTAAATAAACACCAAACCGCTTTTTTACACTTTATTCATTAATGTGTACTTCCTACATTTAAAAAAAAATATTGGCCTGGCATGGCTGAGGTGGATAAGGGTTACTTGACTCGCAATATCAATGTGGTGTGTTTGAATCCCCGTCACACCAAACGTTCTCGCTCTTTCATTCGTGGAGGCGTTATAAAGTGATGGGTTTGTTGGTAAAAGAGTAGTTGCAGTGGATGGTAATGTCTTCCGTCTAGTCTTTCGCTACTAAGTTAGGGACGGCTTTGCGCGAAAATCAAACAAAAATATTTTTATTACTGAACAATTTAAGTAAGCTTAAATTACTTCCAATTCAATGTGACTGACAGTTTGATAACTTTATCATCAAACTAGTACGTTCTGTGCGTCTAGAGATCTTTTCTCGGAAATACTGGGACAAACTACTAAAAAAAAAACAAATTAGTAACAAATATTTACCCAATTCCTTTGAACATGTGGACGTAATTTGTCTCGGTGGTTCTTTCTTTAAATCTGATACAGGTGCGACTGTGATAATGTTGTATAGATTCCTGGATCTTACTCTTCATCTCATCTGGAAAAATACGTGGGTATTTAGTTAAGCAATACAACAAAAAACATATTTTACTAGAGTAATATAGTAAGCAAGCGCGCGCACACACACACACACACACACACACACACACACACGTGTGGAAGGGTCGCCTGTTTTGACCATTCCCACTACTATACATTAGTGTGTTGTCAGTCTATCATTCATCAAGTACTAAAATGACGTCACATAAGGAACGCTCAACGTTGTGCCATTTGTACCGTTGTGATGTCAACAAAACGTGCGCAAGCTCTGAATCACAAGAAGAAGAATTATACACCTTGTACGTTAGTGCGTAATATGAACTCCAAAAGCAAGAAATCAAAAATATTTGTAACTCTTAATTTTGGTTTTATTTACCCTTGAAAGAGGACACGTTCGGGGAAGTGGATCTAATATTCATACATCCTGTTTCTTTAATCAGTATAGAATAACCGAAGAATGGAAGCATGCATACGTAGGTAGTAAAGTTTGCACTTTGAACACACACCCTGATTAGCTGCTTCAGGGGAGGAGGGGATAGCTTGTTACCGTCATCATATGACAGTCCATAGTACCACGTTTTGTCACTAGGAGGTTCGTTATTAGGAACGCGTTGCCAGACCGCTATAACAGACAGCCATGATGGATCATTTTGTTATAATAACATAACGTAAAGAACGTGTTTCTGGGCAGCAATGACTCGTACAATGCATGTTTAAACATAATTAAAAATTCTGGACACAATATTTTTAATAACTTACTAATTTTCTCAATTTTGTAATGTGATCTACATTCAAGTCTATTAAAGACGGGTTTTCACCAAAACGTCATATAATTACTGTTATTTTAATAACTGTCCGGTTTAACAAACCAGAACGAATTTCTAGACAATCTACGAAACAGAGCACATATTGGGGAGCGGCCATGATACATAACTATAGGTTGTTTGTCGTTCTAAGTATGTTTTGCTGGTGAATCGTTTAAAAATATATACGTGTAAAGCCGAGTAATTTTAACCTTAAATATTTACTTTCGTGCGGTAGTTTTTAAAATATTTTTTTTCTGTAAAATTATATATCATACTTTTTGGAAGTTCTAATATTCAAATCGTTGTGCCCAGAAGTAACAACTTGACACTGAGGAATTAAACCGTGGTACATCTTTAAAAACTTCAAGTTTTATTTAAGAAATGAAAGCTAAAAATGAACACCTGCGAAACAAAATTTGATTCTAGAATGGAACTTTGAGTAAGTTGATTTGTTTCTGCAATGAAAAATTACTAACACATGATATAAAATAATATAAACGTGACAAATATTTAACATGAACAATAAAAATAAACATAAAAACATTTTTTATTTCCGATGGCAGAAATTCAATGTTGAATATTCTTATCGTGATTTGATATTTATGACCATCATTTGAAATTAACCATATAACAAAAAGTAAAATCCATTAACGGTTAGGAGAAGCATAACTGCTGTAATAAGAAACATAAACTATATTTAAACCTAATAGCCCTAAGTATTGGCTGGTATGAAAATTGGAGTGGTTTGTTTTAAATTTCGCACAAAGCTACACGAGGGCTATCTGCGCTAGCAGTCCCAAATTTTGCAGTGTAAGAGGGTAGGCATCTAGTCATCACCACTGAAAGGGCGAGTGCGTTTGGTGTGACGGGGATTCGAACCTTTGAACCTCGGATTATGATTCGAACACCTTAACCCACCTGGCCATACCGGGCCGGGTATAAAAATTACTGAAGATGTTAAAGAAATAGCATTTTTAATTTGAATTTCGCTGGCTCGGCATGGCCAAGCGCGTTAAGGCGTGCGACTCTTAATCCGATGGTCGCGGGTTCGCATCCACGTCGCATCAAACATGCTTGCCCTTTCAGCCGTGGGGGCATAATAATGTGACTGTCAATCCCACTATTTGTTGGTAAAAGAGTAGCCCAAGAGTTGGCGGTGGGTGGTGATGACAAATTGTCTTCCCTCTAGTCCTGCACTGCAAAATTAGGGACGACTAGCGCAGATATTTCTCGTGTAGCTTTGCGCGAAATTCAAAACAACTCGGACCAAACCCCTAAATATCCAGTACTCATTCGCAAACCACAGAAGAAAAATTATAAGCAGAGCGAAACCAATACCAACAGTTTACTTCTATTTTCACCCCAAAACTGATGTTTTGGTCTGCGAGGAAATCAAAACATGTCATTCGATGTCCGATGTTCTCGACCGCAAAGTTGGCGCCAAGAGGGCGTGAGGCATCTATGAACATTTCTCACTGCTCCCGAGTTGGAAAAAATCATTTGTTGCTGCAGTTAGGAATAAATATATAAATAATGATTTTATTTAATATGGGTTAGCCTTAGGGTTTAAAGAATCAAGAGGTAGCACGCGTCCCATAGGTTCGTTATCACTGATCTAGTCTATTTCTTCCAAATTATGAATATCTACGCACATACAGCCCTTACGTACCTTTGTGTTAAATTCTGGAATAAAAAAATAACTTTTAATAAACCTTGTAAAAACTGAAGACGTTACTTTGTTATCTACCAGGATACTGTCTGTTTGTAAATGAACACAAAGCTACACAATAGGTTATCTGTGCTTTTCCCACCACAAGTATCAAAATCCGGTTTCCAGCATTGTAAGTTTGCAGACATTCCCTTGTGCCGCGGAGGGGGGGAGCAGAATGATCTAACGTGATTGACTTACAATATAGTAAAATTGAAAACAACAGAAACAACATATTGGTACACTTACTCAGAGATGAATCAATCACGTAAGGAACTTGACCATTGGCCCAAAGTAAATTTTTATTTACTACTGCATTCCTTTCCTACGGCACATAATGGCAGACGAAAAAAAAAAAAAAGAGCGATAATAAAGTCTTAGTCCTTCATTGGTCAAACAGAATCTCTGATGTGATGTTAATAAGTTTGATAAGCAAAACTTAGCTTTGTACCTAGTACCAATTCGTTAGTTATTTAGGATTTTATTAGGCCTATCAACAGAAATTTCTCCAAACTCGTATTTCAAGCGAATCAGTATCATTTTAATCCAAAACTGTTTATTTTAACTAGAAATTGTATTTATTCTAAAAAGGACTCATTTTAGAATTATCTGTTGTTTTTTTCAGAAATCCATCTTGGTTAGTAAACATCGCATTTAAAAGGTAGTGTGGCCGTCTTACCCCACTATCCCCTATTAATAAATAAATGTCAATTTATAATATCATGAATCACGACTACAATTAGTTTCAATAACACTTTATAAGATATAATTTAATACGTAATTTAAACATGGTCGTTTAGAAAACTTCATTTCAGTTATCTGAGTTATAACTCCAATACTTATCACGTTTGTCGTAATGTTCCGCATTTAGGTTGCTTTATTAATTTCTCTAAAGTATATTGGCTACATTACAGAAACATTAAATTATGTTTTCAACGTACCACAGCCATCCTTACCAGTTAATTGTGTTATTTATTACATGCGTGTTATTACGTCCCAGAAGAAATAAAAACTTTCTGGAGAAGATTAATAATAATAATCAGATTGATTCAACCAAATAGAATGCTCTTACCTCAGGGCTACTGATTCCCATAATATCGCCTTCAAATAGGGATGGATTCTCCATTGGCAGATTTCTCAGGGGAAGTACATCTAGAACATTTGGTTGATCAGAGTATATAAAGTAAATAATCGTTGCTTACAAATGTATTTAAAAGATTACTGTATTATACTAAATATAATGTTTTACAGTTGTAAACGAAACAAACGTGTATTAACATACTTACTAGCCGTGACGGTAGTGACCAACAGACAAATGACAACAATAGTTTTCATCATGGCAGTTAGTTAGGTAACATCCAAGAGAAAACACAAAACGTGTTGACAAACATAACATCACAACTTTTATATGTTTACTTATCTTAATTTCTGCAAATGTTGCTGCTTTGTATCCGGGAAGAACAGCTGGAAAAGTCTATGGGGAAAAAAATAGAGACAGCATGTGGTGATAATTACATCTGTTCTTGCTACATTATTGAAATAGTAGTATTATAA